>NC_091332.1:24229960-24304960 GCF_038502225.1 Cherax quadricarinatus
TGGCCGGGTTCTTTTTTTTACAAAGCCCCCTATTCTCCGAAAATTTTCCAGCTGGGTCATGTCGTCTTCTCCTATTGCTTTCATGATGCTTTGAATTGCTTTTTTTTCCCTTGTTTTCGTGCTTCATATGTTTCCCCTTCAACTTCCTGGAGCCCATACACAAAGACTGACCTCACCCTTTTATACTCCCACTGCATATCCCTGTGTATCCCCTCATTCAATTTGATTTCCTCCATTGCAGGTTTCCTTTCTTCAGTTTCACTAGCTAATGTACTTGGGCTCAGTGGCCTGTCATTTTCCCTTCTCGGCTTTCCCTGGGCTCTTGTGGTCTACACATATAGTTAGCTCTTTCATTTACTACAGTCTCCACTGATTGAGCTTATACATGCAGTTTTGCTCCTTCTTTCCCTACAGTTCTCTTATTTGTGGCTGAGGTAGCAGTCTCTGTTGTCAATCCCAAAATGTTCTTTAGTTCTTTAGGCTGTTTCAGATTTTTTGGTTCCTCTTCTAAACTCTGTATCCTAGCCTCTGCTGCTTTGACTTGCACCTCCCACTTCCTGCTTTCCATGTCTATCCTCTCTTCCATTCTCATTCTAAGTTCTTCTAGTTTCTTTTCCCATTCATGCTCCCTTTTTGTGAGCTCTGCTGCCCAGTCTTCTTTTGCAGTTTCCTCCTCCTGTCCCTTGGTTTTTCTTGTTGCTCTCTGGCAACCCATTTTTGTTTTATCCTGATTGCCTCAGAGTGGGAAACCTATGTAATTCTGTATGTTAGGTTAGTATTGTATATGTCAGAGTGTGGGGGGGGGGAGGTAGTGGAGAAACTGTGGCTATGTGGGAGAGTAGTTTAGGGGAGAATATGGGGAGTGGGAAGCAGGGAGAAGCAAGTGGGTGAGTGGGAGAGGGATAGGGGGAAGGAGGGAGAGGTGGGGATGGGGAGGGTGAAAGAGGGAGGGAGGGATCAGGGGGAGGAGTGAGATGTCGGTGGGGAGGGGGGGAGTGTACTCACCTAATTGTACTCACCTAATTGTGGTTGCAGGGGTCGAGACTCAGCTCTTGGCCCCGCCTCTTCACTGATCGCTACTAGGTCCTCTCCCTCTCTGCTTCCTGAGCTTTGTCATACCTCTTCTTAAAACTATGTATGGTTCCTGCCTCCACTACTTCACTTGCTAGGCTATTCCACTTCCTGACAACTCTATGACTGAAGAAATACTTCCTAACGTCCCTGTGATTCGTCTGAGTCTTCAGCTTCCAGTTGTGACCCCTTGTTTCTGTGTCCCCTCTCTGGAACATCCTATCTCCGTCCACCTTGTCTATTCCCCGCAGTATCTTGTATGTCGTTATCATGTCTCCCCTGATCCTTCTGTCCTCCAGTGTCGTCAGTCCGATTTCCCTCAATCTTTCCCCGTACGACATTCCCCTGGGCTCTGGGACTAGCCTTGTTGCAAACCTTTGTACTTTCTCTAACTTCTTGACATGCTTGACCAGGTGTGGGTTCCAGACTGGTGCTGCATACTCCAGTATGGGCCTAACATACACAGTGTACAGTGTCTTGAACGATTCCTTATTAAGGTATCGGAACGCTATTCTCAGGTTTGCCAGGCGCCCGTATGCTGCAGCAGTTATTTGGTTGATGTGTGCCTCCAGTGATGTGCTCGGTGTTATGGTCACCCCAAGGTCTTTCTCCCTGAGTGAGGTCTGTAGTCTTTGTCCACCTAGCCTATACTCTATCTGCGGTCTTCTTTGCCCCTCCCCAATCTTCATGACTTTGCATTTGGCAGGATTGAATTCGAGAAGCCAGTTACTGGACCACATGTCCAGCCTGTCCAGGTCTCTTTGCAGTCCTGCCTCATCCTCATCCGATTTAATTCTTCTCATCAACTTCACATCATCTGTCACTTCAGAGTCTATTCACATGTCGTTCGCATATATCAAAAATAGCACTGGTCCTAGAACTGACCCCTGTGGGACCCCGCTCGTCACAGGCGCCCACTGTGATACCTCTTCACGTACCATGACTCGTTGTTGCCTCCCTATCAGGTATTCCCTGATCCATTGCAGTGCCCTCCCTGTTTATGCGCCTGATCCTCCAGCTTCTGCACTAATCTCTTGTGAGGAACTGTGTCAAAGGCCTTCCTGCAGTCTAGGAAAATGCAATCTACCCACCCCTCTCTCGTGTCTTACTTCTGTTACCTTGTCATAAAACTCCAGGAGGTTTGTGATACAAGATTTGCCTTCCATGAACCCATGCTGGTTTTCATTTATAATCTTGTTCCTTTCCAGGTGTTCGACCACTCTCCTCCTGATAATCTTCTCCATGACTTTGCACACAATACATGTCAGAGACACAGGTCTGTAGTTTAGTGCCTCGTTTCTGTTTCCTTTCTTAAATATGGGGACTACATTTGCTGTCTTCCATTTCTCAGGTAGTTGCCCAGTTTCAAGGGATGTGTTGAAGATTGTGGCTAGGGGCACGCACAGCATCTCTGCTCCTTCTCTAAGGACCCATGGGGAGATGTTGTCCGGTCCCATCGCCTTTGAGGTATCAAGGTCACTTAGCTTCTGGACCTCCTCCTCGGTTGTTCGTATGTCATCCAACACTTGTTGGTATATTCCCTCTTGATGTTCCCTTCTGTGCTGTCTTCCCAAAGCCCTTCCTGTCTCTGCTGTAAAAACTTCCTTAAATCTCCTGTTTAGCTCCTCACATGTGATGAATGGTTTGAAAAACCGACAAGTTGAAGATTGAGACACTTATGCAGCATATGGGAATCTTTATTCAGGAAACGTTTCGCCACACAGTGGCTTCACCAGTCCAATACAAAGAGGAAGGCGTAAGGAGAGGAGGAGTATGAGGTAATCAGTCCCTCAGCCTGGAGTCGATGTGTTCAGTCCATCAATCTTGTAGAATGTACAGCATAGGGCCGAAGACGTGGCTTATATACTGTAGTGAGGTGAGGTGAAGCAGGCGGAGGCGGTTTTTCAAACCATTCATCACAACTGTCAGACACTGCAGCATCATGGGATCTTGTTACAAAGAATTCTTCAACACTTGTTCAACCTTTGGACGAAGACCTACTTCGACTAGTGGATGGTACCACTATGACCCCGCCTCCGCCTGCTTCACCTCACCTCACTACAGTATATAAGGCACGTCTATGGCCCTATGCTGTACATTCTACAAGATTGATGGACTGAACACATCGACTCCAGGCTGAGGGACTGATTACCTCATACTCCTCCTCTCCTTACGCCTTCCTCTTTGTATTGGACTGATGAAGCCACTGTGTGGCGAAACGTTTCCTGGATAAAGATTCCCATATGCTGCATAAGTGTCTCAATCTTCAGCTCCTCACATACCTCCTGATCATTTCTTGTGAGTTCTCCACCTTCTGTCCTCAGTCTGATCACCTGGTCTTTGACTGTTGTCTTCCTCCTGATGTGGCTATACAACAGTTTCGGGTCAGTCTTGATTTTCGATGCTATGTTATTTTCATACTGTCGCTGGGCCTCCCTCCTTACCTGTGCATACTCGTCCCTGGCTCTGTGACTGATCTCCCTATTTTCATGTGTTCTCTGCCTTCTGTACTTTTTCCATTCTCTAACGCACTTTGTTTTTGCCTCCTTACACCGTCGGGTAAAGCAGGGGCTCTTTCTGGTCTTCCCGTTGTTTCTGTTGTCCTTGAGAATAAACCTTTCCACTGTCTCCTTGCATTTTGTTGTTACATATTCCATTATTTCGTTTACTGGCTTTCCTGCCAGTTCTCTGTCCCACGGAACCTCCTGCAGGAAGTGTGTGTGTGTCAGTTAGTTGTGTGTGTGTGTGTGTGTGTGTGTGTGTGTGTGTGTGTGTGTGTGTGTGTGTGTGTGTGTGTGTGTGTTGGCCACTTCATTAAGCAAGACAAAATATTTGTCTTTCATTAGCGCCATCTTGAGATCTTACAGATTTTCCTCCCTTCTAACGGCGATGCCTTGATGCTAGTGAAAGGCTGTTCATCAGAGGAGTACGAGTGGCTCACACAGTACCAGGAGCACACCTACTTGCCTCACCACTCTGTTAAACATACTTGCTCTGGCAGCTCACTATAACCAGCTGAAGCAACTGCCACGTCACTTGGGTCACGTTGGCATCACTTGAGCAGCAGCAGTCTCGTGTGTTGGACACAAAATATCTACTGAAGTGATGTGTACCTCATTCTTCACAACACACAGTTGTTTAGTTTAATATGTTTATTATGCACCCCATACCCATCCTGTGGGCGGTAGTCAAAAGATTACAGAGGTACATAATTGGTCCAGGGACTGGACTCCAAAGTTTTGATAGCTGAGCAAGTTACAAAGGTAATGAACTAGATCTGGTCATAATCATGACCAAGTTACAAAGGTAATGAGCTCCAGGTAGAGCTGGTCACACTCATGAATAATTGCAAAGGTAATGAATCATAAACACATTAATCATGAGAATTTACAAAGGTAATGAGCTCCAGGTAGAGCTGGTCAAAATCATGACAAGTTTCAAAGGTAATGAATGATAAACACGTTATCACATGATTACAATCATAGACAAATTACAGAGTAATGAGCAGTTAACAAACATAGCAGGGAATTCATCCATTGCCCCAACAACAGATGTTGCTAGGTGCCTGTCTCTCCTCGGCAGACAGCCATTGCAAACAGCAGCAAGTTGCCCCGGGATCTGCTGCTTGCACGAGCACCATCGACCCTCCCCAAGAGGTCCAAGAAGCCAGTGACTCCGTTAGCAGCCCGAGGGAGAGCTTCCCTAGGGACATGTCAGCGTCCTGGTGGACGCCAAGTTGATTGAAGATCCCAGGCCCTCGTGTGCACGGATGTTGAAGCTTGAGGAACTGAGTACACACTGCCTGTGGCACACCTGACAGCTGCCTCGCGGTCGAACTCCACGATGCTGTCCCTGTAGTGGAAGTTCCTGTGAGCCCGGCACGCCCTGCAGTGCCATCCCTGACATCGTGGGTTAGGGGAGAAGTACCCTCTACAGATGGGGTGGCGCTGGGAGTTGGGTGGGTGAGGCGGGGGAGACGGGCAGGGGTGAGGAGTTATGAGAGGGTCACTGTTTACTACACACGCCCTCCCCCTCCCCCCCAGTGGAGAGGGGGGGGAGGCGCTGACTGGTCCTGACTCGACAACACCAACTCCTCTGAAACTGCACAACACTTCAACTATTTACGCTGAAACGATGCACTGGGATGTCCGTTCGCTGCTCTGGTATCTTCTCAAAGCATTCACACTGAGTTCTGTTAAGTAGGGACCTGGTCAGCCTCTTTGACCAGGAGCTATCCTTGAAAATCCTGCAGCTAGCCCGCTACACAACCTGCCGTGTCGGCATTTTTAACACAGACATGATATCTAACCACTGCATTCTGCGAGCATGAGGGATGACGAGCCTGGTTCTCCTGCGTGGGTACTATAACCGAAAGAACCGTGTAAAAAGTGATGGCAATGTAATCGTCCACAATCTTCGCTTCTGACAGTGTCTTAGGGAAACACCTAAAAAATGCATGATACAGCGTACAGACTATTACTAAACCTACATCCGTTTTTTTAACACAGCCGTTTCCCATCGAGGTTGGATGACCCGAGAAAGAGACACTTTCACCATCACTTACTCCATCACAGTCTTGCCAGAGGCGTAAGATAAGATAAGATAAGATTTCGTTCGGACTTTTAACCCCGGAGGGTTAGCCACCCAGGATAACCCAAGAAAGTCAGTGCGTCATCGAGGACTGTCTAACTTATTTCCATTGGGGTCCTTAATCTTGTCCCCCAGGATGCGACCCACACCAGTCGACTAACACCCAGGTACCTATTTGCTGCTAGGTGAACAGGACAACAGGTGTAAGGAAACGTGTCGGAATTTCCACCCGCCGGGAATCGAACCCGGGCCCTCCGTGTGTGAAGCGGGAGCTTTAGCCACCAGGCCACCGATACTACACTTCAAAAACTGCAGCATATCTCCACCCCTCCCTGAAGAGTGGAGGCAATATGCTTCCTACCTCCAGGACTCAACTCCGGCTAACCGGTTTTCCTGAATTCCTTTATTAATGTTACTTTGCTCACACTCCAACAACACATCAATTCATTAAAACCATTGTGCTTATTATTATTACAGTCAATATCATGATTATTATGACAATTATTATTATTGTTATTACTATTATCATTAGTTTTAAGCTATCTCTGCACTATCCTGTCACTATCCTACTTCAGGGAAAACTCAAGGTTCTCCCTGAAGCTGTTTGAGAATTTTCTCCTACCACCCCCTATATTTAATATATATTTTATTTAAAGACAAAATACATTGACAAAACATTCAGAAAGATACAATAGAAAGTAAAACAACATAGGTAACTCAGAGCTATATCTCGAATACTTCGTCCAGCTCCCTGGCGGTGGGCCGAGTGTCCAGAATACTGCAGGCATTTCCTCTCTGGATCGCAACACTGAGTCTCTGAAAAAGGAAGGTGGTCGCCCTGTGGTCCTTGGTTTTTATGATGAGTTTTTCACCCAGCTCTTTGAAGAACTTTAGAGTACACTTGCCCCATGCTCCAAGGGTCTCTGACCCTATTGGGATGAAGTTATAGCAAAGGGGAAGGTCTTCATATTTGCGGGTCTTCTGGGTCTCCCTGTGGCTGGCAGCTTCACCCCCTTCAGCTGTGGAGTATGGCAAGTAGGTGTCTGCCAATGTGGCAGCACAGGTGTAGTCCCAGGCAATCTGCTTTCCATCCTTCCAGGGTAGCATTGTGGCTTCATCAGGACGCTTTTGACTTCCGTCAAACCTCTGCACTTGGGGTTCCCGTTGAACTGGGCAACGGGCTGTGGCGAGGCTTCTCTTTATGATGTCATTGACCTCCTCATGCCTGGCATACTTCCCTTCTGCTGTGTGACACACGAGACCATGAAGTCCGAATTGATCAGCTGTCGCCCTGCCGCAAATACACCTATGTTCGGCTAGGCGAAGAGCAGCACCAATCCGAATGGCCTGTGGGTCGAGTCGAGTGCCCAATATATATATATATATATATATATATATATATATATATATATATATATATATATATATATATATATATATATATATATATATATATATATATATATATATATATATATATATATATATATATATATATATATATTATGTGTGTGTGTGTGTGTACTCACCTAATTGTACTCACCTAATTGTACTCACCTAACTGTGGTTGCAGGGGTCGAGACTCAGCTCCTGGCCCCGCCTCTTCACTGATCGCTACTGGATCCTCTCTCTCTCTGCTTCCTGAACTTTGTCATACCTCTTCTTAAAACTATGTATGGTTCCTGCCTCCACTACTTCACTTGCTAGGCTATTCCACTTCCTGACGACTCTATGACTGAAGAAATACTTCCTAACGTCCCTGTGACTCGTCTGAGTCTTCAGCTTCCAGCTGTGACCCCTTGTCCCTGTGTCCCCTCTCTGGAACATCCTATCTCTGTCCACCTTGTCTATTCCCCGCAGTATCTTGTACGTCATTATCATGTCTCCCCTGACCCTTCTATCCTCCAGAGTCGTCAGTCCGATTTCCCTTAACCTTTCCTCGTACGACATTCCCTTGAGCTCTGGGACTAGCCTTGTTGCAAACCTTTGTACTTTCTCTAACTTCTTGACGTGCTTGACCAGGTGTGGGTTCCAGACTGGTGCTAATTACTCCAGTATGGGCCTAACATACACAGTGTACAGTGTCTTGAACGATTCTTTATTAAGGTATCGGAACGCTATTCTAAGGTTTGCCAGGCGCCCGTATGCGGCAGCAGTTATTTGGTTGATGTGTGCCTCCGGTGATGTGCTCGGTGTTATGGTCACCCCAAGGTCTTTCTCCCTGAGTGAGGTCTGTAGTCTTTGTCCACCTAGCCTATACTCTGTCTGCGGTCTTCTTTGCCCCTCCCCAATCTTCATGACTTTGCATTTGGCAGGATTGAATTCGAGAAGCCAGAAGTGTGTGTGTGTGTGTGTGTGTGTGTGTGTACTCACCTATTTGTGGTTGCAGGGGTCGAATCTTAGCTCCTGGCCCCGCCTCTTCACCGGTTGCTACTGGGCCCTCTCTCTCCCCGCTCCATGAGCTTTATCAAACCTCGTCTTAAAACTGTGTATGGTTCCTGCCTCCACTACGTCATTTTCTAGGCTATTCCACTGCCTTACAACTCTATGACTGAAGAAATACTTCCTAATATCTCTCTGACTCATTTGTGTCTTCAACTTCCAACTGTGGCCTCTTGTTTCTGTGTCCCCTCCCTGGAACATCCTGTCTTTGTCCACCTTGTCTATTCCACGCAGTATTTTATATGTCGTTATCATGTCTCCCCTGACCCTCCTGTCCTCCAGTGTCGTCAGGCCGATTTCCCTTAATCTTTCTTCATAGGACATTCCCCTTAGCTCTGGAACTAACCTTGTCGCAAACCTTTGTACTTTCTCTAGTTTCTTGACGTGCTTTCTCAAGTGCGGGTTCCAAACAGGTGCTGCATACTCCAGTATGGGCCTGACATACACGGTGTACAGTGTCTTGAACGATTCCTTACTAAGGTATCGGAATGCTGTTCTCAGGTTTGCCAGGCGCCCATATGCTGCAGCAGTTATCTGATTGATGTGTGCTTCCGGAGACATGCTCGGTGTTATACTCACCCCAAGATCTTTCTCCTTGAGTGAGGTTTGCAGTCTTTGGCCACCTAGCCTATACTCTGTCTGTGGTCTTCTGTGCCCTT
This sequence comes from Cherax quadricarinatus, assembly GCF_038502225.1. Taxonomy (NCBI): domain Eukaryota; kingdom Metazoa; phylum Arthropoda; class Malacostraca; order Decapoda; family Parastacidae; genus Cherax; species Cherax quadricarinatus. Next base: position 24,238,723 of record NC_091332.1, read on the forward strand.
CCCCTATTTTCATGACTTTGCATTTGGCAGGATTAAATTCGAGAAGCCATTTGCTGGACCAGGTGTCCAGTCTGTCCAGGTCTCTTTGAAGTCCTGCCTGGTCCTCATCAAATTTAATTCTCCTCATTAACTTCACATCATCTGCAAACAGGGACACTTCTGAGTCTAACCCTTCCATCATGTCGTTCACATATACCAAAAATAGCACTGGTCCTAGGACCGACCCCTGTGGGACCCCGCTCGTCACAGGTGCCCACTGTGATACATCATTACGTACCATGACTCGTTGTTGCCTCCCTGTCAGGTATTCTCTGATCCATTGCAGTGCCCTTCCTGTTATATGCGCCTGATGCTCTAGCTTCTGCACTAATCTCTTGTGAGGAACTGTGTCAAAGGCCTTCTTGCAGTCCAAGAAGATGCAATCAACCCACCCCTCTCTCTCGTGTCTTACTTCTGTTATTTTATCATAAAACTCCAGAAGGTTTGTGACACAGGATTTGCCTTCCATGAATCCGTGCTGGTTGGCATTTATACTCTTGTTCCGTTCCAGGTTCTCCACCACTCTTCTCCTGATAATCTTCTCCATAACTTTGCATACTATACACGTCAATGACACAGGTCTATAATTTAGTGCCTCTTTTCTGTCTCCTTTTTTAAAAATGGGAACTACATTTGCCGTCTTCCATACCTCAGGTAGTTGCCCAGTTTCCAGGGACGTGTTGAAGATTGTGGTAAGTGGCACGCACAACATATCTGCTCCCTCTCTAAGGACCCACGGGGAGATGTTGTCCGGTCCCATTGCCTTTGAGGTATCGATGTCCCTTAGCAGTTTCTTCACCTCCTCCTCATCTGTATGTATGTCGTCCAACACTTGTTGGTGTATTCCTTGCTGGTGTCCCCATCTGGTCTGTCCCCCCAGAGTCCTTCCTGACTCTACTGTAAATACTTCCTTAAATCTCGTGTTGAGCTCCTCACATACCTCTTAATCGTTTCTTGTGAGTTCTCCACCTTCTTTCCTCAGCCTTATCACCTGGTCCTTGACTGTTGTCTTCCTCCTAATGTGGCTATACAGCAGTTGTGTGTGTGTGTGTGTGTGTGTGTGTGTGTGTGTGTGTGTGTGTGTGTGTGTGTGTGTGTGTGTGTGTGTGTGTGTGTGTGTGTGTGTGATTTTTCTTAGTTTATAAAGTACTCAGGTTCACCTTTAGGCTTAAAATATTATAGTGGAAACGCTTATTACGTCCTTCATGCAGGTCTGTTATTGTGAGATCCATTACGATGGTACAGGTATAAATACATAATATGCAGTTTGTTGTCTTTATTAGTTAAAATATAGTTTAAAGAATATATTACAGGAATCCCAACTTGGTCCACTCTATAATATTCACCCAGAACACCAAGATACAAAATATCTGCTGATTTCTCGAACATCTTCAAACATTTCTTGATACCCTGTTGAATAAATAGTGGTGGGGGAGGGTGCAGGGGAGGGTGCAGGGGAGGGTGCAGGGGGAGATGGTGCAGGGGGAGGGTGCAGGGGGAGGGTGCAGGGGGAGGGTGCAGGGGAGGGTGCAGGGGGAGATAGTGCAGGGGGAGGGTGCAGGGGAGGGTGCAGGGGGAGATAGTGCAGGGGGAGGGTGCAGGGGAGGGTGCAGGGGGAGAGCGCAGGGGGAGATAGTGCAGGGGGAGGGTGCTGGGGAGGGTGCAGGGGGAGATAGTGCAGGGGGAGGGTGCAGGGGAGGGTGCAGGGGGAGTGTGCAGGGGGAGATAGTGCATGGGGAGGGTGCAGGGAAGGGTGCAGGGGGAGATAGTGCAGGGGGAGGGTGCAGGGGGAGATAGTGCAGGGGGAGGGTGCAGGGGAGGGTGCAGGGGGAGGGTGCAGGGGGAGGGGGCAGGGAGAGGGTGCAGGGGAGGGTGCAGGGGGAGATAGTGCAGGGGGAGGGTGCAGGGGGAGGGTGCAGGGGGAGGGTGCAGGGGGAGGGTGCAGGGGAGAGTGCAGGGGAGAGTGCAGGGGGAGAGTGCAGGGGGAGGGTGCAGGGGGAGATAGTGCAGGGGGGAGGGTGCAGGGGGAGAGTGCAGGGGAGAGTGCAGGGGGAGAGTGCAGGGGGAGAGTGCAGGAAAGAGTGCAGGGGGAGAGTGCAGGGGGAGGGTGAAGGGGAAGAGTGCAGGGGGAGGATGCAGGGGGAGATAGTGCAGGGGGAGGGTGCAGGGGGAGGGTGAAGGGGAGGGTGCAGGGGGAGAGTGCAGGGGGAGGGTGCAGGGGGAGAGTCCAGGGGGAGAGTGCCGGGGAGAGTGCAGGGGGAGCGTGCAGGGGGAGGGTGAAGGGGGAGAGTGCAGGGGGAGGGTGCAGGGGGAGGGTGCAGGGGGAGAGTGCAGGGGGAGGGTGCAGGGGGAGAGTGCAGGGGGAAGGTGCAGGGGGAGGGTGCAGGGGGAGAGTGCAGGGGAGAGTGCAGGGGGAGAGTGCAGAGGGAGAATGCAGGGAGAGGGTGCAGGGGGAGAGTGCAGGGGGAGATTGCAGGGGGAGGGTGCAGGGGGAGGGTGCAGGGGGAGGGTGCAGGGGGAGAGTGCAGGGGGAGGGTGCAGGGGGAGGGTGCAGGAGGAGGGTGCAGGGGGAGAGTGCAGGGGAGAGTGCAGGGGGAGGGTGCAGGGGGAGGGTGCAGGGGGAGAGTGCCGGGGGAGGGTGCAGGGGGAGGGTGCAGAAGGAGAGTGCAGGGGGAGAGTGCAGGGGGAGGGTGCAGGAGGAGGGTGCAGGGGGAGAGTGCAGGGGCAGGGTGCAGGGGAGAGTGCAGGGGGAGGGTGCTGGGGGAGAGTGCAGGGGGAGAGTGCAGGGGAGGGTGCAGGGGGAGGGTGCAGGGGGAGGGTGCAGGGGGAGGGTGCAGGGGGAGGGTGCAGGGGGAGGGTGCAGGGGAGGGTGCAGGGGGAGAGTGCAGGGGGAGGCTGCAGGGGGAGAGTGCAGGGGAGGGTGCAGGGGAGGGTGCAGGGGGAGAGTGCAGGGGGAGGGTGCAGGGGGAGAATGCAGGGGGAGTGTGCATGGGGAGAGTGCAGGGGGAGGGTGCAGGGGAAGAGTGCAGGGGGAGGGTGCAGGGGGAGAGTGCAGGGGGAGGGTGCAGGGGGAGAGTGCAGTGGGAGAGTGCAGGGGAAGAGTGCAGGGGGAGAGTGCAGGGGGAGAGTGCAGTGGGAGAGTGCACGGGGAGAGTGCACGGGGAGAGTGCAAGGGAAGAGTGCAGGGGGAGAGTGCAGGGGAAGAGTGCAGGGGGAGAGTGCAGGGGAGAGTGCAGGGGAGAGTGCAGAGGGAGAGTGCAGGTGGAGAGTGCAGGGGGAGAGTGCAGGTGGAGATTGCAGGGGAGAGTGCAGAGGAAGAGTGCAGGGGGAGAGTGCAGGGGAAGAGTGCAGGGGGAGAGTGCAGGTGGAGAGTGCAGGTGGAGAGTGCAGGTGGAGAGTGCAGGGGGAGAGTGCAGGTGGAGAGTGCAGGGGGAGAGTGCAGGGGAGAGTGCAGGGGAGAGTGCAGGGGGAGAGTGCAGGGGAAGAGTGCAGGGGAGAGTGCAGGGGAGAGTGCAGGGGAGAGTGCAGGGGGAGAGTGCAGGGGGAGAGTGTAGGGGGAGAGTGTAGGGGGAGAGTGCAGGGGGAGAGTGCAGGGGGAGAGTGCAGGGGAGAGTCCAGGGGAGAGTGCAGGGGAGAGTGCAGGGGGAGAGTGCAGGGGAGAGTGCAGGGGGAGAGTGCAGGGGGAGAGTGCAGGGGAAGAGTGCATGGGAGAGTGCAGATGCGGCAGTAACCACCAAGTTTCGTACTCAAGGATTTAAGTTATAATGTCAAAAACCAGGAGATTTTTGATCTTAACTCTACATTATATATAAAATAAGCCGACCCATTTATAAATAAAAATGCACCGCCATATTGTATGTAAAATATTGACATTAAAAATCATCTGACCTTTTTCGTCCTCACATTTTGGTCAGTTTGTCTGAAAATATGTTTTTGAACAATTTAATAGACTGTTGATCCTAGTTAGGTAGACCCAGGGGAGGATGGTAGACCCAGGGGAGGATGGTAGACCCAGGGGAGGATGGTAGACCCAGGGGAGGATGGTAGACCAAAAAAAAAAATAATCCTATTGTTTTGATTCAGTGGCAGACGCGTCATTCTCCTCCTTGTGTTCATTTATGGACGATATTTTTAAAATAGGTTTTGTAATGTGTTTTATATGAATAGGCATTACTTTTATCCCCAAAACTACTGTCAGATACTAGTATTATTGTAGGGGTTGGTCTGGGGGGGGGGAGTGTCTGGAATGGTAGTTACATGGTGAATGTTACTGTAGTTCGTCACCTGGGCTCTCAGGTCTTGAGCAGCGCTGTATACCCCTTGTGGTTTAGCGCTTTTTTATTATTATAATAATAATCTCAGGTCTTGAATTAAAGCCGGTCAACAATTTTTCCATGTTAACATTAGCATTTCCATCTTTTAACAGAAAACAGAAGGAATATTTGGGAATTAAACAGAAAGGTTTATACGTCCTATTTTTCCACTGAAAAATTTTGACTTGTTATATGATTAATATTCTATATTAACAATAAGAGACATTTAAGGAAATAATTCATATATACTTGTATGTGTCTCTACAACAGTAACTCAAAGTGATAAAGTTTTACACAATTAGTCAGTACCAAATGCTGAAATATAACATTTATGATGACAAGTCACACTGTCTACCTCATCATATATGTTTATTGTTATTTGCTTTAAAAATATTAATGGTATATATTGGTGCCATATCGACCGCCACAGAAACACAGTTGGATACACCATAACGTGACCCAAACATCTTCATCTTCCGGTGTAGTTGACTGTCTTATAGTTGACTGTCTTATAGTTGACTGTGTTACAGTTGACTGTCTTATAGTTGACTGTCTTATAGTTAAATGTCTTATAGTTGACTGTCTTATAGTTGTCTTATAGTTGACTGTCTTATAGTTGACTGTCTTATAGTTGACTGTCTTATAGTTGACTGTCTTATAGTTGACTGTCTTATAGTTGTCTTATAGTTAACTGTCTTATAGTTGTCTTATAGTTGACTGTCTTATAGTTGTCTTACAGTTGACTGTCTTACAGCTGCACTTGACTGATTTATGACAGATTTTAAGAAGGGAATCCCCGTGTGATGAAGGCGACACATGTGCAGCACTTGGGTATATTTACTGTGGAAACGTTTTTGCCAGATACTGGTTTTTTTCAGTCTTATAAACAGAAGAGTGGGGGAAAACCAGAAGGAGTTTGAGGTAATCAGTCCCTCAGCCTGGAGTCGATGTGATCAGTTCATCAGTCTTGATAGAAGTCTCATGACTGATGGACTGAACACATCGACTCCAGGCTGAGGGGCTAATTACCTCAAGCTCCTTCTGGTCTTCCACCATTCTCCTCTGTACTGGACTGAAGAAGCCACTGGCTGGTGAAACGTTTCCACAATAAAGACACCCAAGTGTTGCACAAGCATCTCCTTCATAAACTTGTCGGTTGTCTGAACTACTGATATCACTACAACTCCCCGTCTCAGGCCTCCAGCGCCCCACCTCCCTCATTGATCGTTAACACATTATAATATTCAAGAACTATGACTACAAATACATGGAAGAAGAAGTTAACCATTACAGTGATATAATTCCAACTACATGAGTCATCATTTTGAAGACTGTATTTGTTTAACTTTGAAACCTGTGAACCCTCTCAATTATTTTTGTCTCTCTTACAAATAAAATTCTGTCACTGGTATCAAATGCATAATCATCAAAAAAAAAAAAACACTAGTGTTTGATGAATTACATTCATGATGATTTAAGAGAATATCTTACATATACGTCACACGAATGGATAAGTGATTCACACTGAGCAGTGAAGCATTAAGAATTAACTTCCTTTTAACATCACGGTAAACTAAGTTTATTTTCTGCCACATATTTATAAGTCAACATCTTTCTGCCTCCCTTCATGCTGTTTCTGACGCTGCTGGCCCTAGCAAAGGTTGCTCTCAGTTTCTGTGAGTCTTGTATCTGGATGGAGGAGTCCCTGGGCTCCCAGCGCTCACTCAGCACCTTCAGGAAGTCCACCGCTATCTTGTCCAGGGCGCGGCTCTTCAGCGCCTCCAGCGGCTTATACGCTGTAAGAATAAAAGCAAACTGTATATCATACAATGTGGATATCAATATTATTCAACATTGCTACAAGAAGTTAGGAAGAAGGAAGGAACATCTAACTAGTTACTCCTCTATCACAGACGCGTCTTGTCACAGACACAGTCGCTCATACAGCGACAACCATGTAACTCCTCGATTGCCCCAGAATGAAATTATATATTTGTTATGTTTTTTTAAATACGTGAAACATTTAAAAATCAAGAAAAATGTGCTAAAATATCATTTTATTACATTTTACTCTTTAGAGCGGTTTGAAGCATTTGCTGACTTTCCTCATTTTGTAGAGTGTATTAATGAAATCTGTTGATGATTTTAGAATATAAATTTCACCACAATATTAATATTTCCCAGGTGTCGAGGTGCGTAAGGCAGCAAATTTTCACTCTTCTCTCTTATATTTTACAAAGGCAAAATTTTGTGTAAAACAAATATGTTGTAAAAGTTTCATTCTGAGGCAGACCATCTGTGTACTGCACTAATGTTTGGTTATTTCTCCCTTTTTAACACTGAATGGAAATTTTGCTTAATTATATAGTGATAATTATAAATTTAATGTGTGGAATCTCTTAAGGAACGCTCAAGAGAACTAATTTTAAACCAACCAGTACGAAGCCTTGTGTTTATTACTCCACAATGTAATCAAAATCTTTGGAATATCTATGTATGATTATTTAGAAGCTAACAAATGTACTTTTGTATGGTTATACATCCCAAGAAACTGTAAAGATACTCAGGAAAGACAAAAAATCAAGTCACTGATATGCAACTTGGTCAGTTACGTTGCCATTTTTAAGAGATGATCAGAAAGTTCTGCAGTTTGCTATATACAGGTAGCCAAGATCTAATTAAGAATATATCTTGACCATTTTGTTCGATAATAATCTTCCCTTTAAAAGGAACCAATGAGCTACGAGTCCCTCAGTTGGTGAGAATACAAATGGAAGCAAACAGTGTGATATACATAAGTGAGAGAGGTTGGATTTGAGTGGGACTTGCGCACGAGTCAATAGAATTATCCAAGCTCATTTATTCCTTTTGTAGCAATGAAAATGGGTTGGACAAATATTTTTGTTATTGACTTTGGGTTTGAGAAGAATTTGCCCAGTATGGGTCAGTATGTATGCTGCAGTGTCCCACCTTCCTATGTTCAGATATGCAATAGCAAGGAACTTACATGTTAGTTTCCAGGGTCTGGTTAGGGGTACACGTAGGTGCTGAATACTGAGGACACTAGCCTCAGGGATGCGAGGCAGTTCAGAGAGTGGAAACACAGCCTCACAATGTACAACACTACTGCCTAGTAATCTTGGAGTCCGTAGCTGTAGTGTCAGCACCCCGCCTTGCTCGCCTCCCAGGTGGTCTTGAAGCACACTCGGGCTACAACAATTCGTAGTAATAATACGTATCCTAATTATTATTATTATTATTATTATTATTATTATTATTCACAAAGTAGCTGCAAATATGCGAAGTACAAATTAATTTATAAAACATAAGAAAAAATGAATCAAGGGAGATTATTTCTATACACTCACCACCTCAAATCATTCACAAACTTGCAGACATCAAACATAAGCACAATATAACTCCTACATTTATAGAAACATAAGATTATCGCCATACTTACAATCTAAATATCTCATTAAAAACTGCAGGGTCGCCCTTAGCTAGGTGTGTCTTGCAGGGATCAGCCAGAGGGAACCATTCCTGTGGCTCCACCCTGATTTTGACCAGCACGCCCCCTGCCTGCTCCCCTGGTCCCTGCACTACATGTACTCGCAACCCTGTCTCTGTGAACGCTGCCTTCAACACATGAAAGATAAAAGCAAATATTAAATACAGCGTACGCCAGTAATATTAAAAATTGTCATTCTTGCCTCACTTGATCTCTGCTGCTGTAATGATTGGTTGAGAAAGACACGTTAGCAAACACTGGAACATATTAGAAAACGTTTAGGTTCTGTGACTTGATCACTTCTGACACACAGAGATTAAAATGACAGTATATACAGGAGAGTGGGGTGTGAGTGACACATAATGACCTGAAAATTCCCATATTTGAGATGAAGACGGTAGACAATGAAGTGAACAAGGTCACAGGACCGAAACGTTTTCTAGTAAATATGTTCTAATATTTGTTCACGTGTCTTTTTGAACCAATTTGTATGTATTAATTACCAAGGTTCATACTATGCTGTAATGAAGCAATCTACCTGCATTTTAAATTACTTGTACAATATTTTGTTAATCATGGTATAACATTATAAGCCAAGGGTTGTCTATGTTAGGTATCGACTAATTCTGGTGTTTGTTGTAATCGCTCTAGACCCTGACACCTGGGCTGCCCTGTCTAGCTGCCAGGGCTGCCCTCCACTGCTCTGGCATGAGATTTTTGATGCAGTCAATATAACTCATTGACTGAAAAGGGTCGCCACTCTGAGCTGTTGCCCAAGAGTATTCATAACACTGCCACACGCACAAACATATATTGTAACCTATTACATCTTGGGATTGATTTAATTCTGATAGGATATTTGTGGAATTACTCTAAGTCAGGATGGTCTATGCATGTTCTCTGTAGGCCTAGTTCATGTGCTAATAAGCTTCACATCTTTATTCTTGTGTGGAACTTGGTTAACTTGATTAACTTACATTTAGGAAACAGATTAATAGACTCAGAATCTGAGGTTAATTCACCTATATTCTTGATTGTGACGTATATTGTTTATCATGCGCACTGTAAATGAATTTATACAAGATTTTTTTTTATAGAAATAAAGCTAGGCTAATAATGCACTTATTGAGTACCCCCGAAGATGGGCCTTGAAGTGCGTGCTTCATTTTTTTCTTCTACCAACGTTTCCATTTTCTTGCTCGTTAATCGAGAACTCATTTAATTAAATTCAACTTTTGAATATATGTGTATGGTAACGAGGACCAGATTCTAGGAACAATTGGCTTGTAGAGGTACCCTATGACCATAGTTATTGACCATAGTCGCAGCATTCTGGAATAGCTTAGATAACTTCGAAAACCCTCAGTGATATACCTTCAAACATTTAAAAAAAAATGCCTCTTAATTTATCATTCAAGAAGTTATCATATTGCGTACATATGGTGTGCTGAAATGTGTTTGTATTCTGTATACACATGTAGATTACATGGGGATTAGAGGTGGCTTATTTGTCAGGAAACAACTGTTCCCTGACACAGGTCTTGATCAAATGTTGACCTGACACAGACTAAACTTCCGCTGGCGTACCCCAGCAAAGTTTTATTCTACGTTTAGAAAGAAAAACAAAGGGATCACTACATGGTAGTGTGCCATAAGGTAAGATAATAACCGTACGGGTCTCCTCGACTAACAACCATCTTCTACATGTATTATTGTAGCCACGAACAAGTGGTATTTAATTAATAACAAACTGCGGCTAGCCGGGGATCGACCCCGTGTTGTTTTAGCCCGCCTAGTGGGAAGAGCGAAAATTCGGGCTAAAACAACACGGGTTCGATTCCCCGGCTAGCCGCAGTCTGTCATTGATTATATATATTATATATATATATATATATATATATATATATATATATATATATATATATATATATATATATATATATATATATATATATATATATATATATATATATATATATATATATATATATGTGTGTGTGTGTGTGTGTGTACTCACCTAGTTGAGGTTGCAGGGGTCGAGTCCAAGCTCCTGGCCCCGCCTCTTCACTGGTCGCTACTAGGTCACTCTCCCTGAACCGTGAGCTTTATCACATATCTGCTTAAAGCTATGAATGGATCCTGCCTCCACTACATCGCTTCCCAAACTATTCCACTTCCTGACTGCTCTGTGACTGAAGAAATACGTCCTAACATCCCTGTGATTCATCTGTGTCTTCAACTTCCATCTGTGTGTGTGTGTCGTGTCGAATAGGTAAAATTTGCAATTTTGGCTTAAATAGCAACGCTCTTCTTGCCGAATAAGGCAAGTGAAAATTTGTGTATGCAATAATTTCGCAAAAATCATTCTGAACCTAATGAAAAAAATTATATTTCAATGTGTTTATTTTTTATTAAATTATTGTAAACCTATCTAAAATGTATTTAGTTGGATTAGGCTAAATTAAATTGCGCTTGTTATAATAAGGTTAGGTAAGTTTTCTAAGGTTATTTTGGTACAAAATTATTATTTTTTACATTAACATAAATGAAAAAACATATCTTTTAAACATACAAGACAAAATTTTGGAAAAGACTTAATTTTAAATGAGTTCTTGTTAATTGACTAATTTTACCTATTCGGCAAGATATATATATATATATATATATATATATATATATATATATATATATATACACTGATCTCTGGCTGAAGGAGACTCGAACCTACGAACCTTGGAACAAGGTACGCCGTGCTTTACCATTCTCACCACACTGGACCAAGACCTCATCCCCCGCCATAGAAGACCCAACTACCTCACCCCCCCACCATGAGGTGAGAAGGGTATAGCACTGCGTACCTTGTTCCAAGGTTCGTAGGTTCGAGTCTCCTTCAGCCATATATATATATATATATATATATATATATATATATATATATATATATATATATATATATATATATATATATATATATTTTATATATATATATATTTTTTCAACAAGTCGGTCGTCTCCCACCGAGGCAGGGTGACCCAAAAAAGAAAGAAAATCCCCAAAAAGAAAATACTTTCATCATCATTCAACACTTTCACTACACTCACACATTATCACTGTTTTTGCAGAGGTGCTCAGAATACAACAGCTTAGAAGCATATACGTATAAAGATACACAACATATCCCTCCAAACCCCTCCTTTAAAGTGCAGGCATTGTACTTCCCATTTCCAGGACTCAAGTCCGACTATATGAACATAACCGGTTTCCCTGAATCCCTTCACTAAATATTACCCTGCTCACACTCCAACAGATCGTCAGGTCCCAAGTACCATTCGTCTCCATTCACTCCTATCTAACACGCTCACGCACGCTTGCTGGAAGTCCAAGCCCCTTGCCCACAAAACCTCCTTTACCCCCTCTCTCCAACCCTTTCGAGGACGACCCCTACCTCGCCTTCCTTTCCCTATAGATTTATATGCTTTCCATGTCATTCTACTTTGATCCATTCTCTCTAAATGTCCAAACCACCTCAACAACCCCTCTTCTGCCCTCTGACTAATGCTTTTATTAACTCCACACCTTTTCCTAATTTCCACACTCCGAATTTTCTGCATAATATTTACACCACACATTGCCCTTAGACAGGACATCTCCACTGCCTCCAACCTTCTCCTCGCTGCTGCATTTACAACCCAAACTTCACACCCATATAAGAGTGTTGGTACTACTATACTTTCATACATTCCCTTCTTTGCCTCCATAGATAACGTTTTTTGACTCCACATATACCTCAATGCACCACTCCCTTTTTTCCCTCATCAATTCTATGATTAACCTCATCCTTCATAAATCCATCCACCGACACGTCAACTCCCAAGTATCTGAAAACATTTACTTCTTCCATACTCCTCCTTCCATACATATATATATATATATATATATATATATATATATATATATATGTGTGTGTGTGTGTGTGTGTGTGTGTGTGTGTGTGTGTGTGTGTGTGTGTGTGTGTGTGTGTGTGTGTGTATACTGGCTTGACACGGTCTCTGGTGACCGAAACGTTGTCTTAATATTTGTTTCGTTATGTAGCTTATATATCCATTTACCGAACTATTATCGGTATTACTACCAATAATTACAGAGTAAAGTTATAATTAAGAAGACACGGTGGTGATGTTGACATCTTGATGCTAACATTAACATACATGGGAATATAGGAAGAGAGAAGCACTGTTGTTCTGTGTTAATACAGACTCGTGGTAGATCAGTTAGTGTTGCTGGTAACAAGGGTGACTACAAAAATTTTAATACTTACATTAAGAACAAGAGTACGAGAAGCACTGGGTCCCTCTTTAAGCTGCTCTTGGTACCGTTCATGGTAAAATTGGGAGACAAGTTCTGGCGAAGTGGCTCCTAGAATCTTCAACTCTTCTTGCAACGACTCATATTCTGTGGTATACCTGCTTGTTAATGCGAATATCTAATCAGCAACTCATGTGGCAGCACCTCAGTGCCTAAAAGCATTCAGAGTGCAGACATGGTTAAGAGGTTCAGTTATTATTTAGACCTAACATCAGCATGGAAAGAGACGGCAGTTCTGTAAGTAAAAAGGCCTTGTTAGTAAAAGAGATCAGAGAAGAATCGCCTGACTGGTTTAAACTGACAGGAAGGTAACAGTAAATTAAATATTAATGCATTACAACAATGGTATGTAGAAGAGCATCTATGAACGCACAACCCGTCAAACTTTGAAGTGGATGGAGTGCAGCAGCAGAAGAAAAACCACACTGGGTTCTACCCCTTTTCAGCTAGGAGCAGGAAACTGTGGTTACAGTGGGCACAGGCTCACCAAAACAGGACAGTTGAAGATTAAAAAAAAATTCACCTGATCTGAGAAATCGTGGTTTCTGCTGCGACGTGCAGATGGTAGGGTCAGAATTTGGTGTAAACTTCTGGGATGTGGTGGAACGGGAGATTCATACCATATATGTGCAGCCAACAAATCTGCAGCAACTGCGTGATACTATCATGTCAACATGTACCAGGATCTCTAAGGAATCACGATACAAGTGGGGATGGAACTCACGGCGTGTGACTCTTAAAACTCCAGACCGACGCGTTAGCCACTGGGCCAGCTGGCTACAATAAGAGTCATCCAACTAGATAAATTTATACACCATAGGAAGGTTAGCATAGGCATGTTATGGTGTATAAATATACCTAGTTCGATAAATCTTATTGTAGCCAGTTGGCCCAGTGGCTAACGCGTCGGTCTGGAGTTTTACGACTCACTAGCCGCAAGTTCAATCCCACCCGTACTGTGGCTTGATTGCAATCATGTCATTACGATTTCGTGAGTCATGTTTAAGGAATGTTTCCAGCACCTTGCTGAATCCATGCCACGAAAAATTCAGGCTGTTCTGGGGGCAAAGGGCAGCCCTACCCAATAATGAGTGTATATACATAATTTGTGTGTACTCACCTAATTGTGGTTGCAGGGGTCGAGACTCACCTCCTGGCCCCGCCTCTTCACTGATCGCTACTGGATCCTCTCTCTGCTTCCTGAGCTTTGTCATACCTCTTCTTAAAACTATGTATGGTTCCTGCCTCCACTACTTCACTTGCTAGGCTATTCCACTTGCTGATAACTCTATGACTGAAGAAATACTTCCTAACGTCCCTGTGACTCGTCTGAGTCTTCAGCTTCCAGTTGTGACCCCTTGTCCCTGTGTCCCCTCTCTGGAACATCCTATCTCTGTCCACCTTGTCTATTCCCCGCAGTATCTTGTATGTCGTTATCATGTCTCCCCTGACCCTTCTGTCCTCCAGTGTCGTCAGTCCGATTTCCCTTAACCTTTCCTAGTACGACATTCCCTTGAGCTCTGGGACTAGCCTTGTTGCAAACCTTTGTACTTTCTCTAACTTCTTGATGTGCTTGACCAGGTGTGGGTTCCAGACTGGTGCTGCATACTCCAGTATGGGCCTAACATACACAGTGTACAGTGTCTTGAACGATTCCTTATTAAGGTATCGGAACGCTATTCTCAGGTTTGCCAGGTGTGTGTGTGTGTGTGTGTGTGTGTGTGTGTGTGTGTGTGTGTGTGTGTGTGTGTGTGTGTGTGTGTGTTTGTGCGCGCGTGCATGTGCCAGCCAAAGATTTCAATCCAAACATCTTACCTTTTACTAAGGCGGAGAGAAAGAGACGCACTGATGACATAGACCACTAGAGGCAACAGACACCACACAGCTTTGGGAGGCCAGCAGATGCTTGCACATGTTTAACAAAACCAGGGAGACCACTCCCATGCTCCTATTTCATCATTATCCACGTTCATGCTGGCCAACACAAGCGATATTTATTATGCTTACAGTATGCGAAAATAAGCGAAATTAGTTATAAGCAAATACCTCCGGGCAGCCGAGGATCAGAACCCAACTACCTCACCCCCCCCACCATGGAAGACCCAGCTACCTCACCCCCCCACCATGGAAGACCCAGCTACCTCACCCCCCCACCATGGAAGACCCAGCTACCTCACCCACCACCATGAAAGACCCAGCTACCTCACCCACCGCCATGGAAGACCCAACTACCTAACCCCCACCATGGAAGACCCAGCTACCTCACCCCCACCATAAAAGACCCAACTACCTCACCCTCCATCGTAGAAGACCCAGCTACCTCACCCTCCACCATAGAAGACCCAGGTACCTCACCCCCACCATAAAAGACCCAACTACCTCACCCTCCATCGTAGAAGACCCAGCTACCTCACCCTCCACCATAGAAGACCCAGCTACCTCACCCCCACCATAAAAGACCCAACTACCTCACACTCCACCGTAGAAGACCCAGCTACCTCACCCTCCACCATAGAAGACCCAGGTACCTCACCCCCACCATGGAAGACCCAGGTACCTCACACTCCACCGTAGAAGACCCAGCTACCTCACCCTCCACTATAGGAGACCCAGCTACCTCACCCTCCACCGTAGGAGACCCAGCTACATCACCCTCCACCGTAGAAGACCCAGCTACCTCACCCTCCACCGTAGAAGACCCGGCTACCTCACCCTCCACTGCAGGAGACCCAGCTACCTCACCCTCCACCGTAGAAGACCCAGCTACATCACCCTCCACCGTAGAAGACCCAGCTACCTCACCCTCCACCGCAGGAGACCCAGCTACCTCACCCTCCACCGTAGAAGACCCAGCTACATCACCCTCCACCGTAGAAGACCCAGCTACCTCACCCTCCACCGTAGAAGACCCAGCTACATCACCCTCCACTGTAGAAGACCTGTCAGCATAGTTGCTGATCCCCTTATATGTGTTGTATAGCGTATCATAGTACCATCCATGTGCTTTATATAGAAGATCCCTAGGCCGAGTGACTGTATGACGTCACAGGATACAGCATGAGTCAGTGAGACAAGCTGCCTCTCTCTCACTCGACGCATAGGCATAGAAGAAGGCAGAACACGGCAGGCTGGGCTCCATCTCCCATTACCACAGTCTGACAATATAGCGTTACCATCCAACAAGTGAGTTTACCTTATCCATCAATCTCCTACCGAACCCCACACGACAGGCCCAGCTACCTCACCCTCCACCGCAGGAGACCCAGCCACCTCACCCTCCACCGTAGAAGACCCAGCTACCTCACCCTCTACCGTAGAAGACCCAGGTACATCACCCTCCACCGTAGAAGACCCAGCTACATCACCCTCCACCGTAGAAGACCCAGCTACCTCACCCTCCACCGTAGGAGACCCAGCTACATCACCCTCCACCGTAGAAGACCCAGCTACATCACCCTCCACCGTAGAAGACCCAGCTACATCACCCTCCACCGTAGAAGACCCAGCTACATCACCCTCCACTGTAGAAGACCCAGCTACCTCACCCTCCACCGTAGGAGACCCAGCTACATCACCCTCCACCGTAGAAGACCCAGGTACATCACCCTCCACCGTAGAAGACCCAGCTACATCACCCTCCACTGTAGAAGACCCAGCTACATCACCCTCCACTGTGGAAGAGAATGAAATAGCTACGACATTCTTGTAGCTGCTGATGTGGCAAGTGGTAATAATGATAACCAAAATTTTTAAAGGGGTGGACCAGTAAGCTAGCGGAAGGCCTCGGTCTGATGACCGAAAGCTCCAGCTGTGGATCGTCATATGACTAAGACCCGCGACAGTCAACACTTGTCCTGTTTCCTGACAAACCTAACTCCTACCTTGTAGCTGCTGGTATAACTAACTTTGGAAAACATTCTCTGGCTTCTGCTGACTACGAATAGAATTTGTAATTAATGGCAGCTAAGCTCTTTTATTATATATGTAAATTTATAATGGTGTCCACACAAAAAAATAATAAAGAAAACATTTACACTATTTCTAATGTGTTAATTTTTTTCCATATTTTTTTAATTTTTACTGTGAGTGTTTTAATTAATATTTGAGGTGATCCTGAGTCTTTTAGTTAATGTAACATTGATATTTGTGTTGCTTATGAATATTTCTCACTTTTCGTTGGATTTAATAATCTGAGTTCCAGCTCCTGGCCCTCCTAAGAGTGTTGGTGTACAGCTGCTGGGCATTGTGAGAATGACAGCCAACATTGTGAGTATGTTGAGCTCAAGTTGCTGGGGCGCCTCTTGAAGGGGCGAGACTCTTCACATGGGAAGGGCAGGTACAAAAAAAAAAATCGAGAAAATCGAGAAATGAGCTTAATTGTCCACTTATTGAGGAATACAGAGACAGACAGTATAATAAACTATGTGACATGTCAAGATACCTTATTAATGAAAATAAGATACAAGATATACTAAGCAAATTTCCTAAATTTGCTTGTAACAGATAAGTAAACTGTACATATAAATCCAAATGTACACCTGTAATCCTTTTGGGGCCTAGTTCCTGGGGCTTTTATGTATCCATATGCTCTCGCGCTACCGTCCACAGGGTGGATATGGGGCGCATAATAAACTAGCCACTTCGGTGGCAAAATCTAAATCTAATCTCTAAAAAAAAATTGCTTAAAAGTAAAATGCTTGGCCGTGTTTTCATCGATATATGGGAAGTGAGTAAATAACCTATTTATTCACCAATCTCCATTAATAATGAACGGATTGAAATGGAAATAAGCCACTTTTCAGATTTTTGGAGGGTTATCTTAGGTATACCTAGAGTAAGTAACTTTATTTAGGCACAAGTACACATAACTACAACTATCATACACAGTAACATAACTGACCTGGGATAACTCCAAAAAGTCAGACAAAGTGATTTATTTCCATTGGAGTATGTTCTCTTTAGGCTGGAATATTGTTGTACACTAACTGCCCCTTTCAAGGCAGGCAAAATTGCTGACCTGGAGAATGTACAGAGAACTTTCACTGCACGTATAAATACGATAAAGCATCTAAATTACTGGGAAGTTCCTTGATTTGTAATCCCTGGAACGCCAGCGAGAATAATAATAATAATAATAATAATAATAATAATAATAATAATAATAATAATAATAATAATAATATCTTTAGTTCGGGCAAATTAGGTCAATTTGGTCCCAGGATGCGACCCACACCAGTCGACTAACACTCAGGTACCCATTTTACTGATGGGTTAACATGGACAACAGGTGTAAGGAAACATGATCAATGTTTCCGTCCTTGGCGGAAATCGACCTCAACCCTCAGCGTGTGAAGTGAGAGCTTGTCAACCAGGCCACGAGCCACCTATTACTTGATAATATACACATGGAAAATCCTAGAGGGACTAGTCCCAAATTTGCACATAAAAATCACTCCTTACGAAAGCAAAAGACTCGGCAGGAGATGCAACATGCCTAGGAGACAACACAAGAAGTGTCAGGGACCCAAGACCGTTCAACTGCCTCCCACCATACACAAGGAGGATTATCAATAGACCCCTGGCTGTCTTCAAGAAGGCACTGGACAGGCACCTAAAGTCAGTACCTGACCAGCCGGGCTGTGGTTCCTACGTCGATCTGCGTGTGGCCAGCGATAACAGCCTGGTTGATCAGATCCTGATCCACCAGGAGGCCTGGTCACAGACCGGGCCGCGGGGACGTTGATCCCCGAAACACTCCCCAGGTATACCTGCAGGATGTTCCGGGGGTCAACGTCTCTGTGGCCCGGCATATGACCAGGCCTTGCGGTACTGTGGCTTACATTCTCTGTCTATGTCAGATATGAAGATGAGGAACAGGATGGGAACAAGTACTGTGCCTTGTAGAACAGAGCTTTTCACCGTAGCCGCCTCAGACTTTACTCTGTTTACTATTACTCTTTGTGTTGTATTTGTTAGGAAGTTATAGATCCATCTACCCACTATTCCTGTTATTCCTTTATCACGCATTTTGTGCGCTATTACACTTGTCGAAGACTTCCGCCAAGTCTGAGTATGAAATTTTGTGTAACTGTATTTTTGTGTAACTGTATCAAAATGAATCTTTTACAGCATTTCCCCCCATGATAAAATCGGTTTAGCATTGTTTAATCAGCAGCGAGTGCCAAAAATACTTTTGGTAGTGCCAGTAGGTGAGGAAAGTATGTCTGGATGATATGCCATTTCCAGTTTTCAGTATATATTTTTTTATTCATTTGTTTGTTGGCCGATTTTAATGAAACTAATATGAAGGGAAGTCATATACGCTTATTCAAAAAAAAAAAAAAAGAAAAAAAAAAGGACAAAAACAATAAAATAAATGGTATTGTCTCTTTAGTTATTGACCTCCAGCTCCTGGAACTTTTATCAACATAATACGTATACCTTGTAGGTATATTATGTTGATACACGTCTAGAGATGTTGTGATGTTTGAAGACTTTGTGTAGTTTAAGAAACAAATTGAGGACAAACATTACAATCTTACCCTTATTGACCTCGGCCGGGAGCTGGAGTCCTACACCGTCTTGATTGGTGAGGAAGGTGTGTGTGTCAGCCAAGACGCTCCTGAGTCGTCGTAGTTCCTCACGTCGGCTTCCCTGAACCAACAGTTATCGTCAGTATTCTCTCTACGGAGTTTTCTCAACATTTTGCAAGACATTAATGTTCTTTTATAGTTTAGTATGTTCCAATAATATACTTTAATAACAGAATGCATAACGGACATGTAGTAACATTTTGACGAATGATCCACTGTACATTCACTACATCAGAGAATGATCCACTTTACATTCACTACATCAGAATGTATGAGAAGGAAATAAGAAATTTTATTAATGTACAAAAGTAAACATTAGAGTAATAATGCATAACCAGCTGTCAGATGTCAACCTCGCCAGCTGGGAACAGTGCCAACTGGAAAGAGTGCCAGCCTCTTCAAGTGGGAACTCTTGCCGTCATGTATTCGAATTAATATACTTGCTGAAGGTCTACATAGAGAAGTAAAGTATAACAGAACATTCACAACTGTAAACATTACTGATTTAAATCGTTTATAAACGAAGAGGTGATCTTGGTGGGTCACAGCAGGGAAGTATTGATGAAAGTATAACATCCCTCAAGCACTGATCATAGAGTATGCTTGGGACAGTAGTCCCTCAAGCACTGACCATGGAGTATGCTTGGGACAGTAGTCCCTCAAGCACTGACCATGGAGTATGCTTGGGACAGTAGTCCCTCAAGTACTGACCATGGAGTATGTTTGGGACAGTAGTCCCTCAAGCACTGACCATGGAGTATGCTTGGGACAGTAGTCCCTCAAGTACTGACCATGGAGTATGTTTGGGACAGTAGTCCCTCAAGCACTGACCATGGAGTATGCTTGGGACAGTAGTCCCTCAAGTACTGACCATGGAGTATGTTTGGGACAGTAGTCCCTCAAGCACTGACCATGGAGTATGCTTGGGACAGTAGTCCCTCAAGTACTGACCATGGAGTATGCTTGGGACAGTAGTCCCTCAAGCACTGACCATGGAGTATGCTTGGGACAGTAGTCCCTCAAGTACTGACCATGGAGTATGCTTGGGACAGTAGTCCCTCAAGCACTGACCATGGAGTATGCTTGGGACAGTAGTCCCTCAAGTACTGATCAAGGAGTATGCTTGGGACAGTAGTCCCTCAAGTACTGATCATGGAGTATGCTTGGGACAGTAGTCCCTCAAGTACTGATCATGGAGTATGCTTGGGAGAGTAGTCCCTCAAGTACTGATCATGGAGTATGCTTGGGACAGTAGTCCCTCAAGTACTGATCATGGAGTATGCTTGGGACAGTAGTCCCTCAAGTACTGACCATGGAGTATGTTTGGGACAGTAGTCCCTCAAGCACTGACCATGCAGTATGCTTGGGACAGTAGTCCCTCAAGTACTGATCATGGAGTATGCTTGGGACAGTAGTCCCTCAAGTACTGACCATGGAGTATGCTTGGGACAGTAGTCCCTCAAGTACTGACCATGGAGTATGTTTGGGACAGTAGTCCCTCAAGTACTGACCATGGAGTATGTTTGGGACAGTAGTCCCTCAAGTACTGACCATGGAGTATGCTTGGGACAGTAGTCCCTCAAGTACTGATCATGGAGTATGCTTGGGACAGTAGTCCCTCAAGTACTGATCATGGAGTATGCTTGGGACAGTAGTCCCTCAAGTACTGATCATGGAGTATGCTTGGGACAGTAGTCCCTCAAGCACTGACCATGGAGTATGCTTGGGAGAGTAGTCCCTCAAGCACTGACCATGGAGTATGCTTGGGACAGTAGTCCCTTAAGTACTGATCATGGAGTATGCTTGGGACAGTAGTCCCTCAAGCACTGACCATGGAGTATGCTTGGGACAGTAGTCCCTCAAGCACTGACCATGGAGTATGCTAGGAACAATAGTCCCTCAAGCACTGACCATGGAGTATGCTTGGGACAGTAGTCCCTCAAGTACTGATCATGGAGTATGCTTGGGACAGTAGTCCCTCAAGCACTGACCATGGAGTATGCTTGGGACAGTAGTCCCTCAAGCACTGACCATGGAGTATGCTAGGAACAATAGTACCTCAAGCACTGACCATGGAGTATTCTTGGGACAGTAGTCCCTCAAGCACTGACCATGGAGTATGCTTGGGACAGTAGTCCCTCAAGTACTGACCATGGAGTATGCTTGGGACAGTAGTCCCTCAAGTACTGATCATGGAGTATGCTTGGGACAGTAGTCCCTCAAGCACTGACCATGGAGTATGCTTGGGACAGTAGTCCCTCAAGCACTGACCATGGAGTATGCTAGGAACAATAGTCCCTCAAGCACTGACCATGGAGTATGCTTGGGACAGTAGTCCCTCAAGCACTGACCATGGAGTATGCTAGGAACAATAGTACCTCAAGCACTGACCATGGAGTATGCTTGGGACAGTAGTCCCTCAAGCACTGACCATGGAGTATGCTTGGGACAGTAGTCCCTCAAGCACTGACCATGGAGTATGCTTGGGACAGTAGTCACTCAAGTACTGATCATGGAGTATGCTTGGGACAGTAGTCCCTCAAGCACTGACCATGGAGTATGCTTGGGACAGTAGTCCCTCAAGCACTGACCATGGAGTATGCTAGGAACAATAGTCCCTCAAGCACTGACCATGGAGTATGCTTGGGACAGTAGTCCCTCAAGTACTGATCATGGAGTATGCTTGGGACAGTAGTCCCTCAAGCACTGACCATGGAGTATGCTTGGGACAGTAGTCCCTCAAGCACTGACCATGGAGTATGCTAGGAACAATAGTTCCTCAAGCACTGACCATGGAGTATGCTTGGGACAGTAGTCCCTCAAGCACTGACCATGGAGTATGCTTGGGACAGTAGTCCCTCAAGTACTGACCATGGAGTATGCTTGGGAGAGTAGTCCCTCAAGCACTGACCATGGAGTATGCTTGGGACAGCAGTCCCTCAAGTACTGATCATGGAGTATGCTTGGGACAGTAGTCCCTCAAGTACTGACCATGGAGTATGCTTGGGACAGTAGTCCCTCAAGTACTGATCATGGAGTATGCTTGGGACAGTAGTCCCTCAAGTACTGATCATGGAGTATGCTAGGAACAATAGTCCCTCAAGCACTGACCATGGAGTATGCTTGGGACAGTAGTCCCTCAAGTACTGATCATGGAGTATGCTAGGAACAATAGTCCCTCAAGCACTGACCATGGAGTATGCTTGGGACAGTAGTCCCTCAAGCATTGACCATGGAGTATGCTTGGGACAGTAGTCCCTCAAGTACTGATCATGGAGTATGCTAGGAACAATAGTCCCTCAAGCAATGACCATGGAGTATGCTTGGGACAGTAGTCCCTCAAGTACTGATCATGGAGTATGCTTGGGACAGTAGTCCCTCAAGCACTGACCATGGAGTATGCTTGGGACAGTAGTCCCTCAAGGACTGATCATGGAGTATGCTTGGGACAGTAGTCCCTCAAGTACTGATCATGGAGTATGCTTGGGACAGTAGTCCCTCAAGTACTGATCATGGAGTATGCTTGGGACAGTAGTCCCTCAAGGACTGATCATGGAGTATGCTTGGGACAGTAGTCCCTCAAGTACTGATCATGGAGTATGCTTGGGACAGTAGTCCCTCAAGTACTGATCATGGAGTATGCTTGGGACAGTAGTCCCTCAAGTACGGATCATGGAGTATGCTTGGGAGAGTAGTCCCTCAAGTACTGATCATGGAGTATGCTTGGGACAGTAGTCCCTCAAGCACTGACCATGGAGTATGCTTGGGAGAGTAGTCCCTCAAGTACTGATCAAGGAGTATGCTTGGGACAGTAGTCCCT
This sequence comes from Cherax quadricarinatus, assembly GCF_038502225.1. NCBI lineage: Eukaryota > Metazoa > Arthropoda > Malacostraca > Decapoda > Parastacidae > Cherax > Cherax quadricarinatus. The sequence goes on from NC_091332.1 coordinate 24,261,361, forward strand.
CAAGTACTGATCATGGAGTATGCTTGAGACAGTAGTCCCTCAAGTACTGACCATGGAGTATGCTTGGGACAGTAGTCCCTCAAGCACTGACCATGGAGTATGCTTGGGAGAGTAGTCCCTCAAGTACTGATCATGGAGTATGCTTGGGACAGTAGTCCCTCAAGTACTGATCATGGAGTATGCTTGGGACAGTAGTCCCTCAAGTACTGATCATGGAGTATGCTTGGGACAGTAGTCCCTCAAGCACTGACCATGCAGTATGCTTGGGACAGTAGTCCCTCAAGTACTGATCAAGGAGTATGCTTGGGACAGTAGTCCCTCAAGTACTGATCATGGAGTATGCTTGGGACAGTAGTCCCTCAAGTACTGATCATGGAGTATGCTTGGGACAGTAGTCCCTCAAGTACTGATCATGGAGTATGCTTGGGACAGTAGTCCCTCAAGTATACTGATCATGGAGTATGCTTGGGACAGTAGTCCCTCAAGTACTGATCATGGAGTATGCTTGGGACAGTAGTCCCTCAAGTACTGATCATGGAGTATGCTTGGGACAGTAGTCCCTCAAGTACTGATCATGGAGTATGCTTGGGACAGTAGTCCCTCAAGTACTGATCATGGAGTATGCTTGGGACAGTAGTCCCTCAAGTACTGATCATGGAGTATGCTTGGGACAGTAGTCCCTCAAGCACTGACCATGGAGTATGCTTGGGAGAGTAGTCCCTCAAGTACTGATCAAGGAGTATGCTTGGGACAGTAGTCCCTCAAGTACTGATCATGGAGTATGCTTGGGACAGTAGTCCCTCAAGTACTGATCATGGAGTATGCTTGGGACAGTAGTCCCTCAAGTACTGATCATGGAGTATGCTTGGGACAGTAGTCCCTCAAGTACTGATCATGGAGTATGCTTGGGACAGTAGTCCCTCAAATACTGACCATGGAGTATGCTTGGGAGAGTAGTCCCTCAAGTACTGATCATGGAGTATGCTTGGGAGAGTAGTCCCTCAAGTACTGACCATGGAGTATGCTTGGGACAGTAGTCCCTCAAGTACTGATCATGGAGTATGCTTGGGACAGTAGTCCCTCAAGTACTGATCATGGAGTATGCTTGGGACAGTAGTCCCTCAAGTACTGATCATGGAGTATGCTTGGGACAGTAGTCTTTCAAGTACTGACCATGGAGTATGCTTGGGACAGTAGTCCCTCAAGTACTGATCATGGAGTATGCTTGGGACAGTAGTCCCTCAAGTACTGATCATGGGCTACACAACCATATAAACACAACACAGTTTTGGGGACAAAACTAACCATGTTAGCATTAATCTAAATAATTGTATTAATATAAAATACAATCTGCCTACAATGAAGCCATGTACAATATGTTTTAGTTAATTTATTTGGTCTAAATCTTATTGACTGCAAAAGTGTCCATTAAGGTTGTATGTCGCTTAAATCATTTTCCCAAGAGCAGGAAGTGTAATATATAAATAATGAATAAGACACTATTTGAGAAACTTTATGGTGCCAAAGTTTCTGCAACCATTGACTTCTTCAGTCCAACGCAGAGAAGAACGGAGAAGCGTGAGGTAATTAGTCCCTCTCACTGGAGTCGATGTGCTCAGTCCATCAGTCTTGGGATTGATGGATTGTTCTTCTCTGTATTGGACTGAAGAAGACAATGGCTGGCGAAACGTTTCCTCAGTAAAGATTCCCAAATTTTGCACAAGTTCTCAATGTTCAACTTATCGGGATTCTAAAAGATTTGCATCACACCTGGATGAAAATGTTCATGAGGAGAGTAGCGTGCTGGAAAAGCCTCAACCACAGCTGCTGCAGGAGAGGTTCTGCAAAGTACAGTCTGTCTTCCACAGGCTGCATGGCCAACTCCAGACGCTCCACTATATACTCAGAGCTGCCTTGGCTCACTCCCTGCGTCAGGAGGTTCTCCAGGTGCGGTAGACACTGAATGATAAAGTGGAAAAATTATACTTATTTTTAATTTGCAGGAGGTTTTCTCTAAGTGATTTAGGCCAGTGGAAGAAAATGAAGAAACGAAAGTGAAGAATAAGCTTATAAGGTGTGTTTAAAAACTGTCCAGTGAGATAATTTGAAGAGATCAAATAGGGAAAGAAACAGAAGAAAACGTTGAATTAGAAGCCAGACGGTTTTAACTGCTGACTAAAAATACAAATGTCACAAAAACACTTATATATGAATCGCTGGGACAGATAAAAGGCTAAAATATTCACATGACACAAAAAAACACTAAAACAGAAAATAAAACCATAAAGGTAATTAAAAAAATATGCAATATTGACTGGTTGGGTTGTGTTGGGTTAGGTTAGGTTAGTCAGGAAACAGGACAAGTGTTTCCCGATGCGGGTCTTAGTCATGTGATGACCCCGCAGCTGGAGCTTTTGGTCATCTGCCGAGGCCTTCCATTGGCTTACCCCTCCACCCTTTTAAAAATTATGGTTATGGTTATAGCCAATTTAGTAAGTGAATGTAATACTGACCCCAACAGAAGATATATCCACTGATGAACAAGGAAATCAGCAACGTCATTAAAACATACTCTATATCTGATTTAAAAATCTTCAACACCATGAGAGCAGAACTTAGTTGTTGTTTCTTTTTTCACAAATTTGGCTTATCCCATGAATTATATATTTGACAACAGCACAAACCCTACACCGAGAGGCGAACCAACATCGTCACCATGCCCAGCCCTTCTAGGGTAGGGTAGGTGCCTGAGCCAGAGCTTGCAGCTCACAAGACTGTCATTCCCATTAGTCCCCTTGGGGCGGGGATGGCAGACCAGAGAGGCCTAGCTTCTCCCTACGAGCCCCGTGAGGGCGGGGAATGTGGCTAGGCGTGGAGACAGTTGGTCCCAACGATGAGGAGGCAATTGTACCTCCTCCCATGGCAGACATTGGTCTGAGACACTCCCGAGACAGGGAGCCAAGGTCGGGCCACCACTTGGAAAAGGCCCGGGCGGCGAGAGTACTGGCGAATCGAGAAGAAGGCGGCGAATCAAGAAAGAAGGAAGGAAATATATATCAAGTGGTTGTAGCTCTGACCATAATTTTTAAAGGGGTTAACCAGTAAACCAGCGGAAGGCCTCTATCAGATGACCAAAAAGCTCCAACGGCGGATCATCATCTGACTTAAGACCTGCGTCAGGAAACACTTGTTCTGTTCCCTGACTGTTATGGAATACTGTAAAAAATATTTATATAAAATAACGCTCCATGTATAATGTCATTTTCCGTATAACATACGAAGTTCCGGGTTTGGACTGAATCCGAACGAGTATTATTCCCGGCCAGTTAGAGTGGCCAGGAGACGGGAGCAGATGAGGTGTTTTTAGTTCAATACCAGACGGAGGTAAAGTCATGTTTGGGCGGTAGTTAGAGTAGGTAATTTTGGTAAGTTTTTTAGTAAAACCCTAATATGCAAGGGCCTGTGTTTTGGAGAGTATTTAACGTTTCCACTGTAGGCTATGTAGCCTGCAGATAGAGGGTGCCATGGAGCCTCCCTGTTCATAAATTTTCATTTATTTTGTTGAACTCATTAGTAGCAGTGTGTTAGTGAGTTGATGTGAACTTTAGTGTGGTGGTTTTATATAGTAGTTATAAGTTGTATATAAGTTACTATTAATGTAGATATATTTTTATATAGGTAAGTTTTTGTCCTTCCTTCCTAATAATAATTAATATTGTTTAATATATGAGTACATGCTGGCCCAAGGTTTGTTGTGTTTTTTAGTGTAATTTTATAACCTCTAGACAGCAGTGTGAGCAGTCTTTAGCAGCCACGAACATTTTAAGTTACGACATCAAAGTCGTAACAATGACGAACATTACCCACCAATGGAAATAAGCCACTGTCTGACTTTTTTCGGTTATCCCAGGTTCTCTACACATATGCTGCTATGTATGATAATTCTACGTAACTGTATTTGTGTATACCTGAATAAACTTACTTAACTAACCTAATACCTCGACAACATAGCCATGCTGGCCGCACCACATATCTAAAATGCTGTTATATAACCGACCGAGCAGGTCAAAGACTAAAGAATGTTAACAGGCGTGTGGACAGCTTGAAATTTTTGCTTCTTTATTGTCCCATTCCGTTCATTCATTTTTCTTCATAAGCGCACATGATGTTTTTGGCCTATAAAAATTTCATTAAGATCAGTCAACAAACATAAGAAAGAAGGAACACTGCCACAGGCCTACTGACCCATGCGGAGCAGGTCCATGTCCCCCCATCCCGGATAAGCCCAATGACCCCCCCCCCCGGATTAGCCCAATGACCCACCCAGTCTGTTCACCTCCACTCAAGGATGGATCACGGCACCAGACCCAGCAGAACAAGCTAGTCAGGTCCAACTCACACCCACCCACACCCACTCATGTATTTATCTAACCTATTTTTAAAACTACACAACGTTTTAGCCTGAATAACTGTACTCGGGAGTTTGTTCCACTCATCCACAACTCTATTACCAAACCAGTGCTTTCCTATATCCTTCCTGAATCTCCTATAACCTTCATGAATCTAAATTTTTCCAACTTGAAACCATTGCTGCGAGTCCTGTCTTGGCTGGAAATTTTCAGCACTCTATTTACATCTCCTTTATTTATTTCTGTCTTCCATTTATACACCTCAGTCATATCCCCCCTAATTCGCCTTTCGAGAGAGTGCAGATTCAGGGCCCTCAGTCTATCCTCAAAGGGAAGATTTCTGATACATGGGATCATCATTGTCATCCTCCTCTGTACGTTTTCCAGAGCATTTATATCCATTCTGTAATACGGTGACCAGAACTGAGCAGCATAGTCTAAATAAGGCCTAACCAAGGATATATAGAGTTGAAGAACAACCTGAGGACTTCTATTATTTATACTTCTAGATATGAAGCCAAGAATTCTGTTAGCTTTATTGCGAACACTAATGCACTGTCTTGGTTTTAGATTACTGCTAACCAGAACTCCTAAATCCTTTTCGCAATCAGTAGTATTAAGATCTACATTATTTAGTTTATATGTGGCATGGTTAATTAACTGTCCAACATTTAGAACTTTGCATTTGTCAATAATAAACTGCATCTGCCACTTCTCCAGCCATTGCATCAGTATATTCAAATCATCCTGGAGTGCTCTAGTGTCCTCATTAGAATGAATTCAAAGTTTATTCTCTATAAAGCTTACAATGTTGAATTTACAGAATTTGGTTGTTGTGTAGTTCACATGTAGATATAAAATGATTACAGAGTGTACCACTAGAACGCCTAGCATGGCTAGGCATTTCGGGCAGACTTAGTTTAATTCTTTATTTTAAAATATTACAAATTATGAGGTAAGTTGGTATTATGGCTAAGTGACTAAATACTAGTTTGTGAGTTTAGCAATGTGAATGCTTTTGTTTTGGCACTATACATAGTTTCAGTATTGGAGTATCATAGGATTCATTATTTTAAGATTGAGATTAATATTTCTGTTTATGGTCAAATGAGTGAGTGAGTGTAATTGTGAACCACCAGGTGGTATTCGTGTAGTTAGTTGATGGGGTGTATCAGGGAGATAAGATGTTTTCTAATGGTAGTTTTGAAGGTGATGAATGTGTCTGCAGTTCTAGAGTTCTCAGGTAGGGTGTTCCAGATTTTAGGGCCTTTGACATACATTGAATTTTTGTAAAGGTTTAGTCAGACACGGGGAATGTCGTAGAGATGTTTGTGTCTGGTGTTATGCCTGTGGGTTCTGTCACAACTATCAAGAAAGCGTTTTAGGTCAAGGTTGATATTGGAGTTTAAGGTCCTGTAGATGTAGATTGCACAGTAGTAAGTGTGGATGTACTGAACAGGGAGTAAGTTTAGATCTATGAAGAGTGGGGGGGGGGTGTTGCCAGGGATGGGATTTAGTGATTATTCTTACTGCAGCTTTTTGTTGGGTTATTATTGGCTTTAGGTGTGTTGCTGCAGTTGATCCCCAAGCACAAATAGCATAGGTGAGGTATGGATAAATAAGTGAGTAGTATAGTGTGAGAAAGGCATTTTGCGGCACGTAGTATCGTATCTTGGAGAGGATCCCAACCGTTTTGGATACTTTTTTGGTTATGTGTTGGATATGGGTGCTGAAATTCAGGTTGTTGTCAAGGTATAGGCCTAGGAATTTACCCTCATTATGTCTGGTAATTAGAGTGTTGTCGATCTTAATGTTAATTTGTGCATCTCCTGCTCTGCTACCAAACATAATATAGTAGGTTTTGTCAGTGTTAAGCGTAAGTTTATTGGCTGTCATCCAAGTCGATATTTTGATCAGCTCCTCGTTAACAATGGTGTTGAGGGTGGCAAGATTAGGGTGAGAGATGACATAAGTCGTGTCGTCAGCAAAGAGAATGGGTTTCAGGTGTTGGGATACGTTTGGAAGATCATTGATGTATATGAGGAAGAGCAGGGGACCAAGGACACTTCCCTGCGGAACTCCAGTATCAAGTGGCCGTGTTGTTGATGGTGTGTCTTTAATGGTGACATACTGATACCTATTAGTAAGGTAAGATTTTAAATAAGCAAGCGCATGGCCTCTTATACCGTAATGGTCAAGTTTGTGGAGTAGGATGTCGTGGTCTACTGTGTCAAAAGCTTTTCTTAGGTCAATAAAAATTCCTAGTGGATATTCCTTATTTTCCAATGCTGTGTAAAGCAGATCTAGCATTTTTATGATTGCATCATTAGTGCTTTTATTTTTCCTGAATCCAAATTGGCAGGGGTTGAGTATGTTTTGTGCTGTTATAAATGGATATAGTCTCCTGTGCACGAGTTTCTCAAAGATTTTGGATAGCAATGGTAAGTTTGATATTGGCCTATAGTTGTTTAAGTCTGTAGGGTCACCACCTTTATGTATTGGTGTAACCCTTGCCGTCTTGAGTAGTTTCGGGAAGGTGCTAGTTTCTAGTGACTTGTTAAAAAGTAATGAAATAGCATGCGAAAGGATATGGGCCGCTCGCTTGTACAGTAATGGTGGGACATTAGACAGATTCCCTGAGTTGTTTTTAAGTGACTTTATAATCTCGGTGACTTCCGAGGGCTCAGTTGGTGCAAGATAGAAGGAATTTGGGAAATTCCCATCTAGGTAGTCCCTGGCATGGGCATTGGTATGTGGGATTTTATTGGTGAGATTAGATCCTATGGTTGAGAAGAAGTCGTTTATCTTGTTAGCTGTGTCAGTGGGATGCAGTGGTGTTTCATTAGGTTTAGTTAGGACAATATTCTTGGTTTTTTCAGTTTGTGGGTCCCTAGAATCTGAGAGAGTGTTTTCCAGGTCTTTTTTTATATCTCCTCTAGTGTCTGTGAATCTACTGGAGTAGTATAGTTGTTTGGCTTTCTTTATTACTTTGGTGAGAACTAATGAATAGTGTTTAAGAATATCTTTGTGCATTAAGCCCTGTCTATATTGCTTTTCATATTGGTGTTTCTTGTCAATGGATTTCAGAATGGTGCTGGTTAGCCATGGGCAACCAAGCCGTTTGTTTGTGATCTGTTTCGTTTTTATAGGACAATGTTTGTTGTATAGTCTAAGTAATTTGTTAAGAAAAATGTCTGTCCAGTCATCAATACCATTGGCCTTGGAGAATTCTGTAGGCCAGTCAACAATCTCTAGGTCAGTTGTGAACTTCCTTATTGAGGTCTCATCATGGAGTCTATATGAGACTTTGTTGTATTCAAGTGGTGGTTTACTAATGTTTGTCAGGAGGAAGGTAGGGTAGTGGTCTGTAGTGCTATCTGTGATTATCCCTGATTTAAGGGGGGCTAGTATATTGGTCCATATGTGGTCTATTATGGTTGCACTTGTCTCAGTGAGCCTGGTTGGTTTAGTTATTGTTGGTATGAGAAGTGTGTTGTTCATATTGTTGATGAAATCAGTTACAGGCTGATCATCTAGTAAGCCAAGGTTGATGTTGAAGTCTCCAGCTAAGAGAAGGTGGTGCTTATTCATTTGTCTGTTTGTTACTAGTGACTTTAATTTCTCACTGAAATTTGGAATGTTTGTGTGAGGTATCCGGTAAATGGCACCGATTGTTATAGGTGTCTTAAGGTTTTTTACAGTAAAATTAGCAAAAATGTATTCCCCATATTCATCACTAAAGCAAGTGGTGCTAATACAAGATAATTGGTTAGAGTAATAGACTGCAATACCACCCTCAACTTGGTTTGGTCTGCAGTTGTGAATTGCTGTGTATCCTGGTAGAGGGTAGATATCTATTGTGTCCTGCTTAAGCCAGGTCTCAGTAAGAATAATGCAGGAGAAGGGTGTCTTTAGTGATTCAAGGAGCGCCAGGAGGTCATCATAGTGTTTGCTTAAGGACCTGATGTTGTAGTTAAGTACTGATAGACTTTTAGCATTGTTTAGGATAGTGGTGGCTTGTGATGCTGTGTAATAAAGGCAATTACTTTCCAATAGGTTTTGATTGGGTGTCAGATTATGGAGGTTTAGATCAGGGTCAACGTGATCACTCATCTTCTAGGTTTAAATTATGGTTATTTATATCCTGAGTTGTGTGTTGAGTTCTAGTACTGATATCTGTAGTGGTAGGAAGTTTGGACAAGTATATAGCTAGAGTATTTTGGTCATATAGAGTATAGTCACTACTACACATAATGAAGTTGATGTTGTCTATGTGTTGTGCTGGAATGAACTAAAGTACAACTAGGTATAAACTAGTAATATAAAAGTACAAATTTAAAATAGAACAAGACTCTCACTTGTAATTGCACTAAGGTCTAATATAATGACTTTTGTGGAATCAATGTTTTGAGCTAGAATGAGCTATAGTACAACTAGATTTAATCTAATTGGACGGCCTATTTTGGTGTTATCAGCAAATTTGCTTATGTCGCTATTTATTCCCTCATCTATGTCGTTTATGTAAAAGGTGAACAACAACGGGCCCAACACTGACCCCTGAGGAACACCGCTTGTGACGTGCCCTCATTCTGATTTCTCCCCATTTATGCAAACTCTCTGCTACCTATTTGTCAGCCATGCCTCTACCTAGGAAAAAAATTCTCCTATTCTGTGTGCCTTAAGCAACACTTAACAAGCAAAAGAACAATTTACTCTAAAAAAAGAACTTAAAAATTGCACTAAGAGTGAATTTGTTCAATGAAACATGAAAAATAATAGGTGCTAAAACACAGAACAAAAAAGTTTGAACACTTACAATGATGCAGAACAAAACACATCAACATAAACACAATACTAGAATTTTCTTGCAATGAAACTTGATGTGTGAAAACTTTTGTAAAAATGATTTCTTGCTTGCACAAAATAATGGCACTATTGTCTGTGGAAATAAGACAAATTAGACACTGGATAAATGAAAGAATATGAACACAAAAAAAAATGTTCAACACACAGGGAACAAAAAAAAAGAATACACAAATGCTAGGATGAAAAAAATTATATATACCGGGGACAACACTGAGTTGTGATGCAGAATACAACTAAATAAATTACTGAATTAATTCACTGGAATACTGAGAACACTAGGTGATTGTGAAGTGGAAACACAAGTTCTATACTGCTCATATGTTGCACACACAACAAAGGAAAAACACTAAGTACTTCAAGTGTATAAAAAGACACACAACACAACAGACATAAGATAATGCACGAAAATTAACACTGAATTAAGGAGATAAAAAGATTATTGCAAACAAACACTGAGTCTGATTGAGAGTCACTGAATGTCACTAAGAAAATCACTGGAACACAAAAGAAATGTCTCAACACTCGAAAATGTCTCTATGAAAAAATATTATCGCTGTAACGACTTGGTGAAGAATGAGGTTGATGGTGGAAGGTTGGAGGATTGTTTATGTTGTCTTGCTGCTGTCCTCTGCACACGTGATCATAGAATTGAGCTTAAATCGACGACAGACTCACACAGGAGGCTTTCAACGGTTGGCGCAAAACACACTCTAGCTCTTGAGCCCCTATGTGGTCCTTAAAATATGGTGTTATAACCCCTCGTAGTGTACGAAACACTGGTTGAGGTTGGGTGAGTACCAAAACACTGTGAGAGTGGTTGGGTTTGTGGGTAAACAGGGCTAAGGCATCTGAGACCGTGTGGTGAGTTAGTGGGGTTAGCAGGGCTAAGACCGAGACCGCTTGGTGAGACACACATGGTCGTGGGCCTATGGGTTGAATGGCGTTAAGCCTCACTGTGGACACCCACACTGGCACGAAGATATTCTAAGCCGGCTGGCTTAAAATACACCCACGAAATACCACAACACCACAGGGATGAAAAAGAGCACTCAGAATTGCTTGGAGCTTGAATCACAAGCGATGAAGACTACTCACGTGGCTTGCTTGAGTACTGGGGTAAGACACCTGGGTTAGTTGCTAGCTGGCTTATCTTAACCCTTCACACAGAATAGCTTGATAACTTCTCACGCTGAGCACAGCAGGGGTGGAAGCTGGCTTGGGAGACTAGGCTAGACTGGACTCGGTTGTTCTGACTCCCCCACCACAGACTGGAAGCTGGCTTATTTTGCAAACTCAGGTCAATCCCTCGGGAATGATGCAAATAAGCAGATAAACACTAATACAAAGAGACTGACCCATGAATAATGTAGTAGCTGGTAGGAACTTGAGAGAGTAGCTGATTTGAGGTAGCAGGCTTGGCTAGGTCGGCCTACTGGCGACATGAAATGGCCGTCTTGCTGGTCGAAAGAAATCTCCGTATATCGGCATAATTATCAATTTTACGCCCACCCCGCTGTCACCATTTATCGTAGGGGTTCTTAAATGGAGATATCGAGGGTTGAAGGTAGACACACTTGTTGAATGGTAACGATATATTGTCAGACTGTGATGATGGGAGATGGAGCCCAGCCTCAGCTGGGCGCGCATAACGGAGATAAAACACCTCAATTACTGGGAGCGCTTGAGGTTTCTAAACCTGTATTCCCTGGAACGCAGGAGGGAGAGATACATGATTATATACACCTGGAAAATCCTAGAGGGACTAGTACCGAACTTGCACACGAAAATCACTCACTACGAAAGCAAAAGACTTGGCAGACGATGCACCATCCCCCCAATGAAAAGCAGGGGTGTCACTAGCACGTTAAGAGACCATACAATAAGTGTCAGGGGCCCGAGACTGTTCAACTGCCTCCCAGCACACATAAGGGGGATTACCAACAGACCCCTGGCAGTCTTCAAGCTGGCACTGGACAAGCACCTAAAGTCAGTTCCTGATCAGCCGGGCTGTGGCTCGTACGTTGGTTTGCGTGCAGCCAGCAGCAACAGCCTGGTTGATCAGGCGCTGATCCACCAGGAGGCCTGGTCACAGACTGGGCCGCGGGGGCGTTGACCCCCGAAACTCTCTCCAGGTAAACTCCAGGTGTCCTAGCCTATGTCTAACACCGACTGAGCAGGTGGCAGAGGTACGAACGTACACATGCGCATCTCGTGATGTCACACAAACAGTCACAGGCCTAGGGATCTTCTATCTAAAGCACATGGATGATACTGATATGCTATACAACACAGGGATCAGCAACTATGCTGACACCAGGATGTGACCCACACCAGTCGACTAACACCCAGGTACCTATTTGCTGCTAGGTGAACAGGACAACAGGTGTAAGGAAACATGTCAAAACGTTTCCACCCGCCGGGAATCGAACCCGGGCCCTCCGTGTGTGAAGCGGGAGCGTTAGCCACCAGGCCACCGGGCCAAGCATTTCTTTTATTCGTTGGAACCATCGTTAGGGCTAAAAGTGAGCAGGTTATAACAATAAATGGAGAAAAACAAATTGAAATAACTTATGCATCAAGTAGCGCCACCAAACAGTAGTGGCAGGTTGGTGTGGTGACCCGGAAGTTTGAAAATATGGTAGTTGAAATTAATGCCGCATTACTGATGGATCCAGATAAATGATTGCTGGATTAGTGATGACAGACCTGTAGTCTATTCATAGAATATGCAATATACGTACATCTTTTCTCTCCGCTCTATAGAGTATACATGTATTATGATGTCTTTATATTTTATCATATCCTCACATCTAGCTCTGAAGCAAGATGTGAGGATATGAATGTAATCAAGTTGAGGAAGCACAAATGCTCACTTGTGTAGTCCAGTCAACAGCGCAGATTGTCTTACTTTAAATGGGCTAATAATGATAATTCAATTTACCATATTCTCGAATTTGCATACATTTGCTTCGCTGTATCTATAAAGGTTAATCATGGGGGATGCAGATACGTGCAGTGGGCAGGTAAGAAAAAAAATCGAAAAAATTCGAAAATGAGTTAAGCTTACAGAAAAATGTTTCAACAATCTGGCAGCATTTTGGGAATTATAGTCACTACAACATTTCTTGTGACGACGCTACAGTTAGTATATCCCGGTGCATACCTGGAGAGGGTTTCGGGGGTCAACGTCCCCCCCTGGTCTGAGACCAGGCCTCGTGGTAGATCAGGGTCTGATCAACCAGGCTGTTACTGCTGGTTGCACACGTAAACTGACGTACGAACCACACCCGACTGATCGGGTACTGAGTTTAGGTGCCTGTCCAGCTCCTTCTTGAAGACAGCCAGAGGTCTATTGGTAATCCCCCTTATGTATTCTGGGAGGCACTTGAACAGTCTTGGGCCCCTGACACTTACTGGGGTGAATTTTCAGTATTTTTTTATTTGTTTATTTTTTCTCCTAATATAGTAAAATAAAAATTTGGCATCGTTAAAAACTGGGAGGAGCTATGGCAGACAAGGCAGTGATGGAGTCGCCTTGACGTAAAAGACGTCCATAGCAGCACTATAAAATGTATATTTACACGATTATTAGCATTTTTCTTAATTTATCTGTCACATGTCTTCTAGAATGATATTAGACATACAATAAATAACATAAACATAATGCATTGTTATTATTAGAATCATGGGGGAGCGCTAAGCCCGTATGATTATAGAACGCCTGTGGGGGCGAATGGAAGGTATTTAGACCCAATTCAGGTAAATGGAGCGCAATTCCCTAGATCAAGAGCCCCTCACCAGCGTCAAGGAACCTCCCTTGAGGGGACAAACATAATATAGCCAACCAAATGAATAAAACTGACATTCTTAGGAGCGCTGTAAACCCTGGGGGATTATATGACGCCTAGACCCCCTTGAGGAGGGGGGTTAGGGCTTAGTTCTGATTGTAATATTAATAGAACGGCAGCGGCAGCGGCAGCGGCAACAGGAACCTTGTCCTCTATTTTTACTTCTACCTGAGGTTCCCAGCAGCCCAGTGATGACCTAATCAAGACCCGCATAACACTAACATGTGTGGATACCCAGAATGATATAAAGCAACTGCAGAAATCACCCAAAAGTTCACAAATTTACCAACTAATAGGACTCGTACTAGCAACTCCTACCCCACTGCCACTGAAGTGATACTCCACAACATTCACCCATCACCCATCGCCTACTATTCACCCGAAGCCACAGCCAATGGACAAGGGTCAGAACAATAAAAGAAGATCCAGTAACCAGCTAAGGACTCCTAACATCAAAGGTGAGAGCAGTAATAACACGAGGAAAACTTGTGGTACTGCCAGCCAGGACACAACCCTCATCACCCACCGGCACCACCACAACACACGACAGACAACAACAAACATGGCCGCCGCTACAGTCCAAGATAACTCCTTCCCAGTATTTGATGTCAAGAAGATCACCGACCCAGAAATAGCTAAACTCCTTATGATTCAGAACCAAACGATCACCAAACTAACTCAGGAAATGCAGGAACTAAAGGCTAGCAATGCAGATTACCTCAACAAGATCACTGCTCTAGAACATAAACTAGACACTCTAGAACAACAAAGCAACACCCACACCCGGTCCCTAGACACCATCAACACTCTAAAAGACCAAGTCACCCTACTTACTACCAACATTACTGAGGAAAGATCAAGAGTGGACCAACAACTTGCCAATGTCATAACCAACTTCCAAGACCATAATGACCAACAGCAGCTATCTGACGCTGTTGTAGTTAACAGCAAACATCTCCCAGCCACAGTCACCCAAGAGACCTGCAAGGAGACCACCCTACAGCTTATCAAGGACCACCTTCGCCTTAACATACGTAGTGATGACCTAAAGGATTGCAAACTGATGGGCTACCAAGCAGGTAAAAAAAACAGTGCTGTTAAAATTCCAAACTAGCCTACAAAGAAACAACCTACTAAAAACATCTATTTCTATGAAAACTGATGTTTACGTCAATGAGTGCCTTACCAAAACGAGACAAAACCTTCTTTATCGGCTAAGAAAATTGCGCTATGCCCAAAAAATCCACCAGTGCTTTGTGAGGGATGGAAAAATAGCAGTTAGGAAACAGCCCACTGGGAAGAGATACTTCATCTCTACAGAACATGACCTTAAAACATTCCTAAGTGAGGCTGGACTAACAGAATCAGAGTAAAGTGCAGATAATACCCATAGTCCACCATTAGTGTTATATTGTCATAAATTTGTGCCCCCCTAAAATTCTAATACCCCAGCTACTTTTAATTGTCATTGTTGTATTCAACGACCATTCTACCTCATAGTCTTAATTGTGTTTATATCTACAGAATCTATCTCCTTTTTTACAACTTATCACATCACTGTTCCATCTTATTTTATTATAAACTAACCATAACTTGTCTTCAATAATTCTACCTCACTTTAAAAAATACTCAATTGCCCAATTTTATTCTAAATCCCTATTATTGCCCAATTTTACTTTAAACTATATTGATCAAACTTATTGTAAACTTCTTTTATTGACCATTTTTATTCCATACTTTTTTAAACTAGTATTTTCAACTACAACTTTTATATTATCCTGTCTACCATCTTACTAGCATATTATAACCAAGTCATTGCCATTTTTATTTTTATCATTTTTTTTTTTATTATTTTGCTACCTTAATATGTGAATTTTATCCAGTCAATTTAAATCTAATTATACTCTAATTCTTGTAAGCAACTTATATAAGACCTTAGTGCAATTACAATTGAGAGTCTTGTTCCTTTATTATATTATTAGATTAATCACAGTTTTACTCTAGCTCATTCTAGCTCAATACATAGTCAATACCAAATTCACTATACTAGACCATAGTGCAATTACTAGTGAGAGACTGGTGCTATTTGTAATTTGTATTTTTATATTATTAGACTAAACCTAGTTGTACTATAGCTCTTTCTAGCTCAATACATAGTCAATACCAAATTCACTATTTTAGACCATAGTGCAATTACTAGTGAGAGACTGGTGCTATTTTTAATTTGTATTTTTATATTATTAGATTAAACCTATTGTACTTTAGCTCATTCTAGCTCAAAACATAGACTCCACAAAAGTCATTATTAGACCTTAGTGCAATTACAAGTGAGAGTCTTGTTCTATTTTTAATTTGTATTTTTATATTACTAGTTTATACCTAGTTGTACTTTAGTTCATTCCAGCACAACACATAGACAACATCAACTTCATTATGTGTAGTAGTGACTATACCCTACATGACCAAAATACTCTAGCTATATACTTGTCCAAACTTCCTACCACTACAGATATCAGTACTAGTACTCAACACACAACTCAGGATATAAATAACCATAATTTAAACCTAGAAGATGATTGATCACGTTGACCCTGATCTAAACCTCCATAATCTGACACCCAATCAAAACCTATTGGAAAGTAACTGCCTTTATTACACAGCATCACAAGCCACCACTATCCTAAACAATGCTAAAAGTCTATCAGTACTTAACTACAACATCAGGTCCTTAAGCAAACACTATGATGACCTCCTAACACACCTTGAATCACTAAAGACACCCTTCTCCTGCATTATTCTTACTGAGACCTGGCTTAAACAGGACACAATAGATATCTACCCTCTACCAGGATACACAGCAATTCACAACTGCAGACCAAACCAAGTTGGGGGTGGTATTGCAATCTATTACTCTAACCAATTATCTTGTCTTAGCACCACTTGCTTTAGTGATGAATATGGGGAATACATTTTTGCTAATTTTACTGTAAAAAAACTTAAGACGCCTATAACAATCGGTGCCATTTACCGGATACCTCACACAAACATCCCAAATTTCAGTGAGAAATTAAAGTCACTAATAACAAACAGACAAATGAATAAGCACCACCTTCTCTTAGCTGGAGACTTCAACATCAACCTTGGCTTACTAGATGATCAGCCTGTAACTGATTTCATCAACAATATGAACAACACACTTCTCATACCAACAATAACTAAACCAACCAGGTTCACTGAGACAAGTGCAACCATAATAGACCACATATGGACCAATATACTAGCCCCCCTTAAATCAGGTATAATCACAGATAGCACTACAGACCACTACCCTACCTTTCTCCTGACAAACATTAGTAAACCACCACTTGAATACAACAAAGTCTCATTTAGACTCCATGACGAGGCCTCAGTAAGGAAGTTCACAGCTGACCTAGAGACTGTTGATTGGCCTACAGAATTCTCCAAGGCCAATGGTATTGATGACTGGACAGACATTTTTCTTAACAAATTACTTAGACTATACAACAAACATTGTCCTATAAAAACGAAACAGATCACAAACAAACGGCTTGGTTGCCCATGGCTAACCAGCACCATTCTGAAATCCATTGACAAGAAACACCAATATGAAAAGCAATATAGACAGGGCTTAATACACAAAGATACTCTTAAACACTATTCATCAGCTCTCACCAAAGTAATAAAGAAAGCCAAACAACTATACTACTCCAGTAGATTCACAGACACTAGAGGAGATATAAAAAAGACCTGGAAAACACTCTCTCAGATTCTAGGGACCCACAAACTGAGAAAAACCAACACTACATCCCACTGACACAGCTAACAAGATAAACGACTTCTTCTCAAACATAGGATCTAATCTCGCCAGTAAAATCCCACATACCAATGCCCATGCCAGGGACTACCTAGATGGGAATTTCCCTAATTCCTTCTATCTTGCACCAACTGAGCCCACGGAAGTCATTGAGATTATAAAGTCACTTAAAAATAACTCGGGGAATCTGTCTCATGTCCCACCACTGAGAACTCTAGAACTGCAGACACATTCATCACCTTCAAAACTACCATTAGAAAACATCTTATCTCCCTGATACACCCCGTCAACTAACTACACGAATACCACCTGGTGGTTCACACTTACACTCACTCACTCATTTGACCATAAACAGAAATATTAATCTCAATCTTAAAATAATGAATCCTGTGATACTCCAATACTGAAACTATGTACTGTGCCAAAACAAAAGCATTCACATTGCTAAACTTACAAACTAGTATTTAGTCACTTAGCCATAATACCAACTTACCTCATAATTTGTAATATTTTACAATTAAGAATAAAACTAAGTATGCCCGAAATGCCTAGCCATGCTAAGCGTTCTAGTGGTACACTCTGTAATCACAGTTTTACTACATGTAAACCACACAATAACCAAATTTCTGTAAACTCAGCATTGTAATCCTTATAGAAAATAAACTTTGAATTTGAATTTGAGTGGTGGGAGGCGGGGAGTATGCTTAAGATTATAACATTACGTTCTTTCTCTGGTCCAATACACTAAAGAAAATGTGTTAATTACTTGGGTAACTATAGAAGACAAATACTTCCACGTAAAAATGCTTGGCTGTGTTTTCCTCGATATCTCGGAAATAACTGACTTATTTATTCAACAACTACCTAGATGGGAATTTCCCAAATTCCTTCTATCTTGCACCAACTGAGCCCTCGGAAGTCACCGAGATTATAAAGTCACTTAAAAACAACTCAGGGAATCTGTCTCATGTCCCACCATTATTGTACAAGAGAGCGGCCCATGTCCTCTCGCATGCTATCTCATTACTTTTTAACAAGTCACTAGAAACTAGCACCTTCCCGAAACTACTCAAGACGGCAAGGGTTACACCAATACATAAAGGTGGTGACCCTACAGATTTAAACAACTATAGGCCAATATCAAACTTACCATTGCTATCCAAAATCTTTGAGAAACTCGTGCACAGGAGACTATATTCATTTATAACGGCACAAAACATACTCAACCCCTGCCAATTTGGATTCAGGAAAAATAAAAGCACTAACGATGCAATCATAAAATGCTAGATCTGCTTTACACAGCATTGGAAAATAAGGAATATCCACTAGGAATTTTTATTGACCTAAGAAAAGCTTTTGACACAGTAGACCACGGCACCCTGCTCCACAAACTTGACCATTATGGTATAAGAGGCCATGCACTTGCATATTTCAAATCTTACCTTACTAATAGGTATCAGTATGTCACCGTTAAAGACACAGCATCAACAACACAGCCACTTGATACTGGAGTTCCGCAGGGAAGTGTCCTTGGTCCCCTGCTCTTCCTCATATACATCAATGATCTTCCAAACGTATCTCAACACCTGAACCCCATTCTCTTTGCTGACGACACGACTTATGTCATCTCTCACCCTAATCTTGCCACCCTCAACACCATTGTTAATGAGGAGCTGATCAAAATATCGACTTGGATGACAGCCAATAAACTTTCGCTTAACACTGACAAAACCTACTACATGATGTTTGGTAGCAGAGCAGGAGATGTGCAAATTAACATTAAGATCGACAACACTCTAATTGCCAGGCATAATGAGGGCAAATTCCTAGGCCTATACCTCGACAACAACCTGAACTTCAGCACCCATATCCAACACATAACCAAAAAAGTATCCAAAACGGTTGGGATCCTCTCCAAGATACGATACTACGTGCCGCAAACTGCCCTTCTCTCACTATACCATTCACTTATATATCCATACCTCACCTATACTATCTGTGCTTGGGGTTCAACTGCAGCAACACACCTAAAGCCAATAATAACCCAACAAAAAGCCGCAGTAAGAATAATCACTAAATCCCATCCCTGGCAACACACCCCCCCACTCTTCATAGATCTAAACTTACTCCCTGTTCAGTACATCCACACTTACTACTGTGCAATCTACATCTACAGGACCTTAAACTCCAATATTAACCTTGACCTAAAACGCTTTCTTGATAGTTGTGACAGAACCCACAGGCATAACACCAGACACAAACATCTCTATGACATTCCCCGTGTCCGACTAAACCTTTACAAAAATTCAATGTATGTCAAAGGCCCTAAAATCTGGAACACCCTACCTGAAAATTCCAAAACTGCAGACACATTCATCACCTTCAAAACTACCATCAGAAAACATCTTATCTCCCTGATACACCCTGTCAACTAATAATACGAATACCACCTGGTGGTTAACACTTACACTCACTCACCCATTTGACCATAAACAGAAATATCAATCTCAATCTCAAAATAATGAATCTTAACTAGTCATAAGTTGGCCTGTGATACTCCAATACTGAAACTATGTATAGTGCCAAAACAAAAGCATTCACATTGCTAAACTCACAAACTAGTATTTAGTCACTTAGCCATAATACCAACTTACCTCATAATTTTGTAATATTTTAAACTTAAGATTTAATTTAAGTCTGCCCGAAATGCCTAGCCATGCTAGGTGTTCTAGTGGTACACTCTGTAATTATTATTTTACTACATGTAAACCACACAATAACCAAATTCTGTAAACTCAGCATTGTAATACTTATAGAGAATAAACTTTGAATTTGAATTTGAATTTGAATAATGAACAGACTGAAAAGATTTTTACCTGGTTCAATCACAGGCTGGTGGAAATATTGGGAGTGTTTCCTTATACCTGTTGTCCCGTTTACCTAGTAAGTTAGTAGGTACCTGGGTGTTAGTGGACTGGCGTGAATTGCATTCTGGGGGAGAAGACTGAAGAACCAAAATAATAATAATAATAATATAATAATATCTTTATTTCTACAAGTACATGTACAAGGTATACAGACCATAACTGACATCAGTGACATACTATTATATAGAAAGTCCCTTGTTATGCTGATCATTTCAGGCAAATTAGGTCAGTTTTGTCCCAGGATGCGACCCACACCAGTCGATTAACACCTAGGTGAACATGGACAGCAGGTGTCTTAAGTATGTAAGTTTATTTAGGCACAGGTACCCACAAGTACAATTACCATACATCGTAACAAGTGTAAATTACCCAAGATAACCTAAAACAGTCAGACAAAGTGATTTATTTATTTTCGAGTCTCTTCTCCACAAATGCGAAAAAAATGGGCTATTACGAACATATTATTTCCAGCTTGTAAAACATTCATTATTGAATGATTGTTAAGATATGATTTTGTTTGGATTTTTAAGTTCAAAGTGTTAGCTACCCACGATAACCCAAGAAAGTAAGTGCGTCATAGAGGACTGTCTGTTTTATTTCCTGGGATCGATTCCCCGGTACGGCTGGAAAACATTAGGACGTGTTTCCTTAATGGTGGGGGGGGGGGGAGCTAAAAGGCAGATATTTTACTAAATGTCAAAAATATACAAACATTATTTTTTTTTGGGGGGGAGGGGTGAAAATAAGGTATATTACAGTATTTCCCACCATGATAAAATTGTCTTAGACATGATATAAGATTAGAAACATCGAACACAGAATCTGTTTGACTACAGTTTCTCGAGGGACGTGACAAATTAATTTTTGGTGTGATTTATAGGCCCCCAAACCTTGATAGGGAGTGCAATAAGCTGTTATGGGACGAAATTCATAAGGCATCTAGATATGAAAATGTTGTGATAATGGGAGATTTTAACTTTAGACAAATTGATTAGAACAATATGACAGGAAATCTTGAGTCTAGTGACTTTCTTGATACGGTTCAGGATTGCTTTTTAGAACAGGTTGTGACAGAACCAACTAGGGGAAACAATCTGCTTGACTTGGTTCTTGCCAACAAAGATTCACTAATTAATAATCTTGAGGTTAATGATGAGCTTGGGGAAAGTGATCACAAATCACTTAGTTTCAATATATCATGGAATTTTTTTTTTTTTTTTTTTTTTTTTTTATATTTTATTTAAAACAGTGCGATACAAATAGCAGAAATATATTAAAAGATACACGACAAAAGCTTACTGCACTAGAATTTCACTTAACCCGAAACCTAATATTGATACCATACTGCACAGTGGTAATATTGATACCATACTGCACAGTGGTAATATTGATACCATACTGCACAGTGGTAATATTGATACCATACTGCACAGTGGTAATATTGATACCATACTGCACAGTGGTAATATTGATACCATACTGCACAGTGGTAGTATTGATACCATACTGCACAGTGGTAATATTGATACCATACTGCACAGTGGTAATATTGATACCATACTGCACAGTGGTAATATTGATACCATACTGCACAGTGGTAATATTGATACCATACTGCACAGTGGTAATATTGATACCATACTGCACAGTGGTAATATTGATACCATACTGCACAGTGGTAATATTGATACCATACTGCACAGTGGTAATATTGATACCATACTGCACAGTGGTAATATTGATACCATACTGCACAGTGGTAATATTGATACCATACTGCACAGTGGTAATATTGATACCATACTGCACAGTGGTAATATTGATACCATACTGCACAGTGGTAATATTGATACCATACTGCACAGTGGTAATATTGATACCATACTGCACAGTGGTAATATTGATACCATACTGCACAGTGGTAATATTGATACCATACTGCACAGTGGTAATATTGATACCATACTGCACAGTGGTAATATTGATACCATACTGCACAGTGGTAATATTGATACCATACTGCACAGTGGTAATATTGATACCATACTGCACAGTGGTAATATTGATACCATACTGCACAGTGGTAATATTGATACCATACTGCACAGTGGTAATATTGATACCATACTGCACAGTGGTAATATTGATACCATACTGCACAGTGGTAATATTGATACCATACTGCACAGTGGTAATATTGATACCATACTGCACAGTGGTAATATTGATACCATACTGCACAGTGGTAATATTGATACCATACTGCACAGTGGTAATATTGATACCATACTGCACAGTGGTAATATTGATACCATACTGCACAGTGGTAATATTGATACCATACTGCACAGTGGTAATATTGATACCATACTGCACAGTGGTAATATTGATACCATACTGCACAGTGGTAATATTGATACCATACTGCACAGTGGTAATATTGATACCATACTGCACAGTGGTAATATTGATACCATACTGCACAGTGGTAATATTGATACCATACTGCACAGTGGTAATATTGATACCATACTGCACAGTGGTAATATTGATACCATACTGCACAGTGGTAATATTGATACCATACTGCACAGTGGTAATATTGATACCATACTGCACAGTGGTAATATTGATACCATACTGCACAGTGGTAATATTGATACCATACTGCACAGTGGTAATATTGATACCATACTGCACAGTGGTAATATTGATACCATACTGCACAGTGGTAATATTGATACCATACTGCACAGTGGTAATATTGATACCATACTGCACAGTGGTAATATTGATACCATACTGCACAGTGGTAATATTGATACCATACTGCACAGTGGTAATATTGATACCATACTGCACAGTGGTAATATTGATACCATACTGCACAGTGGTAATATTGATACCATACTGCACAGTGGTAATATTGATACCATACTGCACAGTGGTAATATTGATACCATACTGCACAGTGGTAATATTGATACCATACTGCACAGTGGTAATATTGATACCATACTGCACAGTGGTAATATTGATACCATACTGCACAGTGGTAATATTGATACCATACTGCACAGTGGTAATATTGATACCATACTGCACAGTGGTAATATTGATACCATACTGCACAGTGGTAATATTGATACCATACTGCACAGTGGTAATATTGATACCATACTGCACAGTGGTAATATTGATACCATACTGCACAGTGGTAATATTGATACCATACTGCACAGTGGTAATATTGATACCATACTGCACAGTGGTAATATTGATACCATACTGCACAGTGGTAATATTGATACCATACTGCACAGTGGTAATATTGATACCATACTGCACAGTGGTAATATTGATACCATACTGCACAGTGGTAATATTGATACCATACTGCACAGTGGTAATATTGATACCATACTGCACAGTGGTAATATTGATACCATACTGCACAGTGGTAATATTGATACCATACTGCACAGTGGTAATATTGATACCATACTGCACAGTGGTAATATTGATACCATACTGCACAGTGGTAATATTGATACCATACTGCACAGTGGTAATATTGATACCATACTGCACAGTGGTAATATTGATACCATACTGCACAGTGGTAATATTGATACCATACTGCACAGTGGTAATATTGATACCATACTGCACAGTGGTAATATTGATACCATACTGCACAGTGGTAATATTGATACCATACTGCACAGTGGTAATATTGATACCATACTGCACAGTGGTAATATTGATACCATACTGCACAGTGGTAATATTGATACCATACTGCACAGTGGTAATATTGATACCATACTGCACAGTGGTAATATTGATACCATACTGCACAGTGGTAATATTGATACCATACTGCACAGTGGTAATATTGATACCATACTGCACAGTGGTAATATTGATACCATACTGCACAGTGGTAATATTGATACCATACTGCACAGTGGTAATATTGATACCATACTGCACAGTGGTAATATTGATACCATACTGCACAGTGGTAATATTGATACCATACTGCACAGTGGTAATATTGATACCATACTGCACAGTGGTAATATTGATACCATACTGCACAGTGGTAATATTGATACCATACTGCACAGTGGTAATATTGATACCATACTGCACAGTGGTAATATTGATACCATACTGCACAGTGGTAATATTGATACCATACTGCACAGTGGTAATATTGATACCATACTGCACAGTGGTAATATTGATACCATACTGCACAGTGGTAATATTGATACCATACTGCACAGTGGTAATATTGATACCATACTGCACAGTGGTAATATTGATACCATACTGCACAGTGGTAATATTGATACCATACTGCACAGTGGTAATATTGATACCATACTGCACAGTGGTAATATTGATACCATACTGCACAGTGGTAATATTGATACCATACTGCACAGTGGTAATATTGATACCATACTGCACAGTGGTAATATTGATACCATACTGCACAGTGGTAATATTGATACCATACTGCACAGTGGTAATATTGATACCATACTGCACAGTGGTAATATTGATACCATACTGCACAGTGGTAATATTGATACCATACTGCACAGTGGTAATATTGATACCATACTGCACAGTGGTAATATTGATACCATACTGCACAGTGGTAATATTGATACCATACTGCACAGTGGTAATATTGATACCATACTGCACAGTGGTAATATTGATACCATACTGCACAGTGGTAATATTGATACCATACTGCACAGTGGTAATATTGATACCATACTGCACAGTGGTAATATTGATACCATACTGCACAGTGGTAATATTGATACCATACTGCACAGTGGTAATATTGATACCATACTGCACAGTGGTAATATTGATACCATACTGCACAGTGGTAATATTGATACCATACTGCACAGTGGTAATATTGATACCATACTGCACAGTGGTAATATTGATACCATACTGCACAGTGGTAATATTGATACCATACTGCACAGTGGTAATATTGATACCATACTGCACAGTGGTAATATTGATACCATACTGCACAGTGGTAATATTGATACCATACTGCACAGTGGTAATATTGATACCATACTGCACAGTGGTAATATTGATACCATACTGCACAGTGGTAATATTGATACCATACTGCACAGTGGTAATATTGATACCATACTGCACAGTGGTAATATTGATACCATACTGCACAGTGGTAATATTGATACCATACTGCACAGTGGTAATATTGATACCATACTGCACAGTGGTAATATTGATACCATACTGCACAGTGGTAATATTGATACCATACTGCACAGTGGTAATATTGATACCATACTGCACAGTGGTAATATTGATACCATACTGCACAGTGGTAATATTGATACCATACTGCACAGTGGTAATATTGATACCATACTGCACAGTGGTAATATTGATACCATACTGCACAGTGGTAATATTGATACCATACTGCACAGTGGTAATATTGATACCATACTGCACAGTGGTAATATTGATACCATACTGCACAGTGGTAATATTGATACCATACTGCACAGTGGTAATATTGATACCATACTGCACAGTGGTAATACACACACACCCAACACACTGTATATTACAATGGTAATACACTCTCACACACAACACACCGTATATTACAGTGAATATACACTCACACTCAACACTATACATTACAGTGATATTGTTTTATTTGTTAAAGAACATCTCTAACAAGGTTACTTATACAAAACATCAAACACTGGAAATTATAAAGATTGTACAATAAAAGAAGAGATATAAAAAAAAAACTAAACACGCACAATGACACACATACACAAGCACACATAGGTGAGGTTTCTGCCTGTCAACACACACGTATGAGAGACTAAATCTAAGATCTCAGGTGCTTAACAGAGCACCACGATACTCAAACATTAATTTAGGCGATTATCACAAGATCTTAACATACATAGGTATTTAGGATACAAAGAAGGAAACGGGATAATACTAAAAGTCACAATAAAAACATCCAATATAACAAAACAAAACTACGATGTGAAATTTTACATCTCAGCGGAACTAAGAAAAAATGATGCAAGTAGTTACATGTAATATAATATTACTGAAAAGCACACTGTAACACAGCATAAAATATAACAAAATAAGAACCAGTAGCTTATGCTAGGAAAAACTTTTTTTTTTTTTTTTTTTTTTTTTTATAAACATTACACTTGAATCAAAATCATTAAAGACACCTATAACATATTTGAGTCATTGAAAATTTTCATCATAAAGTCCTTGAAATGATTTATGCATGATAAATGATAATATGCAATCGTAGTACAACACATTTCTAAATGATAACTTTTTAGTTCCTGAAACCCTCGGGGCAATAACCATATTGCCCATAGATATCAAAACTCAATTATACATCCTTATAAACAGCACTCCATGCTCACACCCAAGTCTAGGAAAATAGCCCGTTGTGTCCCCTTACCCATTTTGCAAATCCCATAAATCCCTTAATGTGAAATTTCGATAACCCTCACTAAAATCTCTCTCCCATCTCCCTCCATACACCCCTTTATTCCTACACTGTGTCCTATAAAAAGTTGCTGCCAACGCATTAATTCTTGCACGCACGTCCGCCTCCCTCATAGCCCACATCATGTATATATAATCCGTAATCATATACCCAATCGCATTCTCAACCCTTTTATTCACCCCAGTTATATCTAAACTTAAAACCCTCAAGACCTGCAAACCCCCTCCCCCCACTAACCTTAAAACCTTACCCATCCAAACCCTTATAAGTTCAATACAATCGCAAAAATACACCGTATGATAAATAGTCGCCAATCCTCCACAATCCTTGCATTCCCCATCCTCTCGTATTCTCTTATAGAATAAAACCATTCCTGACGGCAATATTCCATGTAAAAATCTATACATAACTTCTCTGACTTTAGGTTTTAAACGCAATTTGTTTAAACGCCCCCAAATATTACGCCAATCATACATCGGATATACTCCTTCTACCGCCGCTACCAAAGCCTTACCATCTGCCCTATCAAGATTTCTCAATTTAATATGTAAAGGATCCCTCACGTTTATAAATACCCGTAACATTGCCTCACCTATCATGAACTCCCTACCCCCCCACCACCGTCGCATATCCTGATGTATTCTATGAAGACCGTCTCCTTTCACCCCTCCCTCCCGCTTATAACTATGTTTTAAATACATACTTATTATCCTCTTTTCGACATCTATAAGACCCAGCCCTCCACGGCCAACCGGGAGTGTGACAACCGCTCTACTTAACCATTCGCTCCCTGTTCCCCAAATGAATCTAAAAACACTTTTTTGTAGCCTTTTTAACTCACAACGAAGTATCGGAAATATTACCGTAACATGCCATAGTTTACTATATAATAGCACATTCGTTGTAATCACCCTTTGTTGCAAACTTAAATTAGCAGCTCTTAAACCACTGAGGCGCTTCAGAACACTGTCAACGATACGCACGGAATTTATTTGCTGTGCTAACTTGAAATCATTTACATAAACGATCCCACATATCTTTATTTGGTCCACCCTTTTCCACCTTTCAGCAACCATTCCGTCCTCACGTGACCCTTTTCCAAGATTCATATACTTTGTTTTCCCCATGTTGATCGTCATGCCAGTAGCTTTTTCAAAAACTTTCACTAACGTTTCTACCCGAATCAAATCCATGTTTTCTCTCACCAAAATCGTCGTATCGTCGACATATCCAACAATGCCCGCTCCCCCATCCCTTACATTACCCATCCCCTTTGCTTCCAATAAAACCCTTATCCCTCTATAAAAGGGATCTTGAAAACAAGCAAAAAAAATTTGTGAAAGGGGACAACCTTGACGCAAACCCCTTCCCATCTGAATTCGATCTCCCAACCTCCCATTCACCTGCACACGCAAGGTTGCCTCCTGATACATTAATTTGGCCCATGATATAATTTCCGCACCAAACCCCTGCCATCTCATGATCTTCCATAACGTCTCCCGTTCCACACTATCATATGCCGCCTCCCAATCTATAGCCAATACCCCCCCCTTTCCTAATCTTACTCTTTCTTCAATAAAACTTCTAATCATACCGTGACCTTCATACATAGACCTGCCCGGCACCCCATATTGTCCCTTGTCAATCACTCTGCCCAGGACTTTTTTTATTCTGTTAGCCAAGATCCTTCCAAAAATTTTATAGTCACCACATAATAACGAGATTGCACGATAATCTTTAACCGTTAATGGCTCGCCTTTAGGAACTAGGACGACCACAGCCAACCTTTGTTGTTCCCCTAAAACCCCATCCCGCTTCATTATATTGAATAAACGTACCAAAAACCCCTTTAAAACGTTCCAATTTTGAAGATAAAAGTCGCTGGGCAACCCATCAATTCCTGGCGCCTTACCCAATTGCGCCCCAGATAAAGCCTCCCAAGTCTCACACTCCGTTATCGGCCC
Source organism: Cherax quadricarinatus (assembly GCF_038502225.1). Classification (NCBI taxonomy): domain Eukaryota; kingdom Metazoa; phylum Arthropoda; class Malacostraca; order Decapoda; family Parastacidae; genus Cherax; species Cherax quadricarinatus. The sequence goes on from NC_091332.1 coordinate 24,289,790, forward strand.
TCCCAACATCAAACGATCATGCTCCTCCAGCTCACACTGCACAAACCTACCGATTGACTGCAATGCAATTTCACTTATTCCAACACTTTGCGTTTTCAATTTAACCCATGCATCTATATACCCACTCATACCCTCCGTCGTCGTCAACTCCTGATTCACTCTATACCCCTGCATACCTACCTGAACATTCAACCCCATTAACTCCATTGCTTTGCGACGTCTGTGTTGATTCCTCAACACACACGCCGACGGCCGATCTCCCCACAAAACCTCTTCGATTCCACCCTTAAGCCTTTCCCCATCAAACCTTTCGTTTTGTAAATTTCGTAGTTGCTCCTTAATTCTTTCAATTTCTATAACAGGATAATTAGCATTCGCTTGTACATAGCAGTCGCGCAACTGCCCCTCTAAATATCGTTGGAAACCGTATTGTAACTGACTATATCTCACTCCTTGACTAATATAATATTCCTTAATTCGCTTTTTGGCTATCGTTTCCCACCAATTAACCAAATCCACATCTCTAGGTGCTTCAACCACAAGGCGTTCCCACATATGCCCAAAAGACAAAAGACTTTCCTCCCTCTTCAATAACTTTACATTTAATTTCCAAAAAGATGGACCCCTTCTAGGCACACCCTCAATATCTACATCCATTACAACTCCTCTATGATCCGAAAAAACCACATTTATCACATTCACTCTCCGCACTGTAACCGCACTAGACACGTACATTCTATCCAATCTCGCCGCATAATCTCGTCTAATAAAAGTATGCTCCACCATGCCACCCCCCCCACACACATCCATTAAACCCACACTCGTCAATAAATCTCCCAGGAATCCCAAGCAACAACCTGCTCCTCGAGGCTCCACATCTTTTCGTCGTATTACACAATTCCAGTCGCCCCCTATTATCGCTACATTTGGTAAACTACGTAGATAATATACTAATACATCTTGTACAAAATGAGTTTTAAGTCGTACATCTCCCTCGGCCGGCCCATATACACATACAAAACTTATGTGTGCTCTACCCCATAAACCATCCACCCTAATCACTCTCCCCTCCCCCCTTTCACTATGGCGTACTACAAACGGGCTATTTTCCTTTACCAGAATGGCGACGCCTCCTTTTAACCTCGTCGCATATTCCATATACACATCATAACCATCCATTTCTAACTCATATCCAATTCTGTAATTGTGTTCTTGGATAAATACCACATCCACATCTAGACGCACCAAAAATTCATTAAACCACTTTCGCTTCCGCTCAGATCTCAAACCGTTAATATTTATTGTCAAAACCTTAAAGTCAATTAATGGGGTTTTCCTTTCGTTCTAGGTATAGACTTTTCACTTATACATTTTACACCACCTCTATCCCTCCCCCCTTTTTTGGGAACCACCTTGATAAACCCTTGTTTCGTGGATTCTCTGTTCCCTGTCCTCTGTACATCCGCCCAAGACTTTTTTCCTGGCCTTTGGGCAGGAGTAAGCACGTCGTCTGAGTCTGATGGGGTCGCAGTTCGCTTTCGCGTCCTACCCTCCACCTGCATTGGGATTTCTTTAGTACTATCGTGATGCACCTCCACTTCTGCTACATTTACCGTCATACCATGCGACACACTAGACTCAATGCTTCCATCCGTCGCCTCACCATGATGTTCAACCGATCCCAAAATTGCACCTGGATCCTCCACATGGTTGACGATCGACTCGTCTAACAAAACATCCAGTGCCTTCACTAAAGACGCCGCTACATCCTCTTCCCCCATAGTGGGCAGAGTCTCTTCCAATACTTTATTTATGTCCAGTGACGGTGATTCTTCTCGCTGTTTTGCATCCTCCAAAGCATTCTCCTGCGCTTTTTCTACCTCTTCACTCCAAGATGTCCGTTGTCGAGACGGGTGAGCATAAGACTGTTCTCGTCCCTCAACTTCCTCGACTTCTTCCGGTTGTTGCTGTTGCGATATTTGGAGATTCCCACGACGCTTACCACACTGTGCCGCTATGTGGTCATACGACCCACACAGCCGACACGTACGACGTTGCCCCGCATATGTCACATATACTTGAGTTCGAAATGCTTGCAGCATAATATAGGACGGTATGGGGTGGCGTAAGGTCATTTTGACTGAATATGTTCCCTCCAAACTTCCAGCATAAGGTCCAGCGGCCCACCGACCTGCAGAGGCCATATGAACCGTACCATAATTACGTAGTTCATCTTTTATAACAAAATCAGTCGCTTCAAAAGGCACATTCTTGATTTTTACCCATGTGTAGTATCTTGATACATCATGAAGACGTACTGATACAGCTGAATTGACGGCTATAATGGTCTCTTGATACTTATCCACCACTGCTTCGTAGACATTTGCTGACGTCATTTTAACGAAAATCCGTGTCGTCCCATTAAGTGCTACACCACATATCTCTTCATTTGCGATACCGTAGGTATCACGGATAATCGCCGGTAGTAACAAATCCATCGTGGCTCCCGTGACAGCCCCACGGGTCAACTCAACGCAAACAGTGTTGATGCGCCTGTTGCTATGCAGCGCCATGTTGGAAAATGAGCAGCACACGTCCTCACTACTCAATGACTGTTGACGAACTGGTGTAGCTCGCCTGAAACAGCAGAGGGGTGCAGAGCACAACCGCACTCTACCGTGGTCAGGCAGCGAATGCTGGTTCATGGGACTGAAAAAATACCTGGGTGAGCTAAATTGGGATGTTCTGACTATGGGTCAGGTAAGTGATCTTGGTTGCCAATATGACGTTTTTCAGAGCATAGTTCTAGCTGCCCAGACAACTTTTGTTCGGAATAGGGAAATTAGATCTAACAAAAATGATCCCAAATGGATGAACAATAGTTTAAAACATCTCATTGGTCAAAAGAGAGGCATGTATAGGCGTATCAAAAGAGGGGATGGGCAGTTAAGAAATCAATATATTCAATTAAAGAGAGAAATAAAGAAAGGAATAAGAAGAGCAAAAAGGGATTATGAGGCTAAGGTCGCAAGGGATTCGAAGACTAACCCAAAAAGGTTCTTTCAGGTATACAGAAGTAAGATTAGGGACAAGATTGGCCCACTTAAGAATAACTTTGGTCAGATCACTGACAGTGATAAGGATGTGTGAAATTCTCAATACCTACTTCCTCTCAGTTTTCACCCAGGAAAATACTAGCGATATTCCTGAAATAATAGATTATGTAGAACAGGATAATAAACTATGTACGATTGCAGTAACTAGTGACATGGTCCTCAGACAAATAGAGAAACTAAAACCTAACAAATCCCCAGGCCCTGATGAACTGTTTGCAAGGGTGTTAAAGGAATGTAAAGAGGAACGTAGCATACCTTTGGCTGATATTTTTAACATATCACTACAAACTGGCATAGTGCCTGATAAGTGGAAAATGACAAATGTAATACCTATTTACAAGGCAGGTGACAGGTCCTTGGCTTCGAACTATAGACTAATAAGACTTACCTCCATAGTGGGAAAATTTATGGAATCAATAATTGCCGAAGCAATTCGCAGCCATCTTGATAGGCACAGATTGATTAATGAATCTCAACACGGTTTTACAAAGGGGCGTTCCTGTCTTACGAATTTACTAACTTTTTTCACTAAGGTGTTTGAGGAGGTAGATCATGGTATTGAATATGATATTGTGTATATGGACTTCAGTAAGGCTTTCGATAGAGTTCCACACCAGAGGCTATTGAGGAAACTTAAGCTGCAGTTAAGAGTTAAAGTGTTCATTCCTTGATATAGAGTTAAAGTGTTCATTCCTTGATATGTTTCTTTTCTTGTGTGTGTAATAATTTTTATTATTGCACATTGACTCATTTTGCAATAATTCTTGTGCAAAGATTGTGTTGTCTTTAACAATTTTCTTGCAGAGATTTTGTGCAGTGTTGCGCAGTACTTTTTGATTAGCAATTATTTGCAATATTGCTACAGTTTATTTCAGTGCAGTTTCATATGCTCTGTTCTGTGCATAATATTTTATTCTTTCTGTGTCATTTTATTTTATTCCAGTGAATTGTGTCCCAGTTTGTTGTATTTTTGCACAAGCTTTATTGAGTCAATTTTATTATTTTATTGTGTGTTTCCCTATTGCATTGAAAGTAAAGACAACTCACTATGCCATTCATTCAATTTAAAGTAAAATTGAGCAAATCAGATTTGAGTAAAGTACAAGTTCTCTTGATTTTCAAAGTGTTGTTTGTTCAGATAAGCATTTTCTCTGTGACTGTGAGTTCTTTGCTTACTGTGTGACCTGTCAATTTTTAATTACTTATGCAGAATCGTTAAGCATTTTTTTCCCCCATTTAAGTTCACTGCGTTGTGTGTTTCTCAGTTACGTTTTCTTTTGTTTCTCTAAATTCTTGTTTTACATTTTGCAAATAAGTCTCAAGTCTTCTCAAGCGATGCCTCAGCACATGCTGCTACTACAACCATTAATGCGTCAGCCCAAAATTTGAGTAACTCCCTATCAAACAATAGATACACTCAGACTTCTAGCCTGCATAATTTTAGTCGTGATCCGTATGATGCTATGCCATTGTTCAATGGTAACCCAGACAACCTTGACGGTTGGTTTACCACTGTTCGAGCCAGAGCTGATGCTTCAGTTGATGGTCTTCCATCTGAGAGTTGTTTAATCAGTATCGGAAAGGAGAGTCTAGCCCATTCTCCAGCAGCCTCACATGTATTTAACTTAATTCATATGAAGGATTTTCAAGATCTGACCAGGTGGCAAGATTATGAACAGTTAATTCACAACTATCTCGAACCGGTGCGAGAAACCGATCCGTTTGTCGTTCTCAAAGAATTAGTTTGCACAGCTCCGAGACCAGAAGAGTCATTAGATGAGTTTGCTCTTCGTCTTAATAACCTAATGTCCTCATTCGTTAAAGTAGGTCAAAATTCCAAGTACCTTAAAGATAACGATAAACCAGCCCTTGATGGGTTTGCCAAATTAGCCACATTCGGAGTTATTAAACAACTAATGCTACTGACATCTATGTATGTGTACAATTCAAGTCTGCTAGATGCTACTATGGGACCGCTCGCAGCTCTCATCCATGTACAAAATTTGTGTCCCGAGGAACCTTCCCTTATCGAAAGTCTACACCAACCACTTTGTCTACTCCTGTACCTCCTCTAGTTTGTGCTACTACCAAAACTCCCAACCTTAATCACTCGCGTCCATCATCCAAAGCAAGTGTTAAGAGCCATCATTCCCGTAGCACCCGTAGTATGTACAGTACCCACAGTCAAAGAATTTGCTACAATTGTGGTTACCGTGGCCATATTGCTATTAACTGTCATGATAGTCACCCTAAGAAGCGTAGTACTGATGATGAGTACCAGTCAGATCTTCCCTACTGTACTTATCATAGAACTCATGGACATGACACATCTGAGTGCAATGCTCTCTACAACCTGCAGTACTCTAGATCTTTCCGTGGCCGTTCCAACCGCAGAGCCAGGAGAGGAAACAGACGTTGTGGTTCACAAACTAACCAGAACCAGGCTCATTCTTCCAATTCAGGGGAATGCGAGCACCCAAGTCTACTCGTCCAGTCGTGACAGTGGTAGGTGATAACGAGTACACCATCCCAGTCCAAAATTCCTAAGAAGCCTTAGCCAGCCTTGAGAATGACAACCCTGCTGTTGATGCTGCTTCACACGTCTCTGACTCTCTGATGTAGAGGAATTTGGGGATGAAGTAGAAAATGCCTTCTCCGATGACAACCCACCTTTCTGTTTGCATATAACTCCAAATGAAACGATTGGTCCTTTAGTACAAGCTTCTGTCCATAATACGCCCATTCATGTGTTCATGGACTCTGGTGCGCAAGTTAATATCATTAGGTCTAGCTTGTTTAAAGCGAAGCAGTTACGCCGTGTCCTCCTCGTTGAACCAACTACTGCAACCTCCCTTAGTGGAGTAGCTGGTTCCCTTCTGCGAGTCCAAGGTCAGACTTCGCTCACCTTTACTATCCAAGGCAGAGACTTTACTGCTGCTTTTCTTGTCGACCAGATTACTTTCCCTGGTGACCTTCTACTGGGATTTGCTTCCATGCGAGACTTACGCATTGTGCTCGACCCGTACCGATGGCATGCCCAAATTGACGACTTGATCATTCCATTCTGGGGTTACCAGCTTGGATCAGAAATCTGCCATACTGCTGCAGAGTATGATGTACGGATTAAGTCCTTGCAAGCCAATGCATTCTCCAGTAGCATACCCAAGCGGTCAGGCACTGGTAACTCTGTCACTCCCATCTGTGTCCCACCTACACCTTCAGACTTGCAGGATAGTGTTCCATTGCCTCAAGTGTCCGGGGACACTCAGACTGCCTTGAGTGCACAGCCTATCCCTGCAATGTCTGCTAGTTCGAGTAGTAGTTTCTCCACAGGGGATGCCTTGTTGGAAAACGATTACTTGAAACTAGTAATGCCATCTCTTGTTGATGTCGCATGCCATCTGCAGAAAGACGTCTCTGTTGCAGCTAATGCTCTCACTAGAGTGTCTGTTGTTGTTCCTAATGTCCCAGATGGTGATAACGTCCTAGTTGACAGTGATTCCTGCAAGGTCAAGGGTTTATTTGTTGAACCTTCCTTACACGTTGTAAGAGACAGTAAGATCCATTTACTCCTTGCTAACACTTCGGGTCACAGTGTTCGTCTCAGAGCAAATACCAACCTCGTTGACCTAGTTCACTATCCTTATCCTGTTCAAGTACAGGATGACGTGCCACCTGACCAGTGGGTCAGTGCTATTTCAACAGTGGAGACCTCATCCACTCCACTGGATCAATCCATTCCACCAGTTGAGGAGAAAGACTTAGCTCCCACTGACTTCCCAGACGAAGTCAAGCGTTTGTTGACTTTGTTGAACAAACGTCGTAACGCCATTGCCCTACCAGGTGAGAAGATGGGTATAACGAACTTATTGTCCCATCGTATTCCACTTGAACCTGGTACTAGACCTATCTATATACCTGTGTACAGAATGCCCCATTCCCAAGTTGCTGTCGCAGAAGAACTGATCAATCAGATGCTCAATGATGTAGTTATTGCACATAGCAATTCACCCTGGAATGCGCCCTTGATCCTAGTGCCTAAGAAGGACGGCACTTGGCGCCGGTGATTGACTTTAGGAAGTTAAATGCGAAATCTATTCCAGATCGCTTCCCACTTCCTGTACTAGGTGATCTTTTATGCAATATCGGAGATAACAAAGTCTTCTCGACCCTGGACTTGTTACAAGGGTTTTGGCAAGTCCCTCTTCACGAGGACAGCCAAGAGTTAACTGCATTCTCCACTCCCACAGGTCATTATCATTTCCTATGAATGGCTTTTGGATTACGATCCTCACCTATCACATTCTCTAGACTCATGACCAACATCTTTAGAGGTCTTATAGGTAAAGCACTTGTGGTGTACTTAGACGACGTAATCGTCATGTCCAAAGATGTGGATACACACCTGAAAAGACTTGATATAGTACTTGGCAAGCTTGAAGAAGCCAATTTAAAGATCAAACTGTCTAAATGTCAATTTTTCAGATCAGAAATTAAGTTTCTGGGTCACATAGTCACTCCTAGAGGGGTTACGACTGATCAAAGTAAAGTAACGGCAGTACTAAATTTTCCAACCCCCAAAACTGCTGATGCTGTAAGATCCTTTGTGGGTCTAGCAGGTTTCTACAGATATTTCATTGCAAATTTTTCTTCAATAGCAGCTCCACTAACTGAATTGCTTAAGAAAGATGCTCCTTTCGTTTGGACCTTCCATCAAGAAAGAGCATTCCAAACTCTAAAAGAAAAGCTAACATCTGCTCCAATTTTGAAATTCCCAGATTTTGCTAAGCCCTTCTATCTGACAACTGACGCTAGTTCAATTGGCATAGGTGCCGTACTAGCTCAGAAGACTGATGGCAAGTACAACGCAGTTGCATTTGCTAGCCGAGTCCTTACGAAGGCTGAACATAATTATACAGTAATGGAGCAAGAAGCTTTAGCAATAGTATGGTCTTTAAAGCACTTCCGAGACATTATTTACCAGTACCCTGTTCATGTCTTGACAGACCATGCACCACTGATACCTTTATTCCAGAACAAACAGCCTACTGGAAGGTTAGCCAGATGGACCTTGACTATCCAAGAGTTCAATCCCACTTTTGAACATTTACCTGGCAAGTCAAATGTAGTCGCAGATGCTTTATCGCGACACGTTAGTGTAGTTACTGCAGATCCTCCATTTACTGTTGAGGATGTCAAAAATGCCCAAAGAACAGATCCCATGTGGTCTGGTGTGATTCGATTCCTGCTCCAGGAAGATCTTATTCTTACTGTGAATCCACCAGCACCCATTAGTGACTTTGTAATGAGCCAAGAATTACTGTATCGAACAGCCAAGTTGGGTACTCCAAGCAGGAGAGTGTACCAGTTAGTAATTCCACAGTCACTAGTGAACGTAGCTCTACAACTAGTTCATGATGCACCAGGTGTTGCACACCCTGGTATGGATCATTCTGTGAAACAAGCCAGAATGAAATACTTTTGGCCACGTATGGCAACTGACATTTCCGAGTATGTTAAGAAATGTAGTGTCTGTATGCAACATAAAGGAAATGTCAATGGTCCTAATCCAATCCAAGTGTACCCAACCAATAGTTGCCCTTGACTTGTTAACCAATTTTAAATGTTCTCTCCAAGGCAACAAACATCTGTGTGTTAGGGTAGACCATTTCACCAGATATTGTGAGTTAGTTCCTATTGCAGATAAGACTGCAGAGGCAGTAGCTAAAGTGTTTAAAGAACACATTATCTGCAGGCACACCACCCTCAAGTCCTTAGTAACAGATAATGGAGGTGAATTCTGTAATGAGATTCTTGAAAATTTGTGTACTTTATACAAGATATCTAAATCCACCATTGTTCCTCATCATCCTGCCAGCAATGGGTTAGCCGAACGAACCAATAAGAAAGTACTTGATGTCCTGAGAGCCACTATCAACCTCAATAGTGAAACTTGGGATGAAGTCATACCAGATGTTCAATGTGCCATAAATTCTGCTTACAATGCTTCCATAGGTGATACTCCACATTATGCATTGTATGGTGTAGACAAGCGTTTACCATATGAGTTGTTATATTCCACTCCGAAACCTAATTACAACCCTGATGATTTTGTAGCAACTCGTACCAGCATGGCTCAGAGTGTTTTTAGAAGAATCCGTGAAACACTTCATAAATCAACAGCAGAATTTACTAGAGTAACTAATAGCCATGCTAAGCCATCAAAAGTCAAAGTAGGTTCGAGAGTAATGCTGACAAATTTCAACAAAACATCCGCAATGCCTAAGCTCGATCAAAAGTTTGTCGGACCTTATCGAGTTGTAATAAGTATAAGGTTAGAGAAATTAGTACTGGTAAGTACAAAGAATCGCATTTAGATCATATGAAATTAGTATGTGATGTTGATGATATTGCTACCCAGACTAACCTGGAGTTTAATGTGACAGATGCTGAAAATCCTCTTGACTCTCTACCCTCTACCTCAGATACTCAGTCAGATAATCAACCTGAATGTCGTTACTCCTTGCATACTCGACAAGTAATGAGAAACCCACAAGTATCTTTTGTAGATGCTCGTTCAAATCTCCCTCAGCCAAGGCATGTGTTAGCCATTGCAGAGGAATTCGATCCTCCCAGAGATGATAACCATTCTGCATATGTAAACCTCACCCTCACAGAATTGGGTTTAAATGTACATAGTCTGTATAACTAGATGTACGAGATGAAGTAAATTGTCAACTGTTTGTTATTAACTGATTAGTTTTTCAGAAAAAATTTTATTCGTATTCACGTTCCCTCTGTATTCTGAGAATTTGACAGTAATGATCTGAGTGCACACCAGATGCCTTTGCTGTTAATTTCACCTTGTATATATTTATTCTTCCTCAGAATCCATAGAGTGCATGAATACAGATCGATCGATCAATTCCATCCATATTATACAATGATTTGTTCTTATAGTTTGTAATGCATTACGTTAAAAGTGATTACGTTAAAACCCATTACGTAAAACTCATTTTGTTAACATCCATTATGATACCATCCAGTAATTCTAAGTTATATATGAATTTGTTATTGTATAGAATCAGCCCAGAACCACCTGCCTGTTCAGCCTATAGATAGTAGTGTATGTCGAGACGACATATGTAACATGACCGAGCTGTCAGCATAGTTGCTGATCCCTGTGTTGTATAGCATATCAGTATCATCCATGTGCTTTAGATAGGAGATCCCTAGGCCTGTGACTGTTTGTGTGACGTCACGGGATGCGCATGTGTACGTTCGTACCTCTGCCACCTGCTCAGTCGGCGTTAGACATAGGCTAGGACAGGCTGAGGCTGGGCTCCATCTCCCATCATCACAGTCTGACAATATATCGTTACCATCCAACAAGTGTGACTACCTTCAACCCTCGATATCTCCATTTAAGAACCCCTACGATACTGGGGGACAAGATTGAGGACCCCAGTGGAAATAAGTTAGACAGTCCTCGATGACGCACTGACTTTCTTGGGTTATCCTGGGTGGCTAACCCTCCGGGGTTAAAAATCCTAGCGAAATCTTATCTTATCTTATTTTCTTGTTGTGTAAAGCATCTACACTGTACATTGTCCATAGAAGATAAAGTGGTTTTGACGCCATTGTTGGTTGCTAGGAGCTCCTGAGTCATGCTGTCAACACTAATATCAACACTACAGCTTATTTATCTATCACAATTGATCTAATATGACATAATAAACAATATAAATAACATAAAAACATGGTAAATACTCAGTATGAATACTATTTGGCATAATACCGAGCGGTCATACAGAGGTATGAAGTTACCGCTATAGAATATGGGATAAAAGTACCATCCTCCTATCCCTGTCTTGGGGGTTTATATTAGAGAAAACGTAGTGTAGTACAGGACTAACTATGATATACATGTTTTCGTTGATTATCTCGGAAGTAAGAAGATAAGATAAGATTTTGTTCGGATTTTTAACCCCGGAGGGTTAGCCACCCAGGATAACCCAAGAAAGTCAGTGCGTCATCGAGGACTGTCTAACTTATTTCCATTGGGGTCCTTAATCTTGTCCCCCAGGATGCGACCCACACCAGTCGACTAACACCCAGGTACCTATTTGCTGCTAGGTGAACAGGACAATAGGTGTAAGGAAACGTGTCGGAATTTCCACCCGCCGGGAATCGAACCCGGGCCCTCCTTGACACTGGTGAGGGGCTCCTGATCTTGGGAATTGGATCTGTGCTCCAGTTCCCTGAATTAAGCCTGAATACCTTTCATTCCCTCCCCCACAGGCACTGTATAATCCTACGGGTTTAGCGCTTCCCCATTATAATAATAATAATAATAATAATAATAATAATAATAATAATAATAATAATAATAATAATAATAATATCTTAACATAGCGGCATTAATGATGATAGGAATGCAATGAATTTCACAGACAACATAAAAGAACCCCAATGGAAATAAGTTACTTTGACTTTTTTTTGGATTATCCTAGGTTCTCTACGTAACCGTATTTGTTGTTTTTTGGGTTGTCTTATTGAAACTTGGGTAATGTATGATGTAAAGATGGTTCTTAATGTACACCAAAAATAAAAGAAATCAGACAATAATTAACGGAGTTCACTTCTCAGCCATTAGCCGCCCCTTAGCGGTATATTTTCGTATGGTTTTTGTGCTTGTATTCTCGCTTTTTTTGTCTAATTTGACAGAATAGAACAGATATTACAGAAATAGATATGATTTTGATTGGTTTCACAACTAAAAGTACCTTGAAATTGAGCTCAAGGTAATGGAAATGTACAATATATGTCTGGCTGGCCAGACTAATACGCAGTCACGAGTGGGTTGACATTACTTACACAATTATTACAGTAGTCTGCATAACAGCAAATCTATTTTTTGTGTGAATAAAAATTCAAAATGGAAAGTAAGATTAATATAAGAGGGGTCTGGAGACGTGACTAATGAACAGAGAAAATGTTATCTTAGTGCCAGGAATGTCTGCATTGCTTACTCTGGATCCTATTTTGAAATTGGCATCTTTTGAAATTTGGGTGAAATTGGCCAAATTTCCAATTTCTGACCACTTTTTTGGGTAGGTGAAATAGGTTAATGGGCAGTTTCTTGTACTCAGTCGACAGAATAGAAGTAAGTTTATTCAGGTATACACAAATACAGTTACACAGTTTATCATACATAGCAGCATATGTGTCAAGAATCTGGGATAACCCAAAAAATGTCAAAGTGACTTAGTTCCATTGGGGTCCTTAAAGACCATTGTATAGTCGATGGGTTTTAACACATACTAAACCAGCTAGCCATTTTGTATAACAAACCAGAAACAAGAATAGATCTTGCAAGACCCTTTGCAAGATCTGTTCTTACAAGATTTGCACTGAGGCGAAGGTTCAGTGCAAAGCTTGTATAATAATATCTTTATTTTACTACAAGTACATGTACAGGGTATACAGTCCTAGCTGATAACAATGACATACTATATAGAAAGTCCCTTGTTATGCTCCATATTTTGGGCAAATTAGGTCAGTGTCCCAGGATGCAACCCACACCAGTCGACTAACGCCCAGGTACCCATTTTACTGATGGGGAACATAGACAATAGGTGGAAAGAAACACGTCCAATGTTTCTACTCTGGCTGGGAATCGAACCCAGGCCCTCGCCGTGTGAAGCGAGAGCGTTAACCACCAGGCCACCAGAGCCTGGTGGATTTCAACAGCACTACAGAAGGAATACTAGCAAAATAGCTGAGTTTGGTAGTCTGGAACAATAGAATGAGCCAGAAATGGGGCATAAACTGGGTGAAATCGCCAATGCGTAAATATCACCGTTGGGTTAAGTGTATTCTAACCTAACGACTCTGTGATCCGGCAAAGTCACTAATCCGGCATCCTACAGGTCCCGATGATGCCGGATGAGTGATGGCAGACCTGTACCAGATAGTCAATAACCTAATGTGTGATAAAAGCAATCTCGTAGATCTGGACAGAAAGGTTAGGTAAGGTTTGTCAGGAAACAGGACAAGTGTTTCCTAATGTAGGTCTTTCAAATGATGACCTGCAGCTGGAGCTTTTGGTTATCTGACCGAGGCCTTCCACTGGCTTACCTCTCCACCTCTTTAAAAATTAGGCTTATGATTATAACCATTAGCATCTTTTTTTCTTGTATGAAGGTAAAGCGTGTTAGACCTACCCTCAGCAGGAGTACTTCAGCAGCATTGTCAATGTGCTGTTGTAGGTGCTTGGTTCTCTCCTCCAGCTCTTGGGCTGCCTCCATCTCCTTTTGTGTACTAGCCAGTTTTGACAGATGTAACAGGTGTTTCCTTACCTCGTTACACACGTGTTCCACGTTCCTCACTACCACACACACCTGACAACACAATACTAAATTGGCTTCATACACTAACAGACTGGTGGATCTGAGAGGTGTAATAAATTAGGTCGGGAATGTTAATTTTTTTCATGTTAAAGCGAAACAAACTGTATTTATTGAGGAAATCTAATTTGAAAACTTTAATTGTTGAGGCTGATAAAGTTGAAAACTTTAATTGTTGAGCTGATAAACCTAAATGTTCAGGTCGAAAACCCTGAAAGTTATAATTACGTAAATTTAAAAAGTTAGAAGTTTTCAGGATAGTAAAACTGAGCTATAATTATAAATTCTGTTTAAACTACATCTGGCACCAAAATAAATGCATATTTATAAGGATAAAAATCATAAAAAAAATCCATAGACAAGCAATCACTTCTACAGACACGGGTAGGAAATTCATGGCCTGTTGCATCTGGCAGTCACTAAAGTCAACACAGAACTGCCTGACAATAAAGGGAAAGGCATACACAGAGAAAGTAGTTTTTCTTCATCCATATGTTTCTTTGCCATTATGTATAGTATTTACAAAGTTAAATCAGTAGTATAAAGATAAGACAGAGGGAAAAGAGCCAATCATCATCACAGGTAATGCAAGAGAGAGTAAGAGTGGTCTAGACCAGCTTAATTGAGTGCCCTGTAGCCGGATGGTCAGGCCGACTCTCACGCTATTGGTTGGTTGAACTGGATAATTAATTAGCAGTGGGGCCCCAGAACTGCTATATTCTGAATAGCTAGTTTGCTGGTCGAGAAGGTATGCCACTGGGTGTGATGAACGTTGAATAAATTGTATCATACTTGGCACTCCTGTAAACCCTTTTGGAGACTAATTCCTAGGCCTTTTGTATATCCATATGCATTTGTGTCCCCCCCACCATGTGATGGATATGGAGTACACAATAAACTAGCCGCTTGGGAGGCAAAATAAAAAAAAATCAACCACAATCACACAGGAAATTTTGAGAATGATTTCTTTTCCATGCAGCATGACTCGATGTGACGGGAATGTCTCACCTCTTTTAAAATCGTGTCTTTATCTCCTGCCTGGACGGTGTAGCTCTGAGTGATTCTGGTGATGTACTGAGCCGCCAGTTCCATGATGTGTTGACTGATCTTAATGAGAGTGCCGCCACTGGGACCCACATCACCTGGCCACTTCACCTCACACACATGGATCATCAGCTGTAACAATAGTTCTTCAGTCATTCATTGGATCTCTAGATGACCTGTTATGCTTTGAAGACGACATATATATATATATATATATATATATATATATATATATATATATATATATATATATATATATATATATATATATATATATATATATATATATATATGTCGTGCCGAATATGTAAAACTGGTCAATTAGCAAGAACTCATTTAAAATTAAGTCCTTTCTAAAATTTTCTCTTATACGTTTAAAGATATATTTTTTTCATTAATGTTGATGCAAAAATTTTTAATTTTGCACCAAAAGGAAATTAGAAAACTTACCAAAACCTTATTATAACAAGAAAAATTTATTTTAGCCTAACCCAACTAAATATATTTTAGATTTGTTTACAATAATTTAATACTAAACGAACACAGTGAAATATATTTTTTTCGTTAGGTTCAGAATGATTTTGGCGAAATTATTGCATACA
>NC_091332.1:24309960-24402460 GCF_038502225.1 Cherax quadricarinatus
CAAGACTGGACACACACCAAGACTGGACTCACACCAAGACTGGACACACACCAAGACTGGACACACACCAAGACTGGGCACACACCAAGACTGGGCACACACCAAGACTGGACACACACCAAGACTGGACACACACCAAGACTGGACACACACCAAGACTGGACACACACCAAGACTGGACACACACCAAGACTGGACACACACCAAGACTGGACACACACCAAGACTGAACACACACCAAGACTGGGCACACACCAAGACTGGACTCACACCAAGACTGGACACACACCAAGACTGGACACACACCAAGACTGGACACACACCAAGACTGGACACACACCAAGACTGGACTCACACCAAGACTGGACGCACACCAAGACTGGACACACACCAAGACTGGGCACACACCAAGACTGGACACACACCATGACTGGACACACACCAAGACTGGACACACACCAAGACTGGACACACACCAAGACTGGACACACACCAAGACTGGACACACACCAAGACTGGACTCACATCAAGACTGGACTCACACCAAGACTGGACTCACACCAAGACTGGACACACACACCAAGACTGGACTCACACCAAGACTGGACACACACCAAGACTGGACACACACCAAGACTGGACACACACCAAGACTGGACACACACCAAGACTGGACACACACCAAGACTGGACTCACACCAAGACTGGACTCACACCAAGACTGGACTCACACCAAGACTGGACTCACACCAAGACTGGACACACACCAAGACTGGACACACACCAAGACTGGACTCACACCAAGACTGGACTCACACCAAGACTGGACTCACACCAAGACTGGACACACACCAAGACTGGACTCACACCAAGACTGGACTCACACCAAGACTGGACTCACAGCAAGACTGGACACACACCAAGACTGGACACACACCAAGACTGGACACACACCAAGACTGGACACACACCAAGACTGGACACACACCAAGACTGGACACACACCAAGACTGGACACACACCAAGACTGGACTCACACCAAGACTGGACTCACAGCAATGGATCCAAGTTAGACAAATTAAGATTTAGAAAGGATATATAAAAACATTGGTAAGGTAGTAGAGTTTTGAATAAGTGGAACAAACATTTTTAAGACTTTTTAAGTAGCTTTCAGAATAGGATGGTGAGGTATATGAGTGGGTGTGGGTGTGTGAATTGAACCTAGATAGGATGACCAGTAGGCCTACAGTATTCCTTCACTGTTCTTATGTTCTCATGAAGTACTTTCATTATTCATCACACTGAAGCTTGCTGAAGATGGTCTCACTGGGTGAAATATATAATATTCACTTCAATTATTGTTTTACTGTTGTTTATGTTGTTAGAGTTAAATATTAAGCGCATCCTACTTATTAATTTGGCTGAGGTTGGTACAGAGGACCCAGGCTGCCTGGGCAGCTGAGGGCATGACTTCTGAAGGTACTTGAGCAAGGGCATCCACATCAACGCTTGTGACTGGGTTAAGCAGATGGAGGGCAGCTGTCAGCATCTTGGGCATCACAAGATACAGGTAGTCCACAGCCAGCTCTCTGAAAGCCCAGGAAATAAACACCACACTATTAGTCTTTTTATATTTAAAAATTAGTTATCCTTTGAAAATAATTATCTAAATATGTTGTCTTTTCTTTTTCTTCCAGAAATAACTTGAGAAAACCTCTTCTGTTCGGCTTCAAACTTTCAGTGTTGGTCTATCTTAACTAGAGAGTCCGATTGTTATTAGGCTGTGTAGGTTACAGTTTAATGCATGCAAATAGTACAGTTGTTCTCGTACGATCAATAATACCAACAATACCACCAGTCTGATGACATTCTTCTTTGCAAATATACAGGGTCTAAAGCCAGCAACAAACAACAAAATACCTTTCATCCGTGGACTGCTTGCAGAGGCAAAGGCAATGTTCGCGGCTTTCACTGAGACCCACATAAAGGATCACTTGGACAATGAAATATGGATCCCAGGTTACAACCTATACAGATGTGACAGAGTGAACAGGCAAAAGGGGGGGGGGTTGGCCTGTACATTGCAGAGTCACTTGTTTGCACAGAACTGCTTAATGCCTCAAATGATGTAGTGGAAGTTTTAGCAGTAAAGGTCGAGAACCAAAACCTAGTCATTGTGGTAGTCTACAAGCCTCCGGATGCAACATCCCAGCAATTCCAGGAACAGCTGTTAAAAATTGACCACTGTCTGGAAAATCTTCCAGCTCCTGCACCCAACATCTTGCTCCTGGGGGATTTCAACTTAAGGCACCTAAAATGGAGGAATATAGCAAATAATATTGTTGCAGTAATAACACCAGGAGGCAGCTCTGATGAAAACTCACACTCACACGAGCTTTTAAATCTCTGCACAAAATTCAATTTAAACCAGCAAATAATAGAGCCTACTAGACTGGAGAATACACTAGACCTCATCTTCACTAACAATGATGATCTGATAAGAAATGTCACCATATCAAAAACAATATACTCAGATCACAACATAATTGAGGTTCAGACATGTATGCGCAGAGCCCCAGACCGACATAATGAGACTAGTCACGAGGGAGCATTCACCAAATTCAACTTCAATAACAAAAACATAAAGTGGGACCAAGTAAACCAAGTCCTAACCGATATAAGCTGGGAAGATATACTAAGCAACACAGGCCCCAACTTATGCCTAGAACAGATTAATTTGGTGGCACTCGATGTATGCACAAGGCTTATTCCTCTAAGAAAAAGGAGGAGTAGATGTAAAATAGAAAGAGACAGGCACTCCCTTTACAGGCGACGGAAAAGAATAACAGAGCGGCTAAAAGAGGTCAGTATATCTGAAATGCGTAGGGAGACACTGGTCAGAGAAATAGCAAGCATCGAACTTAAGCTAAAGGAATCTTATAGGAGTCAGGAATCGCGGGAAGAACTAAAAGCCATAAATGAAATCGAAAGAAACCCAAAGTATTTCTTCTCCTATGCCAAATCAAAGTCGAGAACAACGTCCAGTATTGGGCCCCTACTTAAACAAGATGGGTCCTACACAGATGACAGCAAGGAAATGAGTGAGCTACTCAAGTCCCAATATGACTCAGTTTTTAGCAAGCCGCTAACCAGACTGAGAGTCGAAGATCAAAATGAATTTTTTATGAGAGAGCCACAAAATTTGATTAACACAAGCCTATCCGATGTTATCCTGACGCCAAATGACTTCGAACAGGCGATAAATGACATGCCCATGCACTCTGCTCCAGGGCCAGACTCATGGAACTCCGTATTCATCAAGAACTGCAAGAAGCCCCTATCACGAGCCTTTTCCATCCTATGGAGAGGGAGCATGGATACGGGGGTCGTCCCACAGTTACTAAAAACAACAGACATAGCCCCACTCCACAAAGGGGGCAGTAAAGCAACAGCAAAGAACTACAGACCAATAGCACTAACATCCCATATCATAAAAATCTTTGAAAGGGTCCTAAGAAGCAAGATCACCACCCATCTAGAAACCCATCAGTTACACAACCCAGGGCAACATGGGTTTAGAACAGGTCGTTCCTGTCTGTCTCAACTATTGGATCACTACGACAAGGTCCTAAATGCACTAGAAGACAAAAAGAATGCAGATGTAATATATACAGACTTTGCAAAAGCCTTCGACAAGTGTGACCATGGCGTAATAGCGCACAAAATGCGTGCTAAAGGAATAACAGGAAAAGTCGGTCGATGGATCTATAATTTCCTCACTAACAGAACACAGAGAGTAGTCGTCAACAGAGTAAAGTCCGAGGCAGCTACGGTGAAAAGCTCTGTTCCACAAGGCACAGTACTCGCTCCCATCTTGTTCCTCATCCTCATATCCGACATAGACAAGGATGTCAGCCACAGCACCGTGTCTTCCTTTGCAGATGACACCCGAATCTGCATGACAGTGTCTTCCATTGCAGACACTGCAAGGCTCCAGGCGGACATCAACCAAATCTTTCAGTGGGCTGCAGAAAACAATATGAAGTTCAACGATGAGAAATTTCAATTACTCAGATATGGTAAACATGAGGAAATTAAATCTTCATCAGAGTACAAAACAAATTCTGGCCACAAAATAGAGCGAAACACCAACGTCAAAGACCTGGGAGTGATCATGTCGGAGGATCTCACCTTCAAGGACCATAACATTGTATCAATCGCATCTGCTAGAAAAATGACAGGATGGATAATGAGAACCTTCAAAACTAGGGAGGCCAAGCCCATGATGACACTCTTCAGATCACTTGTTCTATCTAGGCTGGAATATTGCTGCACACTAACAGCACCTTTCAAGGCAGGTGAAATTGCTGACCTAGAAAATGTACAGAGAACCTTCACGGCGCGCATAACGGAGATAAAACACCTCAATTACTTGGAGCGCTTGAGGTTCCTAAACTTGTATTCCCTGGAACGCAGGCGGGAGAGATACATGATTATATACACCTGGAAAATCCTAGAGGGACTAGTACCGAACTTGCACACGAAAATCACTCACTACGAAAGCAAAAGACTTGGCAGACGATGCACCATCCCCCCAATGAAAAGCAGGGGTGTCACTAGCACGTTAAGAGACCATACAATAAGTGTCAGGGGCCCGAGACTGTTCAGCTGCCTCCCAGCATACATAAGGGGGATTACCAACAGACCCCTGGCAGTCTTCAAGCTGGCACTGGAGAAGCACCTAAAGTCGGTTCCTGACCAGCCGGGCTGTGGCTCATACGTTGGTTTGCGTGCAGCCAGCAGTAACAGCCTGGTTGATCAGGCTCTGATCCACCAGGAGGCCTGGTCACAGACCGGGCCGCGGGGGCGTTGACCCCCGGAACTCTCTCCAGGTAAACTCCAAGTCCAGGTAAGAACGCCTCTTCTGATCACCTTCAAAATATTGCGTACCAATTATAAATCAGGGAGCGGGTGTGGGATGAACCCATGACAGGTGAGTTCTAAAACTCACAGACTAGTGCGTAAACCACTCTCCCAGCTGGCTCTAATAAGAGCCAGCTGTGAGAGTGGTTTACTACTAGGCCAGCAGAGGTTATAAACACAAGCCTAATAGATCAAATGGTATTCAAGCTAAAGAAACGAGTGGATGATTCTTAATGTAACTCCCATCGCGAAAATGCCTGAATATTAATATTACTCATTATGAGAACAGATTAACATTAACATAACTCATCATGAAAATGGATCAGTATTTCTATTATTCATGAAAACGGATAGATATCAGCAGGGTGGGATTAAGGAATGGGCTTTAGAGGCTGCAACCCAGCTGGACGGCCTCCAGAGGCTGCAGCCCAGGGACCTCCGCCCAGTTGGAGGGCCTCCAGAGGCTGCAGCCCAGGGACCTCCGCCCAGTTGGAGGGCCTCCAGGGACTGCAGCCCAGGGACCTCCGCCCAGTTGGAGGGCCTCCAGGGGCTGCAGCCCAGGGACCTCCGCCCAGTTGGAGGGCCTCCAGGGACTGCAGCCCAGGGACCTCCGCCCAGTTGGAGGGCCTCCAGGGACTGCAGCCCAGGGACCTCCGCCCAGCTGGAGGGCCTCCAGGGGCTGCAGCCCAGGGACCTCCGCCCAGCTGGAGGGCCTCCAGGGGCTGCAGCCCAGGGACCTCCGCCCAGCTGGAGGGCCTCCAGGGGCTGCAGCCCAGGGACCTTCTCCAGCTGGAGGGCCTCCAGGGGCTGCAGCCCAGGGACCTCCGCCCAGCTGGAGGGCCTCCAGGGGCTGCAGCCCAGGGACCTTCTCCAGCTGGAGGGCCTCCAGGGACTGCAGCCCAGGGACCTCCGCCCAGTTGGAGGGCCTCCAGGGGCTGCAGCCCAGGGACCTCCGCCCAGCTGGAGGGCCTCCAGGGGCTGCAGCCCAGGGACCTCCGCCCAGTTGGAGGGCCTCCAGGGGCTGCAGCCCAGGGACCTCCTCCAGCTGGAGGGCCTCCAGAGATTAAGTGAAAATGTTCACAGTTACTCTTGTAAGTTTATAACTGTAATATGTTATTACATCACGTATATGATGAACTGGACCAGTTTCATTCTTTGGTCTTATACAAAAACTTTACAATTTTTTTCTGGTTCAAGTGAACGTTGGTTAGTAATGCTTCGGTGCCTGAAAGTGTAAGTAAATCTACATTGGTAGTTAAAAAAGCATCAGATACTTAATGGTCTGCAAGGTCCGATGCCACAAAAGCCTTGTTTAAAAGGTACAGCTATTTTCAAGAAGCTTTGACGTTAATCCCAGATGTAAATCACAAGTGTGACACATGTTATGACGCAGACGTTCAGAAGTCCCGGCAGACTTCTGGGTTGTCATACTAGAGAGGTTCAATCAAGTCAGTAAGTCACTTCAAGAAACACTGGAGTTTCAATCAAATATTAAACTTCTTGGATCTCTACTGGATTTTTGATATCGCAGCGGGATCAGTTCAAAGTGTTTGAAAATAAAGCGAAAGATAAAGTGGAAAATACGGAATATTGTGACGAACAAAAATGAGAACATTGGAAAAGAAAACGAATTAATGATGATAAAGCTGAAGATGTTGCTTTGCCAGGAAGACAGAAGTGTAAGATGGAAACATAACTACCCATCATAGACAACTTATGCTCTGCTCTCTCTCATCACATTGAAGTAGTTTATAAAAATGTTCATTCAGTATTTGTTTCCTGGTCGAATTTCCAACAAGTATGATGAAGACATTTCAACAACAGCAGCAACGTTTCAGAAGATTTACTTAGATGATAACAAACCTGGATTTGCGCCAGAAACTCTTCACTTTAACAACTTTGTTGGGTAATTTGATGAATTCAAGTACAACCATAAAACACTGCGAGCTTCTGATATCTAGAACCTTGTAGTAAACAATAGATTAACTTGTTATTCCCTAATGTTGTTATAGCAATAGGGATTTACTTGTGTTTAATAACTAATACGACTGGAGAGAGAAGTTTCTCTAAGACGAAACATCTTAAAGAATGTACATAGAACGACAATGGCACAAAAAACGACTAAACAAACTAGCTCTCAGAGCAGGTGAAAACCCTCTCTCAACAACTTACATTTTTCTGATCAGAATATATATCACATGAAAATGGATTGATATTAGCGTAACTCGCATGAAAATGGATTGATATTAGCGTAACTCACATGAAAATGGATAGATATTAGCGTAACTCACATGAAAATGGATAGATATTAGCGTAACTCGCATGAAAATGGATAGATATTAGCGTAACTCACATGAAAACGGATAGATATCAATGTAACTCACATCATGAAAATGGGCTGATAAGTGCAAAGGGAGATGGTGAGAAAATTCAGGATAGGCTTGGTGAGTAGGCTGGCCCTCCTTTGAGCTTCTTGCCAGGATCTGAAGCTTGCTGATATTGTGCTTGAAGCTGCACTAGTGTCACTCTCACGCTGAAGTTTCTCCTTGTTAAGTGCTTCAACCCTGTAAAACAATACATAGCTTAACCTCATCTTTCTCTCTGATTGTAATCATAACTGTATTTTTTAAGGGTGGAGGGGTAAGCCAGCGGAAGGTCTCGATCAGATGACCAAAAGAATAATAACACACAATACCGTGGCTGGAACAGTGTCTAGTCAGTGGTTCAAGTTGGACCTAAACGTCGTCATAAGATTCAGTCTCCTGTGTTTGGGTTATTTTTGCCGAGTTTATTATACTTATTGAGGTCAGTCCACTGAACGTAATAATGATGACAATAATAATAATAATAATAATAACAATAATAATAATAATAATAATAATAATAATAATAATAATAATAATAATAATAATAATAATAATAATAAAAATAAAAATTTCTTTATTTCTACAAGTACATGTACAAGGTATACAGTCCTAGCTGACATCATTGACATACTACTATATAGAAAGCCGCTTGTTATGCTGAGCATTTCCCGCAAATTAGGTCAATTTTATCTCAGGATGCGACCCACTCCAGTCAATTAACACCCAGATACCTATTTTACTGATGGATCAAAATGGACAACAGGCGCAAGAAAACACGCCCAGTGTTTCAACCCTAGCCAGGAATCGAACCCGGAATTTGACCATGTGAAGAGAAAGCTATTAAGACTGCAGCCCACTGTACGCTAACATCAAGAATATTTTAATGCCTAAAGCAGGGATTATATCAAACATTGTTATCTATTGATGTAAATATGTACTTGGATCAATTATTACTTCCATAATCTTCTCTGGTCTTCTCTCCCTTTCTTTCCTTTGCTGTTCGTGTGTAATTTCTCTTGGCCTCGCTCTGGGATGATGAAGAAATCTTCATAAATATTCCATGTCTCCCGTATATGGGATAGGTTTTCTGAGCGATTGTAATTTCCAGGTGATGGTAAATCCAGCTATGCTGGAACGAGCTGCCGTAGCTGATGAACCCTGGCTGGAATACCTGACAAAATCCTCATTGTCCTACTGAAGTCTCCCAACACAGACTGACACTACTGAAGTCTCGTAGCTCAGGCTGACACTACTGAAGTCTCCCAGCACAGACTGACACTGCTGAAGTCTCGCAGCTCAGGCTGACACTACTGAAGTTTTCCACCACAGACTGACACTACTGAAGTCTCCCAGCTCAGACTGACACTACTGAAGTCTCCCAGCTCAGGCTGACACTACTGAAGTCTCCCAGCTCAGGCTGACACTACTGAAGTTTTCCACCACAGACTGACACTACTGAAGTCTCCCAGCTCAGGCTGACACTACTGAAGTTTTCCACCACAGACTGACACTACTAAAGTCTCCCAGCTCAGACTGACACTACTGAAGTCTCCCAGCTCAGGCTGACACTACTGAAGTTTTCCACCACAGACTGACACTACTAAAGTCTCCCAGCTCAGACTGACACTACTGAAGTCTCCCAGCTCAGGCTGACACTACTGAAGTTTTCCACCACAGACTGACACTACTAAAGTCTCCCAGCTCAGACTGACACTACTGAAGTCTCCCAGCTCAGGCTGACACTACTGAAGTCTCCCAGCTCAGACTGACACTACTGAAGTCTCCCAGCTCAGGCTGACACTACTGAAGTCTCCCAGCTCAGACTGACACTACTGAAGTCTCCCAGCTCAGGCTGACACTACTGAAGTCTCCCAGCTCAGACTGACACTACTGAAGTCTCCCAGCTCAGACTGACACTACTGAAGTCTCCCAGCTCAGGCTGACACTACTGAAGTCTCCCAGCTCAGACTGACACTACTGAAGTCTCCCAGCTCAGGCTGACACTACTGAAGTCTCCCAGCTCAGACTGACACTACTGAAGTCTCCCAGCTCAGGCTGACACTACTGAAGTCTCCCAGCTCAGACTGACACTACTAAAGTCTCCCAGCTCAGACTGACACTACTGAAGTCTCCCAGCTCAGACTGACACTACTGAAGTCTCCCAGCTCAGACTGACACTACTGAAGTCTCCCAGCTCAGACTGACACTACTGAAGTCTCCCAGATCAGGCTGACACTACTGAAGTCTCCCAGCTCAGACTGACACTACTGAAGTCTCCCAGCTCAGACTGACACTACTGAAGTCTCCCAGCTCAGGCTGACACTACTGAAGTCTCCCAGATCAGGCTGACAGATTTCAACACCTTGTATGAGCCTCATCTCGTACGAGGAAATATAACAGGACACACACTCAGCTTTGCTCCCGCTGAGTAACCATCAAATACCAGCACATTGTTGACGGATCTCAATTTTGCTTAATAAAAAGGCGGATATATACTCCGGCGCTGCCGTAGTATACCCAGCACTATAATTATCAACATTTTGATAGTATAATCCAACATACTATAATATTAACCAAACTTCATACCATCAGTGATGCTTTGGGTCACCTTTGGGTCACCTTTGGGTCACCCTTAGGTCACCTTTGAGTCACCTTTGGGTCACCCTTAGGTCACCCTTAGGTCATCTTTGGGTCACCTTTGGGTCACATTTGGGTCACCTTTGGGTCACATTTGGGTCACATTTGGATCACATTTGGGTCATCTTTGTGTTACCTTTGGGTCACCATTAGGAAACATAAAATCACAATACAACTCTTCATGTGAGTTGTGTTTGGTAACACTGAAAAATGTGGTAATCGACAGGTTAGTCTGACTGACAATTTACCCTCACAAGCATCTTATAACCTGAGATATTCAACAGTTACATTCTTAACTGTGTTAAAACCTATAGTATCCGCGAGTCATTAAGGCCGCATGTAACCACCACCAGTATACAATACTTTAATCCAAGAAATAAGAATTAAATGTATATCTCTGAGAGATATACATCTCACTGTGTATATACTCTGAGAGATATACATCTCACTGTGTATATACTCTGAGAGATATACATCTCACTGTGTATATACTCTGAGAGATATACATCTCACTGTGTATATACTCTGAGAGATATACATCTCACTGTGTATATACTCTGAGAGATATACATCTCACTGTGTATATACTCTGAGAGATATACATCTCACTGTGTATATACTCTGAGAGATATACATCTCACTGTGTATATACTCTGAGAGATATACATTTCACTGTGTATATACTCTGAGAGATATACATCTCACTGTGTATATACTCTGAGAGATATACATCTCACTGTGTATACACTCTGAGAGATATACATCTCACTGTGTATATACTCTGAGAGATATACATCTCACTGTGTATATACTCTGAGAGATATACATCTCACTGTGTATATACTCTGAGAGATATACATCTCACTGTGTATATACTCTGAGAGATATACATCTCACTGTGTATATACTCTGAGAGATATACATCTCACTATGTATATACTCTGAGAGATATACATCTCACTGTGTATATACTCTGAGAGATATACATCTCACTGTGTATATACTCTGAGAGATATACATCTCACTGTGTATATACTCTGAGAGATATACATCTCACTGTGTATATACTCTGAGAGATATACATCTCACTGTGTATATACTCTGAGAGATATACATCTCACTGTGTATATACTCTGAGAGATATACATCTCACTGTGTATATACCTTGCAGACAGATGTCACATAACGATAGGAACATCAAATAATTTATATATCTTTTCACACAAATCAGTTTTACAGGCTAAGATATGTTATTGTATCTCAGCTTAATTCAAAGTTCAGCGCTATGTAGGGTATACTACCACCCCCAGGATACCACCCACCTAACACCCAGGTACCTACTTACTGCTACATGAACAAGTGTAAGGATACTTGCCCAACATGTTCACCCGTACCGGGGATCGAGCCCCAGACTCTCAGTGTGTGAGCCGAGTGCACTACCAACCGAGCCACGGGACACTGTATTCATCCCTGCATGTAAATACTGTTAAATTAACATTTCATTATTATATTAAAAAGCAACAGCAGCATCAGCGTTATTATTATTGTTATTATTATTATTATTATTATTATTATTATTATTATTATTATTATTATTATTATTGTTGTTGTTGTTGTTGTTGTTGTTGTTATTATTATTCTAACCAACATCATGCTAAATCAAAATAATGTTTCTATATTTCTTAATACAAAATCAAAACGGATCTTATGTCAACATAGTTGCTGATCCCCTTATATGTGTTGTATAGCTTATCTGAGTATCATAGTACCATCCATATGTTTTATATATACGATCCCTTACTAGGCCTAGGGACCAGTTTGTGTGACGTCATGTGATGCGCATATGTGCGCGAGTACCTCTGTAACTTCCTCAGTCCACGGATAGGTCTACAACAGGCAACAAGGCAAGCTGGGCCTCCCTTACCACAGTCTGACAATATATAGCGTTACCATCCACAAGTGTGTTTATCTTCAACCATCATATCTCCTTTCGAACCCCCACGACACTTATTTATCTACATGTGAAGTAGATTATAAATGAATGAGAAAATCAGAAGATTGACAACAGTGACCTGTAACTTAGTGGTAGAGAACTCGTCTCACAATCTAAATGACCGGGCTCAATTTGGGAGCTGAGACGAGGTCAAATCTCCTTTCACACTAACGCACATATCTACCGAGAATAAATAGGTTCCTGGATATTAGTAGCCTGTTGTTGGTGGCATCAGTAAGCTAGCCCTGAGATGAGGCTCAGCTGGCAGATATACTGAGGAAGGATAATTGACCTCGGCACAGAAAATGTAAGAGATACAAGACTAACCATGTCTCGACGTGCTTGGAGAGAGCACCTTGTAGCTGGTCAGTGACGCTGGTCATGCCCTGGGTAGAAACCTCTCGCTCAAACAACACTCTCAACTCATAACAGTTCTCAACTGTGTTGAAACATCTGAAAACAAATAATAAAAACTATAAAATATTGCAAACACACACACACACACACACACACACACACACACACACACACACACACACACACACACACACACACACACACATACACACACACACACACACATACACACACACACACACACACACACACACACACACACACACACATACACACACACACACACGCACACACACACACATACACACACACACACACACACACACACACACACACACACACACACACACACACACACACACACACACACACACACACACACACACACACACACACACACACACACACACACACACACACACACACACACACACACACAGAGGCAGGAACCATACATAGCCTTAAGACGAGGTATGACAAAGTTCAGGAAGCAGAGAGAGTGAGAGAGAGAGGACCTAGTAGCGATCAGTGAACAGGCGGGGCCAGGAGTTGAGTCTCGACCTCTGCAACCACAATTAGGTGAGTACACACAAACACACGTGTTATTTTAGCCCGCTTCGTAGGCTTATATGTCGTGCCGAATATGTAAAACTGGTCAATTAGCAAGAACTCATTTAAAATTAAGTCCTTTCTAAAAATTTCTCTTATACGTTTAAAGATATATTTTTTTCATTAATGTTGATGTAAAAATTTATAATTTTGCACCAAAAGGAACTTAGAAAACTTACCTAACCTTATTATAACCCAACTAAATATATTTTAGATTTGTTTACAGTAATTTAATACTAAACAAACACAGTGAAATATATTTTTTTTGTTAGGTTCAGAATGATTTTGGCGAAATTATTGCATACACAAATTTTCACTTGTCCTATATGGCAAGATGAGCGTTGCTATTTAAGCCAAGATCGCAAGTTCTGCCTATTCGGCACGACATATATATATATATATATATATA
The DNA here is from genome assembly GCF_038502225.1 of Cherax quadricarinatus. Lineage (NCBI taxonomy): Eukaryota > Metazoa > Arthropoda > Malacostraca > Decapoda > Parastacidae > Cherax > Cherax quadricarinatus. The sequence continues at coordinate 24,323,255 of NC_091332.1, forward strand.
TATATATATATATATATATATATATATATATATATATATATATATATATATATATATATATATATATATATATATCCATGAACAGGTGGTTTTAAGTAAGTAAGTAAGTTTATTCAGGTATACACAAATACAGTTACATAGAATTATCATACATAGCAGCATATGTGTAGAGAACCTAGGATAACCCAAAAAAGTCAGACAGAGTGACTTATTTCCATTGTGGTCATTTTACCTTATTATTATAATATAAAGGTTTTAATATTTTCTTATTACTCTATAATGAAGATAACATCTTATTATCATACTAAAAAGACTATCTACTACACGAGGGTCATTAAGACTATCTACAATACGAGGGTCATTACTAGGAATAAGGTCAAATTTACACGTATGTTAGCTAAAAAATAGAAAATCATTCCCCTCCCTTTCTGTAGCTACATTCATCAGACACCTTTTGGCACTCTTCTTGAACTGGTTCATGCTATGACTGGCTTTGACATGTGCGGGCAGTTTGTTCATTCCTTTATTGCTGTACAATAAAAGGTGTTTGAAGACTGGCCACTGACTGTGGGTACTACAAAGTTGTGCTCTCTCCCCCTAGTACTATGATTGCTTTGGTTCCCAGCCTTGACAAAATTGACAGCAAGATATTCTGAACACTGTTTATGAGCAATTTTATAAACATGATTTAGCTTCAGTTGTTTTACTCTGTCTTCAACATTCAGCATATCCAACTGCTGTAATTCATCCTGGCCTACATGTTCTCTTGGTCCCAGCCCCAGGATGAATCTTACGATTTTGTTCTGGGTGATTTGCAGTCTATCTTTCAGTTTGAAGAGCAAGCGTAATCCATATGGCATTGTATAAGGGCTAGACATAGGGTCCTGCGAGCCTCAGTAGGTAGACACTGTGCTTGTCTATACAGGAACTTCAGTCTGGCATTCGCTTTCTTTACTACACTGTTCCCTATCAATTCTCCTGACATGCATGGGTCAAAGGGGATTCCCAGATATTTTACTGATGAAACCAAAGTGATGGGCTCCCCATTAAACTGGACATTAAAATTATTTACCCTTCTCAGTTTATGTTTCGTGCCAAAGAGAATGGCTTCAGTTTTCCCGAGGTGCAATGATAGTTTGTTGTCTACTAACCATTTGCTGCAGGGCTCCAGTTCCAGTGTTAAAACATTAGCTATATCTTGTGGGTCTTTACCTGACACTAACAGAGCACTGTCATCTGCATACAGTAGGAGTTTGCACTTGACACTGATAGGCATGTCATTGACATAACATAGGAATAATAAGGGACCCAGAATACTACCTTGGGGAACTCCACATGTTATCGGCAGGGGTTCTGATTCCGTTTTGTTGATTTTGACTATTTGTCTCCTGTTGCTAAGGTAGGACTTAAACCAGTCTACAGAACCTATACCGATAGCTTGAAGTTTCTTACATAATATGTTGTGGTTGACAGTATCGAAGGCCTTTTGCAGGTCTAAGGTTACCATACCTATGAGGTTCCCCTTTGACAATTCAGTTCTCAGGTAATCCATCAGATTAATTAGGGAGGTGTCGGTTGAGTAGGATCTTCTAAAGCCCGATTGATAGCTATGGAGAATGTTGTTGTCATTAAGGTACTTACTTGAGAGTACACTGCCCTCTCTAGAATTTTAGATATTATACTGAGTATACTAACAGGCCTATAGTTGCTGACATCAGACCTACTATTTTTCTTGAAGATAGGAGTAACTCTGGCCTCCTTGAACCCCTCCGGTACGGTATTAGTGGTGATTGACAGATTTATTATGTGAGCAATAGGGACTGACAGTTCAGAAGCACCATCTTTTAGGAACTTAGACGGGATGTTATCAGGGCCAGTGCTCTTAGTTGGGTTTAACCTGCTTAGTTCTTTTTGAATAAAGTCATGAGATACACTTACTAGTTGACAACTGTTTGGGGTTACCCCTTTATTGGTATAGTATGTTTGAAACTTATCAGAGTCTGTGTTAAAGGTATTTGATGCAGCTGGTAGTTTACTTACTAGTGTTGACGCAACAGATGTGTAGTAGGAATTAAAGCAATTTGCCACCTTAGATGTTTCATGGCATACCTCATTATCGATAGTGAGTACTATGTTAGACCTATCTACTGGCTTATGGCTATACCTCAACTGTTTTAGTTGTTGCCAGAGCTTTCTGGGGTTATGCTTATACTCTTCAATTTTTGAGCAATAGTGCTTTGCCTTTGCTCCTTTTATAAGTCTCTGTACTCTGTTCCTCACCTTTGGAATTCATTTAGTGCTGCAATATCCTGTCTGTTTGCTTCAAATCTTTTTAGCAGCTGGTCTCTGAATTTCATATTATCTAATATCTCAGTACAGTCTCGGCTGAGTGGTTGAGGGGAGTAGACGTGTGCTGGGGATCTGGACCTACTAATTCACAGGCCTACCCATTTCTCCCGACTGATAAGTCATCATTAAAACTCCTACTGTTGGAAGACAGCTTCAGTGTTGTGAGAACTCTTATGTGCGAGCTGTGACTAAGGATATACCTGGTCAAACACTGGAAATAGTTTTCCTTTTTGCAAAGGCCCTCACAGGCCTCTGCTTCCCCTCTGCCTTTCATTTGACCTCAGCCTTTCGCCTCTATCAACATAGAGTGTAGAGGCGAATTTTGCTAGTCCACTGCTACTCGTGCCTCTCAAAATGCTCACAACTCATCGCTTTACCAACCTGAGGAATAACGACGAGTGTGCAGTCCTATGTGAGTTGGTAACCCAGGTGTCCACACACTGAAAATTCGTCTTTCACTCCAAGACACGTGTGCTAGAAGTTCTGCAAGTTTGGAGTAACAATCTCTACGAGTATTGCAGTGTGTGGTAACTCTTGAGAAGTCTGCCTCAGCCTGTGACCTTGAGCGAGGCACTGCATCACCTGCCTGAGACTTTCGCCCATATTGACTATGTGAAGAAAGGCGAATGTGCGTGCTCAGTTACCCCTGCTGTTCTCCTGTATCCCCAACTCTCGTCCTTTAAACTCAGCCGTTCGCCTCTATCAACGACGTGCAGTGTAGAGGTGTATTTTGCTGCCCCGCTGGTACTCGAATATGTGAGTTCCGCAAGTGCTGCAGATTTGTTGTAACTATTTGCATGAGTGGATTACGCTGACTTAGGACATTGTGCTACCATCAGTACCTACGTAGGCTTAAAATGAGTGAGGAATGTCTGGCCTGCTGGGTGACCTTGAAAATGGCACTATAAGACCCGCATGCCACTTACACCCATACTGCGTGTGTCTAGTGAGGTGAATGTCCCTTCCTCGACTTTCCTATTCACCGGTATCCCTTAACTCGTCGCCATTATCTACATATGGGATAAGGGCGAGTTTAGCTGATCCAGGCCAAACAGCGCTCCAAGCCAGCCAGTGAAGGCCAAGGCTACATCTGTTCTGAATCCCAGAATGCCTTTGTGAACGTTCTACAGTGTTCCGGCCGTACCTTCGGTGTTGTGAGAACTAGTTCTTATGTAGTGAAAATTTGTGTCATTCCAAGACACGTGTGCTAGATGTGTTAAGTGCTGCAGGTTTGGAGTTAACAAGTAGTACAGGGTTGGTAACTCTCGAGACGACTGTGGGCCCAGTGAATGACCTTGAAAATTGCACTGCGACCTGCAGGCCACTACACCCATATTGCCTGTGTCTAGCGAGGTGAATATCCTTTCCTTGTCCCTTCTCCTTCCTCGATTTGGAACTCAGCCGTTCGCCTCTATTTGCTTGTGGTCTAGAGGCGGGTTTTTTTTTTTTTTTTTTTTTTTTTTTTTTTTTTTTGCCAGACCACATGGGTGCTTGAGTGCCCGTGTCCTCTGTGCCGCACTCCGCTCATCTTGCGAGTGTCTCCTGTGTGCCTGCCTGCCTGCCTGCTGCAAGCAGGTGTCCGGGTGGTTGGCGCGGGCTTGGTGAGCACAGTCAAGCAAGCTTGAGGGCAGCACTAAAAGCTAGCCAGAACAAGCTAAGGCAGCCTGCAGTAATAGCTGTCCTAGGGCCCAGCATGTCTGTATACGTTCTGCAGTGCTGCTGGCATACCAGTGTTTCCTGTAGTGGCTTGAGAACAATTTGACGAGCATTGCAGTGCTGACATTTTGAGTGGGACATGCCAGAGGTTCACTTATAAACATAGTAAGCTTGTGGTGATTGGCTTGTACACAGTGAACATTCATCTGTCATACGTGTGCTAGAAGTGTTAAGTGCTGCTTTCCCCAACAGTTAATTGTCATTTGTAAGCCTGTATTAAGACTTTAAAAGGCTCAGAGTGTACTTCAGTGTAGTGACTCCTTACATTTGATAAATCAGTGTAATACATGCTCTGCTCAGTGTAACTGAACTATTAAATACGGTTACATAATTAAGTTGCTTGTCCTAGTGTCATTGCTGTGTTTTCTAATACATTTTCTCGTTCAGACTGAAACTTTACTGCTAAATTCCCAGTAATATTTCAAATTGCAGTGTTCATCTGTGGTGTGAGTGTGTAACTTATGCTTTGTATTTTTACTGTGAACAAGCTTACTGCTGCATAATGTTCAGTTTCATGAATACTTTCTTACTTGAGTAATTCGGTTACCTTTCAACTGTGTTAAGCAAGAGTCAGCCTGTTAACATCTATGTTCCTTGCCATCTCATCTAGTGGGTCTAGCGCCTAGTTAAAATTGTAATAGTAACAATTTGCAATCATTATACTTCTAGTTATACATTGTGTAAATTGTTTTAGACTATTTGATCAACTGGATTGTAGTGTTTAACTTCTGATACACCAATTTAATGACTGCAGACACGCACTGACACATAATAAACACATTAAAACGCTGGTAACTCCAGAAGCTGGGCCTAGTGTGTGACCTTGAGAAGTTGAGTGTGTTTATTACGACCAGCGGTGTACCACTCTCACCTATATTTACATCAACAAAAGTGTATTCTAAGTGATAAAGTGTACACTTGGTGTACTTGGTAACACTTGTCATACATAGTAATGCGTGTGTAAGTGAGATTGTTTAGGTACTGGTTCATCTATCTACAGCTGCACACTTATGCTTGCATACATGTATAACATAGTAACGTGTGAGTTACCCAGGATGGACCAAGGAAGTCGACCAGAGTGATTTATCTCATTGTCATTGTAACATCACCTAGTTTTTTTTTTTTTTTTTTTTTTTTTTTTTTTTTTTTTTTTTTTTTTTTTTTTTTTTTTTTTTTTTTTTTTTTTTTTTTTTTTTTTTTTTTTTTAGTAATTCTGTTTACAATCTATGGTTGGGGTAAGAGGTTGTCTTCAGCATTCATTGTGATGTCTGCTATATTATTATTTCAGTGAGGTACATTAGGTGGCAGTAGCCTGAACTATCTCAAGTGGAAGTTATCATTTGAACCTCATGTTTAATGTGATGTATGTCAGAATTCTAATTTTATGCTCAATATTACCTACTTTCTCTCTCTCTCTCTCTCTCTCTCTCTCTCTCTCTCTCTCTCTCTCTCTCTCTCTCTCTCTCTCTCTCTCTCTCTCTCTCTCTCTCTCTCTCTCTCTCTCTGTTCATCTTTGTAATTTGTGATATGGTGTAAGACCTCGCCTGTACCATCCATTATATCATTATATGTACCATATTATTAACACACATACAAGAGGTCTCTGAGTGTGTTTTTGGTGGGGTGTGTGTCGTATTGAGTGGTGGTGGTCTGGGTTGAGTATGGTTGGAGGTGTTCATTGAACTTGAGCACTTGTGTCTTGTGATCTATTTTGGACTTCTGACTTTGTAGTGAATATTTGCTCTTGCATAAGCTATAAGGGAACACCAGATATCATCACTGGCAAACATGGCAACTGTCATAGAGGAACCTATTTCTGCAGGTGATGGAAATGATGATAGCTTCCAGACCTTTAAAAGTAAACAAAAGAGAAAAAGTGAGAAAGGGCTAGAGCGTCGACGTAGTCAGACTCACTTGACTCGTACACAATGTGATACTAAACGTCCTTGGTGCACAGAGGCTGCAAGAAGTCTTTCTTCAAAGGAAGAATGTGTTAAGCTGAACTTCCCTGACAACACCCCGCTGCCTGCTAAGTGTGCATGGCTAATGGAAGCTGTAAACAAGCATCCTAACTCAAGGATCCAATTTAGGAAAAACACACACAACTTTGTGTTTGTGGAACAGAATAAAGAGCTGATCAATGATCTACTTAGTACACCTTATGGGGATATTAAGCTGCTCCGACCTCAATCAGACACTCACCACTTTAAAAAATGGGTCAGTATCATAATCTTTGGATACCCTCTCTGCATGGACCCATCCCATCTGACTCTAAGTGAGCATATCATCAAGCCTAAAAGACTTAAAGGAAAATCCCAAATTATTGCCAGTTGGGTGGGTCCTGTGCCCCTCCCCCGGAATATCTGGGTGCATGGTTTACGTTTCCTAAACATCGAAGTGTACCTACCCCCTAAACGTAGGTGTTACAAATGCCAGCACTATGGCCATGTTGCAGTAGACTGTGGAATACTACATTCTTGGTGTGGTAAGTGTGCTGGGAAACATTCCACTAGAGAATGCACAGTAGGCCCTGACAGCCAAAAATTTAAATGTATTAACTGTAAAGAAGTTGGGGTTACAGTTTCCCACAAGGACTGCAGTCAGAACCCAAACAACCTTCGAGGTAAACCTGATAACAGTCCTTTAATGGTAACTGAGGATGGGGCCATCCAGTCTACCACAGCCAGATCTGAGACTGAACCTCTGCAAAGTGTGCAAGAACCCCACCTCACTGCAAACAATTCTGGTGATACCAGAATGCCATCACACACACCAGCTGTGGAGGAGCTAGCCATCCCTGCTAGCACATATGGAACTACTGGTCTGCCACTACAGATACCTATGGCTACACCTGAATATGGGGATGAGTTTGTCATTTCTCCCAATACACACAACTACAACAGTCAGACGGACACCACACAGGTAACCTCCCTGGAAATTGGAGATGAGTCAGATGCACAGGACCTACCTGCAATGAATGATGAAACAGAGAACACTAATGTAACCATGGTACCTGTTAAGGTGATAGGTGTTAAAGGAAGCACTAACCCAGAAGTGCCATCCTCCGGAGAGGCATTGGATTCGCCTGACCTTCCTCATATTATAACAAATTTCCAGAAAAAAATTGAGCATCTTGAACAGATCCTGACAAGTTTAATAAATATATGTAATCAGGATGATGCTCTTGAGCATGGTGATGATGTCAAAAGTGCAGCAATCTCCGTTCAGCTTCCAGCAATTTGTGAGAAAGAAGCCCATAACTCTTGCCTTCAAAAATTGCCTTATAACTGGCTGCCAAAATGCCGAAAAATGCTTAAAAATAAAGGTTCTGAAGATAAAGACGTACAAACTATGCTATTTGCTCTTAAGTGTCTGCACACTGCAGTCAAAGCATAATAGTTTTACCATCTTATGAGCAAGAGATTGTAATAACTCACTACAATGGATACATTACAAATCTTTTCATGGAACATTGCTTCCATCAGGAAGCGGTTGCCTGACTTACATCATATTAGTGCAACCAAGAATATTGATGTCATCTGTTTGCAGGAATGTAGATTGAAAGATGGAGCACCTCCACCAAACTTGCCTGGATATGCAGCTTATAACCTAAGGTCAACCAACTGTTGTGTGATGTATGTCAGAAAGAACTTGCCACATTCACTCCTTTCCTTGCAGAGTCGAGTTAACATGCAGTATCATGGTGTCAAAGTATTTGCAGGCGATTTTTCCATAAACATTTTTAATCTCTATGCCCCAGCGAACCAGCTTCGACCTGATGCTTTACCAGATCGCATCAATAGTGAACCTACCATCATTCTTGGAGATTTTAATGCCAGACATAAGAATATTGGTGGGTCTATTACAAACACCAATGGAACTAAACTAGTGAGATTGCTGAATGAGCATGATAATGTTCGAATTGTGGGCACTACTGAGCCTACTCACATATATGGTGGCATACTAGATCTGTGTCTTGGATTTAATACATCATATACGATGCATGACTCTGTCATAGTTGATGATCTTCTATCTGATCACTTCCCAAGACTAACAACTGTCAATCTTGATCACATCTCCAGCAATCAAGGAGCTAAATACAGAAGGAGGAAACTTATTCTCAAACCAGAACACAGAGACAACTTTATTAACCACTTGGATCAATGGTATAAGAATTACGAGCCCACTGGCACACAAAAATTTAATGATGATTTAATTACCACTATTGAGAGTGTTCTCACAGATCAAGTGGGCAGGAATAGGAAACAAAGACCCTCCACTATAAATAACAATAAAAACCAATGTAAATACTATAATGATCCACAGCTGCGCAATCTAACACATGCAGCTAGGAGGATTGGTAAAGCATACCGTGAATGTAGAACCCCAGACCTGCTCAGAACGTTCCAAGCTGCACTAACAAATGCAAGGAATAGAAAGGAAGAACTTAGGCAACAGGAATGGGAACAGTTTGTTAGTGGATTAAATAGGTCCACCCCTTTGAGTTTGGCTTGGAAAGGTATAAATAAAATAACCAGGAAAAAGACTGGCAATGTTGCTCATCCCTTTCCTCTTGAAAAAGCAAATGACCTCATAAATGACTGGTCCAAAACATCCAGGCATGAAAGCCTTCCATCTCATATTAGAAAAAATTTAGAGAGTACTTCTGAAGAAATGTTGAAACTGATTAATTTTATGAGCCAAAATATTGATGAGAGTGATTGCCTCTTTACCGAGTATGAATTAGATAATGCATTAACCAAAGGTCGATCAACTGCTCCTGGAGAGGATGGTATAACCTATGATATTCTCAGAACTCTAAGGCACGTGCCTGATAACCCTTTGTTGGCACTGTATAATCTCAGTTACATTGAGGGCGTTCTTCCTACTTCCTGGACCAATAGTCTCATTGTGCCTATCCCTAAGCCCCAACAGCCTGATACATTTAGGCCGATCTCCTTAACTAGTTGTCTTTGCAAAACTTTTGAAAGAATGATGCTTAACAGATTGTACTACAGAATCAGACATCAACTTTCCCCCTACCTCTATGGGTTCATGAAAGGTAAAAGTGTGCAGAACTGTATTTCCACCTTTCTCACTGCACACACCTCTACTAGTTTTACCACTTTTCTTGATCTAAAATCTGCATTTGATATTGCAAACAGAACAGTTATACTACATGAACTAGCCAAAATGAATATTGGTGGTAGCTTACTCTGCTGGATAATAGGATACCTGTCAAATAGAGTATCCTCTGTCCTTTACCAAGGCTTCAGAAGTGATTCTAAAGAAATGTCTTTAGGTACACCGCAGGGAGGAGTTCTTAGTCCCATGCTATTTAATATTCTGATTAATGCTCTCCTAAATGCTCTACCTGCCTCACCTAAACATATAGCTATAAGCTATGCTGATGATATCATGATCCATACAACAGGGCATAAGAAGATGAATACCATTCTTAATGAAGTTCAAGCAATTTGTAATCGACTAGGCCTCATAATATCTTCCTCTAAAACAAAGATATTAACAAGCAAACGACATCCCCCACCCATCTATTTGCAGGGTGAAATCATTAGCTACGTTAAAACTTACAGATATCTTGGTGTAGATGTACCCTTTAACAAATCCACTATACCACAACTAAACAAGAAATGCAAAGCTAGGCTAAATGCTCTCAAAGCTGTTGCTGGCTACAATCCCAACTATGGTGCTAATGTGAGAATCGTGAGAATGATGTACATAGCCTATGTTAGGTCCTTAATTGATTATGCTGCTCCCATGTTGATATTAGCTAGAGAAAGTTCCCTCCGACCCTTGGAGTTAATGCAAAATGAAGCTCTCAGGACTATTCTTGGCTGTCCCAGATCTACAAAAGTTCTTAACATGAGGAAGGAGCTTGGTATTTCTAGAATCAGTGATAGGATTGTTGAAATTAACACTGTACTCGGTATTAGAATGTTGAGAAACGAACCAGACACTGTCACAGTGAATCTTACCAAGTGTCTAGAGGTAAATACACACAGATCTAAATGGATTGTGAAAACGTGCAATTGCATTAAGTTTTATAACCTGCATGAACTGTATCACTGTAGGCAACAAGAGCATTTCACCCCTCCATGGAAGATGTGTTCATTTAATATCACATACCTACAAGTCCCTCCCAAGAAGCTCATTGCTAGTAATCCCTTCCTTAAATCTCTTGTTAGAGCAACTGCTCAAGAAGAAATTTTTCGCCTAGCTGGTAGTAATAAGTTATCACAAGTTATATACACTGATGGATCTAAACAGGAGTCTTCTGGCAGGGCTGCATCTGCTCTTGTTGCCACCTCCCTAGTTAAGAACGATAATAAATTTGTTGAGTTAGGCATAAGAATTAACAACTGGGCGTCTACACTGCAAACTGAATTGTTTGCAATCCTAATGGCGCTAAAGCTAACCTATGACACTGAGCTTGACTCTATCATCATTACTGATTCTATGTCATCATTGAAGGCTCTTGGCTCATATAATGACTCCAACAACATGCTCATTGGGGAAGCCAGGTATAGATACTCAAAAATTAGGGACAAAGGAATTAATGTACAATTGCTATGGATCCCATCACACATTGGATTACTCCTTCATGATAAAGTTGATATGTTAGCCAAGAAGAGTATCCAGAAGGAGAACATAGAATATAACTTTGGTATAACTGTGTCTAGCATTAGGAATAATATTAGGAGAGAAGTAAATAATGAAGATGATTGTTATAGGAATGCAGTTAGAAGCCTGAGTAGATCTATAACCCACTATGATAACATGAACGTAGATAAGTATGTTTATGGAGCAACTTGCAATGTGAACAGACTGACTGATGTTGTAGTGGCCAGGCTTAGGCTTGGTTACAAGTACTTCTGGCAGTTTGGGAGACACACAGATGATGATCAAACTAAATGTAAATTATGTGATCAGGCATATGGTCACTCTCTTGAACACTATGTGCTTAATTGTCCACTTATTGAGGAATACAGAGACAGACAGTATAATAACCTATGTGACATGTCAAGATATCTTATTAATGAAAATAAGATACCAGATATACTAAGCAAATTTCCTAAATTTGCTTGTAACAGATAAGTGAACTATAGATATGTAGATATAAATCCATATGTATTCCTGTTAACCCTTTGGGGCCTAGTTCCTAGGCCTTTTGTGTATCCATATGCTCTCGCGCTACCGTCCACAGGATGGATATGGGGTGCACAATAAACTAGCCACTTCGGTGGCAAAATCTAAAAAATGTATTAATTAGTTGAGTGTAACTATTTAAATCTAGAATTTGCTTATACCTTTCGCATAGCCCGTTATTTTGCTGCTGAAAACAGATATTGAAGTCTCCCAGTATTATTGTCTCGTAATTGTTTTCAAGTCCGGAGAAGACTCTGGAAAAGTCTTCTAAAAACTGGTCCTGGGTAGGACGGCGGTAGCTAGTTCCTACTAAGATGGGTTTGGTCTTGGGAAGCAGCACTTCAAACTATAGAATCTCCAGTTTATTGTTATTTAAATCAAGTCTTGGGCTGTAAGCTAAGTCATTTCTAATGTAGGCACATACTCCACCACCCGGGCTAAAATAACACGAATTCGATCCCCAGCTAGTCGCAGTATTGTTAATTGCCTAAAACCACTTGTTCGTGAAGGCTGGTACTTCAAACGGGGGTAGAATGAAAATAGTTCTGAGCTTACCACAGCCACGTATGTGCTGGCATCAGGAAACATACCCAGTACGACAGGGTACGTGATGTTTGTAACACTGATGGCTCAGTGGTTAGATCGTCGTGGATTGTGTGTACTCACCTATTTGTGGTTTCTTTACGTGCTTGGCTAGGTGTGGGTTCCAAACTGGTGCCGCATACTCCAATATGGGCCTAACGTACACGGTGTACAGGGTCCTGAAGGATTCCTTATTAAGATGTCGGAATGCTGTTCTGAGGTTTGCTAGGCGCCCATATGCTGCAGCAGTTATTTGGTTGATGTGCGCTTCAGGAGATGTGCCTGGTGTTATACTCACCCCAAGATCTTTTTTCCTTGAGTGAGGTTTGTAGTCTCTGGCCCCCTAGACTGTACTCCGTCTGCGGTCTTCTTTGCCCTTCCCCAATCTTCATGACTTTGCACTTGGTGGGATTGAACTCCAGGAGCCAATTGCCGGACCAGGTCTGCAGCTTGTCCAGATCCCTTTGTAGTTCTGCCTGGTCTTCGATCGAGTGAATTCTTCTCATCAACTTCACGTCATCTGCAAACAGGGACACCTCAGAGTCTATTCCTTCCGTCATGTCGTTCACAAATACCAGAAACAGCACTGATCCTAGGACTGACCCCTGTGGGACCCCGCTGGTCACAGGTGCCCACTCTGACACCTCGCCACGTACCATGACATGCTGCTGTCTTCCTGACAAGTATTCCCTGATCCATTGTAGTGCCTTCCCTGTTATCCCTGCTTGGTCCTCCAGTTTTTGCACCAATCTCTTGTGTGGAACTGTGTCAAAGGCCTTCCTGCAGTCTAGGAAAATGCAATCAACCCACCCCTCTCTCTCGTGTCTTACTTGTGTGTGTGTGTGTGTGTGTGTGTGTGTGTGTGTGTGTACTCACCTAATTGTGGTTGCAGGGGTCGATACTCAGCTCCTGGCCCTGCTTCTTCACTGAGTGCTACTAGATCCTCTCTCACCCTGCTCCATGAGTTTTATCATACCTCATCTTGAAGCTATGTATGGTTCATGCCTCCACTACCTAATTTTTTAGGCTATTCCACTTCCTGACAACTCTATGACTGAAGAAATACTTCCTAACATCCCTTTGATTCATCTGGGTCTTCAATTTCCAACTGTGACCCCTTGTTTCTGTGTCCCCTCTCTGGAACATTCAGTCTTTGTCCACCTTGTTTATTGCACGCAGTATTTTGTATATCGTTATCATGTCTCCCCTAACCCTCCTGTCCTCCAGTGTCGTCAGGCCGATTTCTCTTAACCTTTCTTTGTAGGACATTTCCCTTAGCTCTGGAACTAACCTTGTCGCAAACCTTTGCACTTTCTCTAATTTATTGACGTGTTTGATCAAGTGTGGGTTCCAAACAGGTGTTGTATACTCCAGTATGGGCCTGACGTACACGGTGTACAGTGTCTTGAACGATTCCTTACTAAGGTATCGGAACCCTGTTCTCAGGTTTGCCAGGTTCCCATATGCTGCAGCAGTTATCTGGTTGATGTGTGCTTCCGGAGGCGTGCTCATTGTTATACTCACCCAAAGATCTGTCTCCTTGAGCGAGGTTTGCAGTCTTTGGCCACCCCCGATCTTCATGACTTTGCATTTGGCGGGGTTAAATTCGAGAAGCCAGTTGCTGGACCAGGTGTCCAGCCTGCCCAGGTCTCTTTCAAGTCCTACCTGATCTTCATCTGATTTAATTCTCCTCATTAACTTCACATCATCTGCGAACAGGGACACCTCTGAGTCTAACCCTTCCATCATGTCATTCACTTATTCCAAAAATAGCATTTGTCCAAAGACCGACCCCTGTGGGACCCCACTCGTCACAGGCGCCCACTGTGATACCTCATCACGTACTATGACTCGTTGTTGCCTCCCTGTCAGGTATTCTCTGATCCATTGCAGTGCCCTTCCTGTTATATGCACCTGATCCTCCAGCTTCTGCACTAATCTCATGTGAGGAACTGTGTCGAAGGCCTTCCTGCAATCTAGGAAAATGCAATCAACCCACCCCTCTTTCTCATGTCTTACTTCTGTTACTTTGTCATAAAACTCCAGAAGGTTTGTGACACAGGAGACCAGCATCTGTGCTGGTTGTCGTTTATAATCTTGTTCCGTTCCAGGTGTTTCACCACTCTCCTTCTGATAATCTTCTCCATGACTTTGCATACTATACACGTCAGTGACACTGGTCTGTAGTTTAGTGCCTCGTTTCTGTCTCCTTTCTTAAAAATGGGGACTACATTTGCCGTTTTCCATACCTCAGGTAGTTGCCCAGTTTCAAGGGATGTGTTGAAGATTGTGGTTAGTGGCACACACAGCGTCTCTACTCCTTCTCTAAGGACCCACGGGGAGATGTTGCCCGGTCCCATCGCCTTTGAGGTATCAAGGTTCATTAGCAGCTTCTGCACTTCCTCCTCAGTTGTATGTATGTCATCCAACATTTGTTGGTATATTCCCTGTTGGTGTTCCCCTCTGTTCTGTCTTCCCAGATCCTTTCCTGTCTCTACTGTAAATACTTTCTTAAATCTCATGTTGAGCTCCTCGCATACCTCATGATCGTTTCTTGTGAGTTTCCCACCTTCTTTCCTCAGCCTGATCACCTGGTCTTTGACTATTGTCTTCCTCCTGATGTGGCTCAACAGCAGTTTCGGGTCAGATTTGACTTTCGATGCTATGTTATTTTCGTACTGTTGCTGGGCCTCCCTCCTTACCTGTGCATACTCGTTTCTGGCTCTTCGACTAAATCTCCTTATTTTCCTGGGTTCTTTGCATTCAGTACTTTTTTCATTCTCTACTGCACTTAATTTTTGCCTCCCTACACCTTCGGGTAAACCAAGGGCTCGTTCTGGTCTTCCCATTATTTCTGTTGCCTTTGGGAACAAACCTTTCCTCTGCCTTCTTGCATTTTGTTGTTACGTATTCCAGCATTTCGTTTATTGACTTTCCTACCAGTTCTCTGTCCCACTGAACCTCCTGCAGGAAGTTCCTCATACCTCTGTAGTCCCCCCTTTTATAGTTTGTCTTTTCCCATTCAATTCCTGTTACCCTCTCCACTTGTAACTCTACAATATATTCAAAACTTAGAACCACGTGATCACTAGCTCCAAGGGGCCTCTCATAAGTGATGTCCTCAATGTCTGACCGGCTCAGTGTGAACACAAGGTCCAGTCTTGTTGGTTCATCTTCCCCTCTCTCTCTGGTAGTGTCCTTAACATGTTGATGCATGAGGTTTCCCAGTACCACATCCATCATCTTGGTTCTCCATGTTTCAGGGCCCCCATGTGGCTCCAGATTTTCCCAATTGATCTCCCTGTGGTTGAAATCGCCCATAACCAGTAACTTTGCTCTGCTCATGTGAGCTCTTCTTGCCACCTCAGCCAGTGTGTCCACCATAGCTCTGTTGCTGTGTGCGTGTGTGTGTGTGTGTGTGTGTGTGTGTGTGTGTGTGTATGTGTGTGTGTATGTGTGTGTGTGTGTGTGTGTGTGTGTGTGTGTGTGTGTGTGTGTGTGTGTGTGTATGTGTGTGTGTATGTGTGTGTGTGTGTGTGTGTGTGTGTGTGTGTGTGTGTGTGTGTGTGTATGTGTGTGTGTATGTGTGTGTGTATGTGTGTGTGTATGTGTGTGTGTGTGTGTGTGTGTGTGTGTGTGTGTGTGTGTGTGTGTGTGTGTGTGTGTGTGTGTGTGTGTGTGTGTGTGTGTGTGGTGTACTATATATAAGGACTATTAGATAAGTATACATAACATGACCCACCTGAGGAAGTTCTCCAGCCTGGGTAGCTCTAATAGGTCAGAGGAGCTTGGGAAAGAGGAGTGAAGCATCTCAAACTCGTTTGTGAGGATATTCCTCACCCAGCGAGAGAGGGAGCCAGCCAGCTGACGTTTCTGCCATCACCATAGAAATAATGCATTAGACACACTATCGCTGCTCATACAAGGAAAAAATAAAGAACTGAATAGAAGCACTGGATACAACATACAGGAGGATCATCTGACAGAAAAAATGACTTAGGCATGGTAATGTTAGATGACCTATCATTTAGAGAGCACAATATGTAAATGCTTCAAAATCCAGAAAATAACAGAGTAAACAATGTTAAATATCAAAATAAGAAAAGTAATGCCAGTAATGACACAATTCAAATCACTTGTGCTCTCTTGTTAAGAATATTGTTCAGTGTTGACGGCTCCATTCAGGGCAGGAGAGATAATTATCAGAGCTGAGAAAGTTACTGAGAACTTGTACTGCCTGCACAGAATAATTGAGCATTTAAACTACTGGGAATGCTTGAAAACATTTGGAAGAGAAGAGATACATGATAACAATAAATGAAAGATATTTAAGGGCTTAGTCCACAGTTCACATGCTACCTTGACAGTAGTATATGGGAAGAAGTGTACAACAGATCCTGTGAAAAGCAGAGGCACCATGAAAGTGCAGTAAGAGAACACTGTGTCAACATTTGTGGTTCAGTTAGGTAAAAGGACACATGTGCAACTAATGAGGCATTTTAATGCGGCAATGTTTCTGCAATAAAATACCACATTAGCTGGACGTGTCCTAACATATTGAAGGTAATTCTATCAATACTATTACATCCTTGGTTCATGTCTACTCAACATGTTTCCACAAGGTATCAGAAACACTGGGAGAACTAGTGTAGAAGAGTTTTAAGAGGAAATTTGAGTACTGGCCCTCGCCAGTACCAGAATAACGAGGCTGCCATAAATATGTGGGTCGGCAGGCAACCAAAAGCAATTGCCTGGTTGAACAGGCAGTCAATAGAAAAGCCTGGCAGGTTGTCGGGCTGTGAAGGTAGAAAAACTCTCCGAGTGGGTCACAGATATATCAGGGTCACAGATACATCGGGGTCACAGATATATCAGGGTCACAGGTCTACCTTCTACACCACAGAAACCAATTGACTGATCTTAATGAAACTCACATAAAGTAAAAATTTTCCAATAGCAGTAAGTATAAAAAAAAAGCCTATGGATGAAAAAAAAATTATTATAATTTTTACCTTTTTCTGGATTCTATATAAAAACCCATCTCTTAAATGGCTGACGGAAACTGCGCAAAAAAAAAATGAAGCAGTGTAAAAAGATTTATAATTTTCAGCTTCATGACCTAATTTCTTAATGTTGCAGAAACATGAATTGACAGACAAAAAATAATTATATGTGAAATTAGGACAGTGAAGCCTACAAGTCCACGAATATTGTAAGTAGGATACATACACTGATATATTGGAAATTCACATGAAATAGGTACCAAAATATCGCATTAAAGAAATGCAAATTACAATCGACATAGTTAAAAATCAATATGAAAATTCCATAAACAACGCGATCTAAAATTTAAAGTTTGAAACCGATCAGAAGATGCATTCTCTGTTTACTGAGTGAAAACTAATATCCCAGTTTGTTTAATATTAACAAATTAGTGCCCACACAGCCTAGTAACAAGGTGAACTTTGCTTTAATCAAAATATTTCAGCACTAAAAGTTTGAAACTGATCGGAAGAGGCATTCTCCAGTTACTAAATGTTAGCCAATAATCCCAGTTTTGTAAACTATGTTAATAAATTGGCAAACTGACACGCAGAAAATTTAAGTCTTTTATAAACTGATAAGATACATTAAGTGTAAATGATTTAAACAATTCAGAAGAGATAGATGCGCTAATATAAACAATTGTTTAAATAAAAGAAATGTGTAGGTACACACCAGTTAGCATTTTATACCTTCTAAGTACCATACACTTGTGTTGGAAATTTGAGAGTGATCAAGCACTCGCATATATCCCAGTGAAAGTGCTGTGATTATATTCTTGTATGAGCTTGCCATATTGACGCCTTCAGTATACTGGCCAATAACAGTTCAAACCTTCTAAGCAAGACACAGCAACGCTAATAGGTTGACAATGATCAGAAGATGGTCAGAGTAGCCTGCACTTGTGGGTTGGTCGCTTCATCATATAAAAGTATCCCCCATTTTTTTATAACTACAGCCCACTGTACCACAACCCATACAAAAAGATCAGTACAGAGTGTGGGAATCAATATATTTATTTCTTTATTAACATTTGCAAACTGGGCCTCACACAATTTATTAATATTGTGAACTTTCCTGCTAAAATGCACCAAGGCTAAAAATTTGAGATCGATCAGAAGAGGAAATCTTTAAGCAGTAGCCTGAAACTAATAATCCAGTGTTTGTGGAGTTATGTTAGTGACTCACATTATTAGCCCCTGCACAGCCTGAACCCATAATGTATCTTTCTTTAATGTACATCAGCCATTAAAGACTGAAGCAGTTCAGAAGAAGCATTCTCAAATTATCGCACGAAAAAAGATACCCCCTTAATTTGTTTAATAAAACTTTTAAATTTACACCTTACTCCAACAACACTCCGAACTTTCTAAGTAGGAAGCATCAGAAGCCGTTCAGAAGAGGATGTTCTCAAGTTATTCCATAGCAATTGCTGTGCTATTTGCAAGTGCAAAATTGGTAAACTGAAACATTAAAGTCAATCAGACGAGTTCACAGTTATCACACGAAGCGTTGGAGGTGCTTGAAGGATGAAGAAGAAACACTCCGACAACCAGTAATGGTATTCCATTGCATGAAATACCATTAATGGTAGACTTAATAAATAAGCCCTGCTTTATGTAGAAACGTTGTCTACAATCATATATGTCAGGGGTGAAAAATAAGAACGTAATGCTAAAAGAATGTACTAGAATTCTCAACTTCACTCGCAAATCAAAACAATGATTCCTGAGACAGCTGACCTGTGTGGTGAGATAGAGACCAGCTTCCAGGTGGGTCCTTATGGCTTTCAGTAGCGGCAGCAGGAGTTCGGGGTCTGAAGGCTTGACTTCAACTAAAACAAGCCACTTGGCGAGGGTCTTATGTGGATCAGACACCCTGGAGAAGAACACCAACTGCTGAAGCAACACCTCACCCACCACCCCAACGCTGCCCTTGTAGTCACGAACAGTATCCTGCCAGGAAGCAAATATTGTGCGTAAGTCAGCTTATGGAAGAAAATAAAGTTTAGATTCTTTCTTCATTGTGAAAAAAAATCCATAAGATGATTTTTTTCCTACAATGTGGATGAAATTGTATTCTTTGTCAACGTCCTAATACATCAATGAAAGTTTATTAGTCATCAAGGCTCTGAAATTATCTATAGTTATCCATCTATATTGTATAACTTGGTACAACGACAATCTCTGTTCATTCTTGCTGGGATGTTCACCTCAGTCTTGATATTCTTAGTTGCACTTCTTGCAGTCAATGAAATTATACTAAGTATGAAACATTGACTTCTACACATCAGTTATATATGAGCCATTTAAGCCTTAAGTTGTATAACTGTCGAGCCGAACAGGTAACACTGGTCAATCAGCAAGAACTCATTTAAAATTAAGTCCTTTCTAACATTTTCTCTTATACGTTTAAAGATATTTTATTTATGTTAATGTAAAAATTAATAAGGAACTTTAGGAAACTTGCCTAACCTTATTAAGACAAGCTCAATTTAGTGTAATCCAACTAAATATATTTTAGATAAGTTTACAATAATTTAATAATAAACAAACACAATGAAATATATTTTTTTCACTAGGTTGAGAATAATTTTTGATAAACTATTGCATAAACAAATTTTCCCTCGCCTTATTCGGCAAGAAGAGCTTTGCTATTTAAGCCGAAATCGCAAGTTTATTTATGCCTAACAATAATATAACAATAGTTTCCTATGCACCCCAAAGCCTGAACGAGGCTCGTGTTGTTCAAGACTGTAACAAGTAATGTGGTGTTGTTCAAGACTGTAACAAGTAATGTGGTGTTGTTCAAGACTGTAACAAGTAATGTGGTGTTGTTCAAGACTGTAACAAGTAATGTGGTGTTGTTCAAGACTGTAACATGTGTTGTTGTTCAAGACTGTAACAAGTAATGTGGTGTTGTTCAAGACTGTAACAAGTAATGTGGTGTTGTTCAAGACTGTAACATGTGTTGTTGTTCAAGACTGTAACATGTGTTGTTGTTCAAGACTGTAACAAGTAATGTGGTGTTGTTCAAGACTGTAACAAGTAATGTGGTGTTGTTCAAGACTGTAACAAGTAATGTGGTGTTGTTCAAGACTGTAACATGTGTTGTTGTTCAAGACTGTAACAAGTAATGTGGTGTTGTTCAAGACTGTAACAAGTAATGTGGTGTTGTTCAAGACTGTAACAAGTAATGTGGTGTTGTTCAAGACTGTAACAAGTAATGTGGTGTTGTTCAAGACTGTAACATGTGTTGTTGTTCAAGACTGTAACAAGTAATGTGGTGTTGTTCAAGACTGTAACATGTGTTGTTGTTCAAGACTGTAACAAGTAATGTGGTGTTGTTCAAGACTGTAACAAGTAATGTGGTGTTGTTCAAGACTGTAACATGTGTTGTTGTTCAAGACTGTAACAAGTAATGTGGTGTTGTTCAAGACTGTAACAAGTAATGTGGTGTTGTTCAAGACTGTAACAAGTAATGTGGTGTTGTTCAAGACTGTAACAAGTAATGTGGTGTTGTTCAAGACTGTAACAAGTAATGTGGTGTTGTTCAAGACTGTAACAAGTAATGTGGTGTTGTTCAAGACTGTAACATGTGTTGTTGTTCAAGACTGTAACAAGTAATGTGGTGTTGTTCAAGACTGTAACATGTGTTGTTGTTCAAGACTGTAACAAGTAATGTGGTGTTGTTCAAGACTGTAACAAGTAATGTGGTGTTGTTCAAGACTGTAACAAGTAATGTGGTGTTGTTCAAGACTGTAACAAGTAATGTGGTGTTGTTCAAGACTGTAACATGTGTTGTTGTTCAAGACTGTAACAAGTAATGTGGTGTTGTTCAAGACTGTAACAAGTAATGTGGTGTTGTTCAAGACTGTAACATGTGTTGTTGTTCAAGACTGTAACAAGTAATGTGGTGTTGTTCAAGACTGTAACAAGTAATGTGGTGTTGTTCAAGACTGTAACATGTGTTGTTGTTCAAGACTGTAACAAGTAATGTGGTGTTGTTCAAGACTGTAACATGTGTTGTTGTTCAAGACTGTAACAAGTAATGTGGTGTTGTTCAAGACTGTAACAAGTAATGTGGTGTTGTTCAAGACTGTAACAAGTAATGTGGTGTTGTTCAAGACTGTAACAAGTAATGTGGTGTTCTGCCAAAAAGATACAGTGTTATAAAAATATTCAATTGGTACCCAATACAGTTTGGATAAATCATTACGTTAGTCATAATTTGCATATAGCCTACCACATCACATCTTACGAAATGGATAATCAACTAAGGTGACATCGCACTTACTAAAACTAGATTTGTAAATCATTTCTCATACGCGAATTGGAAGAGAATTTACGGTAAAAGATTCTACGATAACTAACATTTTTTTTCAGTCCTGAAATAAGTGTACTTGCTTATGTTAACATATCGTCCACCTCTCACCAAGGAAGATGATGTAAAGAAGACTAATTTGTCTTAGCTGTCTTTCCAGAAGGGGATATACGAGTATGTTGTGGTCTAACGATGGACCGGAAGGGGATATATGAATATGTTGTGGTCTAACGATGGACCGGAAGGAGATATACAAGTATGTTGTGGTCTAACGATGGACCGGAAGGGGATATATGAATATTACACAAATAACCCGCACATAAAAGAGAGAAGCTTACGACGACGTTTCGGTCCGACTTGGACCATTGACAAAGTCACACTAACAGAGGTGGAGCAGGACGGCTATATATAGGCAGGAAGAGGTGGAGGTAGTAGTAGTAGTAGTAGTAGTAGTACAAGAAATGTATATAATACCGACAGGATGAAATGACACATGCACAACACCCGTCGGTATTATATACATTTCTTGTACTACTACTACTACTACTACTACTACTACCTCCACCTCTTCCTGCCTATATATAGCCGTCCTGCTCCACCTCTGTAGTGTGACTTTGTCAATGGTCCAAGTCGGACCGAAACGTCGTCGTAAGCTTCTCTCTTTTATGTGCGGGTTATTTGTGTATCGTTCCAGTCACGGTATTGTGCCTTTTTGTTATTGATATATGAATATGTTGTGGTCTAACGATGGACCGGAAGGGGATATACAAGTATGTTGTGGTCTAACGATGGACCGGAAGGGGATATACGAGTATGTTGTGGTCTAACGATGGACTGCTGAACGGAAACATTCTCACCACCTTCTAAGATTTACTAGATACTAAAAAAAGACTTTATTGATATTATTAATCCCAGAGGGATAATAACCCTGGTACCACAAAAGTCATGCAGTGTAGCTTACTGGTATTTAAGGGTCTTTGTGATGGCTCACATCCTGGCGGATGTGAGCCATCACACGTTATTAACTCTCAGGTAAATATCTGATGTTACATAAGGAAGCAAAGAGGTATAGTATAGACAAGGAGGAACAGTGAATGAAGGGAAGCACAGAGTAGCTTGGAAGGCACAGTGAAGAGAGCAATAACGAACACTTGCACGGTACTTCAAGACTGTGTCACGAACACTTGCACGGTACTTCAAGACTGTATCACGAACACTTGCACGGTACTTCAAGACTGTGTCACGAACACTTGCACGGTACTTCAAGACTGTATCACGAACACTTGCACGGTACTTCAAGACTGTGTCACGAACAAATGTTAATATTCTTTCTACTGAAGTACAACTTCCAGCATCACATTAACCTTAAATAAACAAGAAACATTAAATGTGTTATGTTTTATCTATTTACAACATTAATTCATGTGTGACTGAACATTAATAAACAGTCACATTCAAGTGTACTTTGTAATATTTGTGATTAAAACTTATTTTCAAAAATGCTTTACCTATTTTCACACTGAATTTCATTATTCTTTCAGTATAATTTAATATGAGTGAAAAGGTAAATTATGTTACATTTTTACGTTAATCAGCTAGTTACTAGTAGGATTATTTTGGTAATAAAATGAATGATTTCTGAAAGACGCTTTGATTCTGATTCGTTCTTTCAGTTCATGAAGACAATACTGTACATATTGCTATAAATATGTTGCAAAGTGCGGCACTCATCACACTTCTGATTATCTAATGTTTTTAATGATGTTCTCAATTTTCTGGGAGAGAAGGTTCATGGAGGATTACTTCGTCTTCTTTTATTTGTTGATGTTTTTGATCTAATTCACCTTCGTGTGGACTCTGAACTCTCTTTCATTCCAAGGTAAATGCTATTATCAAAAATTTGGTGTTGTTGTAGCCTCTCCTCTATCTTCTGTTCTTCCTAGCCTTAATTTAGAATATTTCGAAACAGTCTTACTTCCTGCTATTGGAGTGGGTCGCTCTCTTTGGCTTCGCTATATAAATGACGTCTTTGGTCTTTGGCCACATGACTAGTCTCATTTATTCGTTTCCTTGATGCACTTAACAGTCTTGTTTCTTCTGTCAAGTTCAAAGCTGAATGGGAATCTAGCTCTTTGCCATCTTTCCTTATGTTCATGTCCACCGCTCTGCAACAGGTTTTTCTTTTTCCGTCTGCCACAAGCCTATGCACAGTGAAATACACATTCACTACTTTTCTGTTAAGGAAAGTATTTCTCTCTTCCTTCGTGGCCTCCGCATCTGTCATCCTCGGTTTCTTGTCTCTGACATTTTCCACTCTTCACAGCTCGTTCTTTCACCTTGGCTATCTTTCCGATTTCATAATCTCTACCTACTCTCGTGTTAAATGGCCTCTCTTCTTCCAGATACACTTCTTCTGTAACCTCTGTTGCTCTTTGCCTTCCCTACATTTCCATTCCTGAAAACCTTAACAACATCCTTCGTCCTCTAGCTATTAAACCTGCTTTTCGTCACATTAATACCATTCGCACTGATTTTGTTCATTCTTCTCCACCTGTCACTAATGTTTTCGGTGTCTACTCCATCTCCTGCTCTTCCTGTCCTCTCCAATACTTCGGTGAAAATGGCTCTGACAGAGTTAAAGAACACAAATGTGTTTACATTGGTGACACTAACAGTGCTCGTTTGTATTATGTCAGAGATCACAGTCATTTTATTAACCGGTCCTCTGCTAAAACTATCTAACCTTCAAGCCTTCAGAAACGCCGTCTTGTTGAAGCGGCTCTTATACACAACTTCCATAATATGAATCTTAGTTCTGGCCATGTTTCTGTAGATGCCTTCTCATCCCATTATGTTGTCAAGTGCTCTAAACTTCAGAACACCCGTGACTTGACCTGAACTTTGCCACCACCTCTTCTTCCACTTTATTGACATTATCTTTTTTTCTTTGCCTTTCCTCTCTTCTGCCTTGGTGGATTTTATCCCTTTTTTTTTTTTTTTACCTGCGGGGTTTTTGTCCAGTGGGATTTTTACCCACATCGGGTGGGTCAGTGGCCCTCCTTCGGTGCTCCTTTGTTATCTTGTTCTTTCACACTACCACTTTTACCACACTAATTCTTTCATAACTACTACTTTCTCTACTATTACTTCTACCACTTCTTTTACCACTACTCCTTCATCATTACTACTATTACTACCAATGCTGTGCTATTACTACTGCTACTATGATTGCTACCACCATCACAACTGCTACTACTATTGCGCTCGTCCTCTTCCGCCTTCTCCCTTTCCCCAGTCAATCTTTTAGCCTTCCCTGCCTCTTACTCTCTCAGTTGTGATTTGACAATGGTCCAAAACTTACTGACTGAAATGTCTTCCAAATGTTCCTTTCCCAAGTGCAAGTTTTTGGTCAATTCTTTAATGCAACCCATTTATGAAGGAACATTGGGCACCACTAACTAAAACATGAACCAGCAATGGGAGTTAGTGTAGAGAACAGCATCAGCAATTTCTACTTGGTGATCCTCTATTTTGTTTTAAATGGAAATATCAGGTTGTAGTAGGCCAGTGGATGCGCGTCTTACTCTATTTCTTGAACAGAGCAACAACCCACGGAACGGGTGGGGTTTGAATTCATGGAGAGTGAGTCCTTAAACTCCAGGCCAGTGCGTAAGTTTATTAAGGCACAGTTACACACCAGTACAATTATCATACATGTGCAATTTACCTGGGATATCTCCCAAAATAGTCACATTTTTATTGGGGTCCTTGTAACACATTAATTAAACCTTATAAGCTATGTAAACCACACGGCCAGCTGGCTACAATAAGAATCATGCCGTCGTGTTATTACGATTATGTGAGTCACAATAGATAGAACAACAACACCGAATTTAAGTAATGTCATTAGAAATCTTTTGGAGAAAGTGGGTGAAAGCATCGAGTGCAAAACGGGTGTTGTAATACACAGGTAATGTTTTGTGGAGGGAGATCTATGTTAGTGTACCAGGTTAAAGATCTGACGACATGAGACTAGAGAAAACGTGTGAAGGTCAGGTTAAGGCCTGACTATAAGAGTGTAAATAAAATGCATGAAGGAACAAGGGAATAAACACACACGAAGGTAATACAACAATACTTACAATTAACACAGCATATTTTTGTCGAAATATACACTACTCACTACTGATTTTTATTCTTGTATTTTGTTGCCACCACGTGAGTTGACTGGTGTCTCACCAGTGTTATTAAGATACTTTTTGAAAATTCTACCCCCTTAGACAATGGGGAGTGATTTGTTAACGCTGTAGGCTCGAACCAACGATCTTCAGCAAGATAGACAAAAGCTAATGCAAGTAAATTCATTTATGTACAGCTACACATAACAGTTACATAAATTATCATACATAGATTACCTCGGATAACTCAAAAAAGTCAGACAACGTGGCTTATTTCCATTAGAGTCGTATGGTCTGATAGTGATTTATGTACAGATATAAGTTAATTAGTAATACGTCATTTCACTTACCAGAGCTTGAACCTGCATATCAATGAGGCTACGAAGAGTAGAACTGTAAGTGTCATAACCAGTGGTGGTGAGTTCAGACTCAGGTGTGGGAAGTGTCAGGCAGATGTGCAACTTACACGACACACTTGATTTATTTGATGTCTTTTTAACTGCTACATTTCCACCTGCTCTATTGAACTTTTTCTTTTTCTGAGTCGAGATGTCATCTTTAACGTTGGTGAGACTCAGAGGCAGCCAGCCTTCCCTCTTCCACGTACCTATTAGAGTCTTCAAAATAAAAATTTGATGCTTAAACCAAAACATATAACAAGAGTTATTAAATTATGTCAAATATATTCCATATGAATCATGTGAACTGGTTGGCATTTTACTGACCTTCAAAGGGACGCTGACATGGGCGACAAGTTCAGCCTTGAGATGACCTTTACCAATACTTGAAAGGTAACTTTGTATTTCTGGAGGATTTTGATGACGTGAGTTCGTCTCCCCGTCAACACACTGCTCGTCAGTGTGTCCTTCACCGCTGGTCTTTGATTCCAATTGTTTCTTGGTATTTCCCTTATCTTTCAAGTTCCTAAATGCTCTTAAAGTTCTTGGAGTTGAAAACTTGGTTCTGAAAGACTTTCTCAAGTAAGAAGATAACACAGGTGTATCACTGAGAGCAGTACCGTTGGTGTGCGTCTCCAAGGCGTCGTGTGTGCTGTGAGTATCAGCCAGCGAGTCTTCATTATCCTCTCCCTCACGAGAACTCTCTATCTGAAAACTTGATATCGATGTGTTGTCGTTTGTTAAGTTCTGTCTCCGGAGGTCAGGAGAAGAGGTCTCACTAGAAGATTTCTTATCTTTTTTGCTCCCAATTCTTTTAAATATTTCTGTTGCTTTTTGTGATGATCTTCGTATGCCCAAGTTTATCTTCGAGAAAGATGTGATACTTATTGTGCTTCTCGACCTCTCACGGTCTAGATTATTATTCCCATTTTGTTTTGAAGTATCATAAGACAGTTTTTTCTCTAGTTTACTTTTTTCTGCAGTGGGTGACTCCTGAGCATGTGCGTGCGGATTACTTGTGTCTATGTCAGCCTCTTCGTTAAAGGGATTGGGCGACGTCGAGACACTGTCTGTCTCTGATCTCAAGGAGCATGTGTCAGCAGATTTGTGTTGGAGATTTTTTGAATCTGGAGATTTATTATGGTTAAATTTCTTGAAACTAGAACGCACGGATGCCCTAAGGTTAGAAGCGCTTATTCTCAGACTGCCTTTACGTATGTTGCCTTTTTCCTGCACTTTGTTGGTGCTAGGTGATAGATCAAGATTTTGGACGCTTGCTGATCTATCTCTATGCGTACTTGTTCTCATGTGGTCAAGGCAGAGCTCTGAACTGACAGAAATACTGTCTGACATATCAGTAGTATCACTTGCATTTCTTCCTGAGTCCACGTCGTTCCCATTGGAAAGTCCATTCTCACTGTTGTCATCAGGAGCCACGTTACTGCAGCTTTCATTGTGACGCGCCACGCCATTAGTAATTACCGTTTTCTTTTCTTTTACTTCCACAATTTTTGGACTTGTCTTCTTTGTGATTTTGTGGGAGTCGTTAAGGCTTCGTGAGCGATCTCGTTGGTTCCTGTCCTCCCAGAGTGAGACATTGATGATCGGTGTTTCATCAGAGTGATCCACCTCATCTCTCTCCTCTGAGCTCTCTAGAGCTGCCCCGGCACCAGCGTCTGATGACGGACTCGTCTGGTTCGTCTCTGTGGTACTGGCAGCCTCCTCACTGCTTCTGTACATCACCGTAAAAGAAGATCTATTTGGATTACAATGATATTATTGTGTAATGAACATGAATCAACACAACACTAAAGCCCACATGGAAAGAAAATGAAACACACTGTGACATGGAAGTTGTATATGTTATCCTCATAACACCTTGATCTGCTGAAGAGGGCCTCAGATAAGTAGCACACTCATTGATGAGTAACGCATTCACTGATAAAGAACACATTCACAGTTCACTGATGAGTGAGAGGAAATCAGACTTAGATTAAAGGAGCTATCAAGGCAAGTAACTTAGCATAGGTTTAATTAAGTGCTCTTGATTTAAAGAACCAGATCTACCTTCCCTTTCCCTAAAATCTAAGAGCTTAACATTCCCAACAAGTTGAATGACCCCTACGAGTTTAGCGCTACCCCTATGAAATAAATAAGCAGACCAAGGTCAGGGTGGTTGGAGGATCACTTGGTATACCGCGGTGTAACTCAGTGGCTACACAGTGGTCCGCGGTCCCCACTTTGAAAACCACTGGTCAAGTATTACTTGGCCGTCCATGGTTCCTCATTTAATATCCTAGCTTAGGTAACGTCCGTCTAGCCGTGATATTTTCATTCTGATAATAAGAGCCCTGATGTGAGACCAGGTAGCAGGAGCAATGATCCTTTGAATCATAAACACGTATACCACACGTTGATGATTACGATATACGTGCAACAGCTGGGTATCTTTATTGTTGAAATATTTTACCTACACGGAAGGCTTCTTCAGTCACATAAAGAGGCAGTAGGTGTAGTAGTGAAATGACGATGTAATCAGTCCATCAACCTTGGAGAAATAGTATTTGAGGTGGTCAGTCCCTCAGCCTGGAGAAAGAGTTCAGCTTCATGGTCTGGAACGATATGGAGCTGAATCATGAAGATGGAGTCTTAAATACCGTCGTAGGTCAGGTGGAAGATCTCGAAACCGTCGCAGGTGACGGGATTCCCTCTGGAATCCAACCCTTCTCACTCTTAACTAGTAGTTATGCGATGAAATGTGCAAGATGCCCTCTGTATCGAGATACCGCTGTACTGCCTCTGTATTTGACTGAAGAAGCCTGCTGTGTAGACGAAACGTTTCATCAATAAAGATACCCAACTGTTGCACATGTGTCTTAATCTTCAACTTGTCGGTATTTTATACCATTTTCCACATAACAGCCAGACACTGTAGCACAACGGTATCTTGGTAAACAGGACATGGAGATATATGGTATAAAATACCTACACATTGAAAAAATAAAAACGTATAATGTGATTTTTTATTGACAATGTTTCGCCCACACAGTGGATTTTATCAAGTCACAAACAATTGTTTGCGACTTGATAAGGATCACTGTGTGGGCGAAACATTGTCAACAGAGGACATCTTCCACATTCATTGCATAACTACAAGTTATGAGTAAGAAGGGTTGCATTCCAGATGGACCTGTCTTCTTACTTCTGTAAGCGAATCCCGTCCCCTACAGTGTCTTTGTGATCTTCCACTTGACCTGCGACAGTATTTAAGACTCCATCTTCATGCTTCAGCTTCATATCGTTCCAGACCATGAAGCTGAACTCTTCTCCAGGCTGAGGGACTGACCACCTCAAATACTATTTCTCCAAGGTTGATGGACTAATTACATCTTTATTTCACTACTACACCTGCTGCCTCTGTATTTGACTGAAGAAGTCTACTGTGTAGGTAAAACGTTTCGACAACAAAGATACCTAACTGTTGCACATGTATCTTAATCATCAACCTGTCGGTATTTTATATAACTTTTAGCATATCGTATAATAAACACGTCAGGAGCAGACATTACCTTTCTCCATGTTACTAAACTGAACTCCGAGAAGAACTTACCTGGAACAGTTTACAACATTCTCCATGTTACTAAACTGAGCTCCGAGAGGAACTTACCTGGAACAGTTGACAACATTCTCCATGTTACTAAACTGAGCTCCGAGAGGAACTTACCTGGAACAAGTGGCAACATTCTCCATGTTACTAAACTGAGCTCCGAGAGAAACTTACCTGGAACAAGTGGCAACATTCTCCATGTTACTAAACTGAGCTCCGAGAGGAACTTACCTGGAACAAGTGGCAACATTCTCCATGTTACTAAACTGAGCTCTGAGAGAAACTTACCTGGAACAAGTGGCAACATTCGCTTTGTCCTTCCTGTATCTGATGCTGGTATTAATAAGGCGGCCCAGGATGTCAATAACTGCAGTATTCTGAGCGTCCTCCACCGGTGAACTTCTTCCAGCTTTCCTGTAAAACACCTGTGTTCCTCTGACCGTTCTTGATGTAAGAACGCTTATACGTTACTAGAAGAAGATAGGTGTGAAAAGGCAGTATGCAGAACAAGTTTATAGTTGAGCTTCATCAAGTCATACGTTGGTGAAGCTCTATCCTACGCGACATTAATCCCAAAACTTGTTAAGTTTATTTAGGTACAGCTCTCATTTATCATAATAACATATGTGTACATACTCAAATGTGCTGGCAATACGCCTCTACATACACTAGAAATGGAATAATATACAAGACAAAAAGCCAAGATTTTTGGATAATATGCGAGAACAAAAGCGAAAAATCGGTGATTACGAGACGGTCCTTCGATGTTGGGAGTGCTGGGAAGACAGCAGGAAAAAGAGGACTAACAGACTGACAGGCTTGGAAAATGTATTAAATGACATTTATATACTGTGTGTGTACTCACTTATTTGTACTCACCTGTTTGTGGTTGCAGGGGTCGATTCATAGCACCTGGTCCCGCCTCTTCACTGGTGGCTACTAGGTCCTTTCTCTCCCTGCTCCATGAGCTTTATTAAACCTCGTCTTAAAACTATGTATGGTTCCTTCCTCTGTGTGTGTATGTACTCATCTATTTGTACTCACCTATTTGTGGTTGCAGGGGTCGAGTCTTAGCTCCTGGCCCCGCCTCTTCACCGGTTGATAATGGGTCCTCTCTCTCTCCCTGCTCCATAAGCTTTATCAAACCTCGTCTTAAAACTATGTATGGTTCCTGCCTCCACTACGTCACTTTCTAGGCTATTCCTGAAGAAATACTTCCTAACATCCCTTTGACTCATCTGAGTCTTCAACTTCCAATTGTGACCTCTTGTTTCTGTGTCCCATCCCTGGCACATCCTGTCTTTGTCCACCTTGTCTATTCCTCCAGTGTCGTGTGTGTGTGTGTGTGTGTATGTGTGTGTGTGTGTGTGTGTGTGTGTGTGTGTGTGTGTGTGTGTGTGTGTGTGTGTGTGTATGTGTGTGTACTCACTTAATTGTGGCTGCAGGAGTCGAGACTCAGCTCCTGGCCCCGCCTCTTCACTGATCGCTACTAGGTCCTCTCCCTCTCTGCTTCCTGAGCTTTGTCATACATCATCTTAAAACTATGTATGGTTCCTGCCTCCACTACTTCACTTGCTAGGCTATTCCACTTCCTGACGACTCTATGACTGAAGAAATACTTCCTAACGTCCCTGTGACTCGTCTGAGTCTTCAGCTTCCAGTTGTGACCCCTTGTTTCTGTGTCTCCTCTCTGGAACATCCTATCTCTGTCCACCTTGTCTATTCCCCGCAGTATCTTGTATGTCGTTATCATGTCTCCCCTGACCCTTCTGTCCTCCAGTGTCGTCAGTCCGATTTCCCTCAACCTTTCCACGTACGACATTCCCCTGAGCTCTGGGACTAGCCTTGTTGCAAACCTTTGTACTTTCTCTAACTTCTTGACGTGCTTGACCAGGTGTGGGTTCCAGACTGGTGCTAATTACTCCAGTATGGGCCTAACATACACAGTGTACAGTGTCTTGAACGATTCCTTATTAAGGTATCGGAACGCTATTCTAAGGTTTGCCAGGCGCCCGTATGCTGCAGCAGTTATTTGGTTGATGTGTGCCTCCGGTGGCGTGCTCGGTGTTATGGTCATCCCAAGGTCTTTCTCCCTGAGTGAAGTCTGTAGTCTTTGTCCACCTAGCCTATACTCTGTCTGTGGTCTTCTTTGCCCCTCCCCAATCTTCATGACTTTGCATTTGGCAGGGTTGAATTCGAGAAGCCAGTTTCTGGACCACATGTCCAGCCTGTCCAGGTCTCTTTGCAGTCTTGCCTCAGCCTCATCCAATTTAATTCTTCTCATCAGCTTCACATCATCTGCAAATAGGGACACTTCAGAGTCTATTCCTTCCATCATGTCGTTCGCATATATCAAAAATAGCACTGGTCCTAGAACTGACCCCTGTGGGACCCCACTCGTCACAGGCGCCCACTGTGATACCTCTTCACGTGCCATGACTCGTTGTTGCCTCCCTGTCAGGTATTCCCTGATCCATTGCAGTGCCCTCCCTGTTATATGCGCCTGATCCTCCAGCTTCTGAACTAATCTCTTGTGGGGAACTGTGTCAAAGGCCTTCCTGCAGTCTAGGAAAACGCAATCAACCCGCCCCTCTCTCTCATGTCTTACTTCTGTTACTTTGTCATAAAACTCCAGAAGGTTTGTGACACAGGATTTGCCTTCCGTGAACCCATGCTGGTTTTCATTTATAATCTTGTTCCGTTCCAGGTGTTCCACCACTCTCCTCTTGATAATCTTCTCCATGGCTTTGCACACAATACATGTCAGAGACACAGGTCTGTAGTTCAGTGCCTCATTTCTGTTTCCTTTCTTAAATATGGGGACTAGATTTGCTGTCTTCCATTTCTCAGGTAGTTGCCAGGTTTCAAGGGATGTGTTGAAGATTGTGGTTAGGGGCACGCACAGCATCTCTGCTCCTTCTCTAAGGACCCATGGGGAGATGTTGTCCAGTCCCATCGGACGGTACTCACCTAGTTGTACTCACCTAGTTGAGGTTGCAGGGGTCGAGTCCAAGCTCCTGGCCCCGCCTCTTCACTGGTCGCTACTAGGTCACTCTCCCTGAACCATGAGCTTTATTGTACCTCTGCTTAAAGCCATGTAAGGATCCTGCCTCCACTACATCGCTTCCCAAACTATTCCACTTCCTGACTACTCTGTGGCTGAAGAAATACTTCCTAACATCCCTTTGATTCATCTGTGTCTTCAGCTTCCAACTGTGTCCCTGTGTTGCTGTGTCCAGTCTCTGGAACATCCTGTCTTTGTCCACCTTGTCAATTCCTCTCAGTATTTTGTAAGTCGTTATCATGTCCCCCCTATCTCTCCTGTCCTCCAGTGTCGTCAGGTTGATTTCCCTTAACCTCTCCTCGTAGGACATACCTCTTAGCTATGGGACCAGTCTTGTTGCAAACCTTTGCACTTTCTCCAGTTTCTTTATGTGCTTGGCTATGTGTGGGTTCCAAACTGGTGCCGCATACTCCAATATGGGCCTAACGTACACGGTGTACAGGGTCCTGAACGATTCCTTATTAAGATGTCGGAATGCTGTTCTGAGGTTTGCTAGGCGCCCATGTGCTGCAGCAGTTATTTGGTTGATGTGCACTTCAGGAGATGTGCCTGGTGTTATACTCACCCCAAGATCTTTTTCCTTGAGTGATGTTTGTAGTCTCTGGCCCCCTAGACTGTACTCCGTCTGCGGTCTTCTTTGCCCTTCCCCAATCCTCATGACTTTGCACTTGGTGGGATTGAACTCCAGGAGCCAGTTGCTGGACCAGGTCTGCAGTCTGTCCAGATCCCTTTGTATTTCTGCCTGGTCTTCGATCGAATGAACTCTTCTCATCAACTTCACGTCATCTGCAAACAGGGACTCCTCGGAGTTTATTCCTTCCGTCATGTCGTTCAAAAATACCAGAAACAGCACTGGTCTTACGACTGACCCCTGTGGGACCCCGCTGGTCACAGGTGCCCACTCTGACACCTCGCCACGTACCATTACTCGCTGCTGTCTTCCTGACAAGTATTCCCTGATCCATTGCAGTGCCTTCCCTGTTATCCCTGCTTGGTCCTCCAGTTTTTGCACTAATCTCTTGTGTGGTACTGTGTCAAACGCCTTCTTGCAGTCCAGGAAAATGCAATCCACCCACCCCTCTCTCTCTTGTCTTACTGCTGTCTGTCACCATGTCATAGAACTCCAGTAGGTTTGTGACACAGGATTTCCCGTCTCTGAAACCATGTTGTCTGCTGGTGATGAGATCATTCCTTTCTAGATGTTCCACCATTCTTCTCCTGACAATCTTTTCCATGATTTTGCATGCTATACATGTCAGTGACACTGGTCTGTAGTTTAGTGCTTCATGTCTGTCTCCTTTTTTAAAGATTGGGACCACATTTGCTGTCTTCCATGCCTCAGGCAATCTCCCTGTTTCGATAGATGTATTGAATATTGTTGTTTGGGGTACACATAGCGCCTCTGCTCCCTCTCTCAGGACCCATGTAGAGATGTTATCTGGCCCCATTGCCTTTGAGGTATCTAGCTCACTCAGAAGCCTCTTCACTTCTTCCTCGGTTGTGTGTACTGTGTCCAGCACATGGTGGTGTACCCCACCTCTCCATCTTTCTGGAGCCCCTTCTGTCTCCTCTGTGAACACTTCTTTGAATCTCTTGTTGAGTTCCTCACATACTTCACTGTCATTTCTTGTTGTCTCTCCTCCTTCCTTCCTTAGCCTGATTACCTGGTCCTTGACGGTTGTTTTCTTCCTGATGTGGCTGTATAACAGCTTCGGGTCAGATTTGGCTTTTGCTGCTATGCCGTTTTCATATTGACGTTGGGCCTCCCTTCTTATCTGTGCATATTCGTTTCTGGCTCTACGACTGCTCTCGTTATTCTCCTGGGTCCTTTGCCTTCTATATTTCTTCCATTCCCTAGCACACTTGGTTTTTGCCTCCTTGCATCTTTGGGTGAACCATGGGCTCATCCTGGCTTTTTCATTATTCCTGTTACCCTTGGGTACAAACCTCTCCTCAGCCTCCTTGCACATTGTTGCTACATATTCCATCATCTCATTAACTGGCTTCCCTGCCAGTTCTCTGTCCCACTGAACCTCATTCAGGAAGTTCCTCATTCCTGTGTAGTCCCCTTTCCTGTAGTTTGGTTTCATTTGTCCTGGCCTTCCTGCTTCCCCCTCCACTTGTAGCTCTACCGTGAATTCGAAGCTCAAAACCACATGATCGCTGGCCACAAGGGGTCTTTCATATGTGATGTCCTCAATGTCTGCACTACTCAAGGTGAATACTAAGTCCAGTCTTGCTGGTTCATCCTCTCCTCTCTCTCTTGTAGTGTCCCTTACGTGTTGGTACATGAAGTTTTCCAGTAGCACCTCCATCATCTTAGCCCTCCATGTATCTTATCCCCCATGTGGCTCCAAGTTCTCTCATTCGATCTCCTTGTGGTTAAAGTCGCCCATGATCAGGAGCTTTGCCCTGCATGCATGAGCTCTTCTGGCCACTGCAGCCAGTGTGTCAACCATTGCTCTATTGCTCTCGTCATACTCTTGCCTTGTCCTCCTGCTGTTCTGTGGTGGGTTATACATCACTGCAATTATCACCTTGGGACCTCCAGAGTGAAGTGTTCCCGCTATGCAATCACTTTCTTCTCCGCTGTCTCCTCTCTCCAACTCATCAAAATTCCATCGGTGTTTGATCAGCAATGCCACTCCTCCACCCCCCCTGTTCCTTCTGTCTTTCCTCAGGATCTGGTATCCCGTTGGAAAGATGGCATCTGTCATCATACCTGTAAGCTTGGTTTCTGTGATCGCTATGATGTCTGGTGATGCCTCTTTGACTCTTTCTTGCCACTCCTCCCACTTGTTTGTTATTCCATCAGCGTTTGTGTACCATACCTTCAGTTTCCTTTCCAACACTGTGGTTTGGGGGGCCTGTGGGGGTGGGACACCTGGTAGCATACTGTGGGATTCTATGGTTGGGGGTTGGGTGGAAACTGTGGGTATGGATTGTATTGTGTGTTGGGATGGTGTGATAGGTTGTGGGGTTCTGAGGATAGGTGTGTGTGTGCTTGCTCTTGCTGCTCTGTTCTGCTCTGACTGACCTCTGCTGGTTCCATCCTTGTCTCCTTTCCTAGCTCCTTTCGCTTTTTTGTCCTCTTCCTCAGCTGCTGTCTCTCTGTTTGTGTTCTGTCTCTGTCTAGGAACACCTTCTTGTACTCTTCCGAGCTTTTCAACCGTGGTTTCTCTTGGAGGATCCTGTTCTGCACTGTTTCTGTCCTGAGAATCACCTTGATCGGTCGGTTTCTCCCCTTCAAGTACCCCCCTATTCTCTGAAAATTTACAATCTCGTCCATGTCTTCTCCCCTATTTCCGTGATGATTTTCTCAATCTCCTTTCTTTCTTCCTGCCATCTTTCAGTGTGTGTCCTTTCCTCTCTCTCCCGAAGCCCATGGATAAACACTGATTTTGCCCTTTCCTCCTCCCATTGCCTCTCCCTCTGTGACTCTGGTTCCTGTCTGTATGTGGTCATTTTCTCCCTTGATTTTTCCAGTGGCTCTTGGTAGCATGGTTGTGCCTCAGCATCCCTCTCCATCTGCACCCATCTGCTCTTCCCTTCCACTCCCTGGCCCTTCTTTGCAGGCTGATATGACCTTAGCATAATTCATATCTCCTTCCTTCCTGTTCAGCCTCTCAGCTTCATATGGTGTGTCTTCTCTGGTCACTACCCCTGAGACTTGCTTCAGCCTGTTTACCTCAAATTCTAGGACCTTTACCCTGGCTACTGCAGTTTCGACTTGTGCCTCCCAATTCTTCGTCTCCTTCTCCAACCTCTTTTCCCATTTCACAGAGAGCTCTTTCTCCATTTTTTCAGAAAGCTCTCCTAATTTTCTCTCCCATTCTTGCTCTATCCTTTTCCACTGCTCCTCCATCCATTCCTCCCTACCAGTACCATTGTCATCTGATCCCTGATTCCTGCGAGTCCCAACCATTTTTTTTTTTTTTTTTGTGAGAGAGAGAAAGAGAAAGAGAAAAAGAAAAAGGGGGAAAGAGTGAGAGAGAGGGAGAAAGAGAGAGAAGGGGAGGGTAGAAGGAGGGGAAAAGAAGGGAAAAGGGGGGAGAAAGTGAGAGGGAAAAGGTAAGAGAGAGGGTGGAGTGACAAGGAAAGAGAGAGAGAGAGAGAGAGAGAGAGAGAGAGAGAGAGAGAGAGAGAGAGAGAGAGAGAGAGAGAGAGAGAGAGAGAGAAGAGGAAGAGAGAGAGAGAGTAAGAGAGGAAGAGAGGAAGAGAGAGAGGGAGAGGGAGAGAGAGAGGAAGAGAGAGAGAGGAAGAGAGAGAGAAAGAGTGAGAGGAAGAGAGAGAGGAAGAGAGAGAGGAAGAGAGAGAGGATGAGAGAAAGGGGTCACTTCACAGGAAGGTGTGAAATCCTGTATGTGTGTGTGTGTGTGTGTGTGTGTGTGTGTGTGTGTGTGTGTCTGCATGTGTGTGTGTGTGTGTGTGTGTGTGTGTGTGTGTGTGTGTGTGTGTGTGTGTGTGTGTGTGTGTGTGTGTGCTACAGGTATTCAAGTGCCTAACAGCAGAGCCTGTTCTCACCTAGTGTGTGTGCATATGTTTATGTAAACAGTCCTTATTTCCCACGTATGTACTACATATGTATTGCATATGTACCCGATCTCTTGGTTCCCACTGTACTGTCTTATGCGTTTAAAATTATGTTCAAAAATAAATACACTAGGCTTCGCCTATATGCCGCTACCTCTAAATTCTATTAAATGCCAGTAAATGCTGCTTATTCTAATTCTGATAGCTCGAGGAGAGTGACCCCCAATTCCAGCTAGAGACAGGTACTATTGACCCCATGCAACTCAAACTAGGTGAATATTACTTGCGGCTGGCAGTGGAGTAACGTTGCAGGTCTGTCCTGTCCCAGAAGTTGAAGGTTTTTGATGCTTCTTGGTAATTTTTCCACTAACTTCCTGTATGCACTATAGTCTCTAGCTCTTCTAATTTTTTCACTCACTCACTGTATTTACTGACACATCTATACATATCTCTTATCTCCCTGGTCTTGAGTCGCACTTATTCTTCAAAATACCCTACTGCGTTATTATGGCAACACTATTTAGGCCTGACACAACCGTTCACCCTCCCAACGGCCCTCACTAAACACTTAGTCACTATTTCCTTTGTTTTCTTTTCTGTGATCACTTATATTTCCTTTTTTCGGGGCTTAAGTGATTATATGCACTCTTATGCGTGCACACGCCTATATCCCACACTCTATTCCTTATGGCACAGTCAGAAATTACCACCAAAACACGAGCTCAAACCGCGTGACTCCTCCACGAGTGTGTGTGTACTCACCTAGTTGTACTCACCTAGTTGAGGTTGCGGGGGTCGAGTCCGAACTCCTGGCTCGTGTGTGTGTGTGTGTGTGTGTGTGTGTGTGTGTGTGTGTGTGTGTGTGTGTGTGTGTGTGTGTGTGTGTGTGTGTGTGTGTGTGTTTGTGTCTCTGTGTGTGTGTGTGTTTGGAAAACGTGGAATGATATGTACCACTAAACAACACCATGAAGGTAGTAATAGTTTGCGTGTACAATGGAACAGCGCACATACGAGACGTAATTATGTTTGAGTTGACATAGTATAACAACAACAGTGATAATGGTAAACATGTGAGAGACTTGGTACTCACCAGACCTCCAGCAGCAGTGTATCTGTGTACATGTTCTTCACTGTCCTGTAAAAACAACAAATCACTTTCTGTTATCTCATTTCTTACTAATAATCATAAAATAGTATTGAAATAAAAGTGAATTTACAAAAATTATCGTATTTTTTCTAAGAGAGAGACACGTACAGGAGACAACGTAGACTGTCCCTACAAGTTCTCAGATGCCTTACGCCGCCTAGTACACCACCTAGTACACCACCTAGTACACCTTGTACACCACCTAGTACACCACCTAGTACACCACCTTGTACACCACCTAGTACACCACCTTGTACACCACCTAGTACACCATCTTGTATACCACCTAGTACACCACCTAGTACACCTAGTACACCACCTAGTGCAACACCTAGTACACCACCTAGTACACCACCTAGTGCACCACCTAGTACACCACCTAGTACACCACCTAGTACACCACCTAGTACACCAGCTAGTACGCCACCTAGTACACCACCTAGTACGCCACCTAGTACACCACCTAGTACACCACCTAGTACACCACCTAGTACGCCACCTAGTACACCATCTAGTACACCACCTAGTACGCCACCTAGTACACCACCTAGTACACCACCTAGTACACCACCTAGTACACCACCTAGTGCACCACCTAGTACACCACCTAGTACACCACCTAGTACACCACCTAGTACACCAGCTAGTACACCACCTAGTACGCCACCTAGTACACCATCTAGTACACCATCTAGTACACCACCTAGTACGCCACCTAGTACACCACCTAGTACACCACCTAGTACACCAGCTAGTACACCACCTAGTACACCACCTAGTACGCCACCTAGTACACCATCTAGTACACCACCTAGTACGCCACCTAGTACACCACCTAGTACACCACCTAGTACTCCACCTAGTACGCCACCTAGTACACCACCTAGTACACCACCTAGTACGCCACCCAGTACACCACCTAGTACACCACCTAGTACACCACCTAGTACATCACCTAGTACACCACCTAGTACACCACCTAGTGCACCACCTAGTACACCACCTAGTACACCACCTAGTACGCAACCTAGTACACCACCTAGTACACCACCTAGTACACCACCTAGTGCACCACCTAGTGCACCACCTAGTACACCACTTAGTACGCCACCTAGTGCACCACCTAGTACACCATCTAGTACACCATCTAGTACACCACCTAGTACACCACCTAGTACACCATCTAGTACACCACCTAGTACACCACCTAGTACACCATCTAGTACACCATCTAGTACACCACCTAGTACACCACCTAGTACACCATCTAGTACACCATCTAGTACACCACCTAGTACGCCACCTAGTACACCATCTAGTACACCATCTAGTACACCACCTAGTACACCACCTAGTACACCACCTAGTACACCACCTAGTACACCATCTAGTACACCATCTAGTACACCACCTAGTACACCACCTAGTACACCACCTAGTACACCATCTAGTACACCACCTAGTACACCACCTAGTACACCACCTAGTACACCATCTAGTACACCATCTAGTACACCACCTAGTACACCATCTAGTACACCACCTAGTACACCACCTAGTACACCACCTAGTACATATCCATCCTGTGGACGGTAGCGCGAGAGCATATGGATACACAAAAGGCCTAGGAACTAGGCCCCAAAGGGTTAACAGAAATACATATGGATTTATATCTACATATCTATAGTTCACTTATCTGTTACAAGCAAATTTAGGAAATTTGCTTAGTATATCTGGTATCTTATTTTCATTAATAAGATATCTTGACATGTCACATAGGTTATTATACTGTCTGTCTCTGTATTCCTCAATAAGTGGACAATTAAGCACATAGTGTTCAAGAGAGTGACCATATGCCTGATCACATAATTTGCATTTAGTTTGATCATCATCTGTGTGTCTCCCAAACTGCCAGAAGTACTTGTAACCAAACCTAAGCCTGGCCACTACAACATCAGTCAGTCTGTTCACATTGCAAGTTGCTCCATGAACATACTTATCTACGTTCATGTTATCATAGTGGGTTATAGATCTACTCAGGCTTCTAACTGCATTCCTATAACAATCATTTTCATTATTTACTTCTCTCCTAATATTATTCCTAATGCCAGACACAGATATACCAAAGTTATATTCTACATTCTCCTTCTGGGTACTCTTCTTGGCTAACATATCAACTTTATCATGAAGGAGTAATCCAATGTGTGATGGGATCCATAGCAATTGTACATTAATTCCTTTGTCCCTGATTTTTGAGTATCTATACCTGGCTTCTCCAATGAGCATGTTGTTGGAGTCATTATATGAGTTAAGAGCCTTCAATGATGACATAGAATCAGTAATGATGATAGAGTCAAGCTCAATGTCATAGGTTAGCTTTAGCGCCATTAGGATTGCAAACAATTCAGTTTGCAATGTTCTTAACTAGGGAGGTGGCAACAAGAGCAGATGCAGCCCTGCCAGAAGACTCCTGTTTAGATCCATCAGTGTACATAACTTGTGATAAATTATTACTACCAGACAGTTGCTTTAACAAGTGATTTAAGGAAGGGATTACTAGCAATGAGCTTCTTGGGAGGGACTTGCAGGTATGTGATATTAAATGAGCACATCTTCCATGGAGGGAAATGCTCTTGTTGTCTACAGTGATACAGTTCATGCAGGTTATAAAACTTAATGCAATTGCACGTTTTCACAATCCATTTAGATCTGTGTGTATTTACTTCTAGACATTTAGTAAGGTTCATGGTGACAATGTCTGGTTCATTTCTCAACATTCTAATACCGAGTACAGTGTTAATTTCAACAATCCTATCACTGATACTAGAAATACCAAGCTCCTTCCTCATATTAAGAACTTTTGTAGATCTGGGACAGCCAAGAATAATTCTGAGAGCTTCATTTTGCGTTAACTCCAAGGGTCGGAGAGAACTTTATCTAGCTTTTGTGCCTGCAAAATAATATTGGTGCGGTGTGTGTTGAGGTGAAGGTACAGTATCCCGGGGTTATCCCTTCAAGGAATACCTTGATGCTGCTGAAGTAATATCCCCTTCAACATACCTCATTAACTCCCATTCCCTGCGGTTATAATAATAATAATAATAATAATAATAATAATAATAATAATAATAATAATAATAATATTATTATTATTATTATTATTAGTAGTAGTAGTAGTAGTAGTAGTAGTAGTAGTAGTAGTAGTCGTAGTAGTCGTAGTAGTAGTAGTAGTAGTAGTAGTAGTAGTAGTAGTAGTAGTAGTAGTAGTAGTAGTAGTAGAAGTAGTAGTAGTAGTAGTAGTAGTAGCAGTAGTAGTAGTAGTAGTAGTAGTAATTAATAATGGTTTGGTAATCAGAGATGAGATCAGTGGTTCGCCACCTAAATACTTTTTTTTAGAGTTTAATGGCACTTTGCTCTACTGTTCCCTGAGCAGCTCTACAACACAGGGAATCTTGGTGGTTCGTGCTTCAAGTGGCAGCATAAGATTTTGTTCGGATTTTTAACCCAGAAAGGTTAGTCAATCAAGATAACCCAAGAAAGTCAGTGCGTCATCGAGGACTAACTTATTTCCATTGTGGTCTTCAATCTTGTCCCCAGGATGCGACCCATACCAGTCGACTAACACCCAGGTACACCTACTTACTTGCTAGGTGAACGGGACAGCAGGTGTAAAGTAACACACCCAATCTTTCCACCTCTGCCGGGGATCGAACCACGAACATTCAGTATGTGAAGCGAGAGCGTTGCATAACCGGCCACGGGCCTGGTTTCTCGGTTCACAGCTGAAAACCCCGGGTCCGAACCCAGGACGAGTGGAAACATTACATACATGCTTCCCTATACGTGCTGCCCCGGGCTACCGCTGTAAAGTGGAAATCGCTGTAAGTGAATCATAGCCTTGTTTTAACTCTCAAATGCATATAAAAACGTGATAATATGTTTACACTTTTACATATGAAGTGAGCAGCAGAGCTAGGCCTTAAAAATGCATATACAGTACACACAATACTTTCATCCTTAGCTCGTAGTGAGTGGTCAATATATTTATTGTACGAAGTCTGAATAAATTAAGAATGGGTATAATTGAAAACTGCTGCATTAGCGAAATGCTGTATAGTGAAGCACTGTAAGACGAAGCGCTGTAAAGCGAGGTCTACCTGTAGTTTGTTAACGACTAATGTGGCTTCAATACCTTCTATTACTCTACAGTCAGTAAAGTTGCATGTAATCTTTACGCCACAACACAAGCAAATTTTAGTCCCTAAAACAGTGGTTAAAGTACACACTCATTCATCTACATTCTTCTACATTCCTGTCTAACACAGCAACATCTTGGGATCTTAATACAGGGAATTCTTCACTTGTCTAACTCTTGGGCACCACCTACTTCCACACTGGACAAATGTGACACCACCTACGACTGCTGCACCTCTCCTGACTACGGTATATAAGCTACTTCTCCGCACATATGCTGTATACTTTTCAAGATTGATGGACTGACCACATCAACTCAAGGCTGATGGAC
The DNA here is from genome assembly GCF_038502225.1 of Cherax quadricarinatus. Classification (NCBI taxonomy): domain Eukaryota; kingdom Metazoa; phylum Arthropoda; class Malacostraca; order Decapoda; family Parastacidae; genus Cherax; species Cherax quadricarinatus. The sequence continues at coordinate 24,365,887 of NC_091332.1, forward strand.
TGATTACCTCAAACTCCTCCTGTTCTTCAACGTTCTCCTTTGTATGGACTGATAAAGCCACTGTGTGGCGAAAAGTTTTCCCAATGAAGATACCCAAGTGTTGCACATGTGTCTAATTTATCAACTTGTCTGTTCTCTGAACCATTCATCTACATGATGTGTATGTTTCAGTGTATATCTGTTATGAGTTTACGTTTATGTGTATTATAAGTATTAAAGTATTATTGACTGATGGCGCACAGGAGACATACAACATGTTAGTGTAAATAAAGACACGAGGGTCATAAAGGCTTCATATCTTTTTTCCACCAGTCCAGAATTCTTCTGTTGGGATTAAAGTAGACTATACATACATATATATTCTAAGATGTAATAAGATCATAGGAAACAGATGATATGCTTAATAACAGCAGTGAAAAAAAAATATGTCAAGGCCTGTCGTAATTTCTCACATTATCAAGGAACAGTGATGCTGTGCTCACCAAGTTGTGGTTGCAGGGGTCGATTTAAAGCTCCTGGACGCTACTAGGTCACTCTTCCTGCTTCAAGAGCTTTATACCTCTTCTTAAAGCTAAGTTAGGATTCTGCCTCCACTACATCACTTCCCAGATTATTCCACTTCTTGACAACACTGTGACTGAAGAAATACTTCCTAACATCCCAGTACTTCATCTGAGTTTTCAACTTCCAACTGTGTCCCTTTGATGTTGTGTCCCATCTCTGGAACATTCTGTCTTTATCAATCTTGTCCATTCCTCTCAGTATTTTATAAGTCGTTATCATATACCCCATATCTCTCCTGTCCTCCAGTGTCGTCAGGTCGACTTCCTTTAACGTCTCCTCGTAGGAGAGGTTACGAAATAATTAAGGCAGTTGAAGGTTCATATATGTTAGTTTAGTTGCCGCTCTAGTAAATAAATTTTACTAATGACATCTCAATGGCATAACACTTTTATTAGTGTCGTCTTTATTGTTCTATTACACACCATAACTACTGCATGAAAACGGGGAGTTTGACTGACAAAAATTCGCACATAGTATCTCGCTCTCCACAGAAGCTCTATAGTAAAATTTGTGAAATGTTGTTGGTGACCTTGATGACTGAGGCGAAGTATACTTACAGTGTGAGAGTGTTGTTGGTGACCTTTATGGCTGAGGTGAAGTATACTTACAGTGTGAGAGTGTTGTTGGTGACCTTGATGACTGAGGTGAAGTATACTTACAGTGTGAGAGTGTTGTTGGTGACCTTGATGACTGAGGTGAAGTATACTTACAGTGTGAGAGTGTTGTTGGTGACCTTGATGACTGAGGTGAAGTATACTTACAGTGTGAGAGTGTTGTTGGTGACCTTGATGACTGAGGTGAAGTATACTTACAGTGTGAGAGTGTTGTTGGTGACCTTGATGGCTGAGGTGAAGTATACTTACAGTGTGAGAGTGTTGTTGGTGACCTTGATGACTGAGGTGAAGTATACTTACAGTGTGAGAGTGTTGTTGGTGACCTTGATGACTGAGGTGAAGTATACTTACAGTGTGAGAGTGTTGTTGGTGACCTTGATGACTGAGGTGAAGTATACTTACAGTGTGAGAGTGTTGTTGGTGACCTTGATGGCTGAGGTGAAGTATACTTACAGTGTGAGAGTGTTGTTGGTGACCTTGATGGCTGAGGTGAAGTATACTTACAGTGTGAGAGTGTTGTTGGTGACCTTGATGGCTGAGGTGAAGTATACTTACAGTGTGAGAGTGTTGTTGGTGACCTTGATGACTGAGGTGAAGTATACTTACAGTGTGAGAGTGTTGTTGGTGACCTTGATGGCTGAGGTGAAGTATACTTACAGTGTGAGAGTGTTGTTGGTGACCTTGATGGCTGAGGTGAAGTATACTTACAGTGTGAGAGTGTTGTTGGTGACCTTGATGGCTGAGGTGAAGTATACTTACAGTGTGAGAATGTTGCTGGTGACCTTGATGACTGAGGTGAAGTATACTTACAGTGTGAGAGTGTTGTTGGTGACCTTGATGACTGAGGTGAAGTATACTTACAGTGTGAGAGTGTTGTTGGTGACCTTGATGGCTGAGGTGAAGTATACTTACAGTGTGAGAATGTTGCTGGTGACCTTGATGACTGAGGTGAAGTATACTTACAGTGTGAGAATGTTGCTGGTGACCTTGATGACTGAGGTGAAGTATACTTACAGTGTGAGAATGTTGCTGGTGACCTTGATGATTGAGGTGAAGTATACTTACAGTGTGAGAGTGTTGTTGGTGACCTTGATGACTGAAGTATACTTACAGTGTGATAGTGTTGTTGGTGACCTTGGTGGCTGAGGTGCTGGTGAAGGAGGAGAAACAGTTTTTACCGCTCAACACAGCACGAATGAACACTACTGGGGGTGACGGACTGCCTGTGGGAGGTGAGGAAGATGTTACAAAGAGAAGGTCCTCAACAGTTTCTGTGTTTTTTGCCCTACCTTCCTCTCCTCTTTCTTTTTTTTTCTGGGAAAACGCCAAAGAAACACAAACTAGCTCTGCTAGATAAAGAAATAAGTATGCTTACTGAAGGCAGCGTTTCTGAAAAGTTAAACTGAGCTGTGTGTATTTCAGACGCTGCGTGATCTGAAAGACGTTGTGGTCCGTCTTATTCGGTACCCTCAGCCCCGGGTAACTCAACACATACAACAAGCCCCGGGTAACTCAACACATACAACAAGCCCCGGGTAACTCAACACATACAACAAGCCCCGGGTAACTCAACACATACAACAAGCCCCGGGTAACTCAACACATACAACAAGCCCCGGGTAACTCAACACATACAACAAGCCCCGGGTAACTCAACACATACAACAAGCCCCGGGTAACTCAACACATACAACAAACACAGTAGCTGTACATTAAACACTCAGAACACCTAGAAGCTATAAAGCAACCTTTCAACAGATCCAGGAGCTGGAGACCGCTGCCATCGAGAGAGCCAAGAGCTTAAGCTCACCATTCTCAAGATAACTAGAACCTGCAGGCCCAGGAACTGTAGATCAATACCCTCGAGAAGTACAGGAGCTGGCACTCAACCTAGTCACACAGTGAACGACAGTCATCTGGAGGTGACTGTAACATTCATCATATTACAACAGTTACACGCAAACTGTGCAACGTCTGTGTCAGACCGGGACGAAACCCTCTCCAGGTATACTCCAGGTATACTCCAGGTATACTCCAGGTATACTCCAGGTATACTCCAGGTATACTCCAGGTATACTCCAGGAATGGTATACAGTACTGAGAAGATAAAGAATCAGACACGTGCAACATCTGGGTAACTTTAGTTTGTAGACGTTTCACCATCTGGTGGTTTTGTCGATACAAAGACATAGGGACTGATGAGGCAGTCATAACCCTGCAACCACAACACACACACACACACACACACACACACACACACACAGAGAGGAAAGTACACATGTACACACCTGTGGTAGGTTCCAGAGCGAGACCTTCAGTTCGAATCTCCTCGAGCAGCAGTTCCACAGCTGGCGCCACCTGTGGGAGCCACAATAATGATATCTTGCTATACTGATTTATATATATATCTATATATATATATATATATATATATATATATATATATATATATATATATATATATATATATATATATATATATGTCGTGCCGAATACGCAGAACTTGCGATCTTGGCTTAAATAGCAACGCTCATCTTGCCATATAAGACGAGTGAAAATTTGTGTATGCAATAATTTCGCCAAAATCGTTCTAAACCTAACAAAAAAATATATTTCATTGTGTTTGTTAAGTATTAAATTGATGAAATTAAGACACTTGTGCAACATCTGGGTATCTTTATTGTAGACGTTTCACCATCCAGTGGCTTTATCAATACAAATTCTAGGACATAACTTGAAGACAGTAGAACTATGTACAGAAGATGAGGTAATCAGTCCCTCAACCTTGGAGTAGGTGCGAAGAGCACCGTAGTCGGTGCTCTTAACGTATCTCCCCTCAAGGAAGGTTCCTTGATGTTGGTGAGGTGCTCTTGATTTAGGGAATTGGATCTGTGCTCCAGTTCCCCAAATTAAGCCTGAATGCCTTCCACATCCCCCCCCAGGCGCTGTATAATCCTCCGGGTTTAGCGCTTCCCCCTTGATTATAATAATAATCTTAACGTATCTAAAATATATTTAGTTGGGTTAGGCTAAAATAAATTGTTCTTGTTATAATAAGGTTAGGTAAGTTTTCTAAGATTCTTTTGGCGCAAAATTATAAATTTTTACATTATGATTACTGAAAAAAATATATCTTTAAATGTATTAGTAACTAGGTGAGTACAAATAGGAAGCGCGTCTGTCTGGCGCTCAGCAGACGGAGGATCAAGCCTCCACGTCATGCGCTGAATGATCCCCATGGATTTAGCGCTTAACATAAATTATTAGTATTATATATTTAAATGTATTAGAGAAAATTTTAGAAAGGACTTAATTTTAAATGAGTTCAGCCTAGAGTCATCCACACCATCGTGTGTCCTTGGGTAGGGAGAACCACATCCAGTCCTGCTGGATGTCCTACTCTTAAGGATCGTAAGGTTCAGTGGATTAGGGCGTCATGTGTTTTCGCCCACTATGAGGCAGGCCAAAGCAGCATGGGTTCGAGTCCTTGGCTAGTGCAGTGTTGTTATTGATATACGTGTATATATATATATATATATATATATATATATATATATATATATATATATATATATATATATATATATATATATATATATATATATATATATATATATATATATATATATATATATATATTATATATATATATATATATATATATATATATATATATATATATATATATATATATATATATATATATATATATATATATATATATATATATATATATATATATATATATATATATATATATAAGCAATAAAAATCCATTCTAATATTGTTTATTATGAGGAAGGCTTATACAGTGAGATATGTTTGTGTCTCACTGGATATAATGAGAGATTATTTCCCAATTTAGTGATAAATGTATCCATGACTGGAGATGGAGAGGCTGAATGAAGCCTAAAATGCCTCGTGGAGTTGATAGACTTCCACCCCTATCAGTTAGCCTGTATATTAACCTACCTAACCTATAATGAAAGACACTAGGGAAGATCTAAATATATTTTCTTGTCGACAAGATAGCTCAGAGTATGATAATGGTTAAGACACACGTGCAACACTTATGTGTCTTTATTCTGAATAAGGATACCTAACTCTTGTACATGTGTCTTATTTATAAGAACATAATGGGGGAACACTGCAGGAGGCCTACCGGCCCATACAAGGCAGGTCCTTATCAAAACCAGAGGTGTAGCTGGAGAGGGAGAGACGCTCCCCCTCACCACATTTTTCAAAAGTGACGCCTTTTCATTTTTTTTTTTAAATATTTAATTCATTTGTGGCAATGACATGTGTTCCATTTATCCTAACTTGTTCACACTGTACCACATTTATCTGACCTTACCAATAACAAGCGAAGTTGGAGAAGAATCGTTCAGTCAGCTGAGACACCGACGGTGTTGACTAGGTTCTGTGATGGACGAGGATACGGCCCTATGCTGTACATTCTACAAGATTGATGGACTGAACACATCGACTCCAGGTTGAGGGACTGATTACCTCATTCTCCTCCTCTCCTTACGCCTTCCTCTTTGTATTGGACTGATGAAGCCACTGTGTGGCGAAACGTTTCCTGAATAAAGATTCCCATATGCTGCATAAGTGTCTCACTCTTCAAATTGTCTGGGTTAACTTTGCTCTCCACTGTGAGAGAGTTGGCTACTGAGGTCGATTATAAAGTAATGGATAACTTTACCGGAATAAAGCCTAGATCAAAGACACTGTTTTAGTTGTTTCACATTTTGTTTTTTATATTGCTTTATTTTGTTTTCATTTTACTTTTAAAATTAAAATAATTAAATAACACATGTTTTTATTGAGACTCATGAGGTTACTGTAAAACTTTTTATTGTGTTTTGATTTCATATTCAAAATAACAATTACGTAGTTCTTTAAAAGTGTATCTTCCTTGTGTTTTGATTTTAACAACAAAATAAAGATATATAAAGAATTTAAAATTATTCTGTACGTGTCATGGCGCCTTTGTGTTGTCTTCGACTTCCCCTTTACAACCAGGCGACGCCACTTTTCAAAACCACACATATATTTGTCCAACTTTTTCCCAATACCCAAGAATTTGTTTCAGTACCTCAGGTATTAATCAAACTCAGTCCTTTTCAATCATTACATTATCAAGATCAGTCTATCATAGCGATTACTTGACATGATCTATATCATGTCACAAGTATACAATATTTAGGTCAGCCTTACAGCCTTCCTCCCCCCTCCCCACATCAACCACCAGGACGACACAGGTCGGCAGATAAGAGGTGATAAGTGATAGTGGAGGTGGTAGTGTCCGCTGCTGACGGAGCTGCTGTGTACACAAGTCTCAGCTGTTGGGTGGTAACACCTCGCACACACCCATACATTATATAATATTCCACTAAAACTTATTTCTCCTATACATTTCGACGTTCCATGCGTTTTCTGACGTCTGATTTACATTACGATGATCGACAGCACTACCTTAGTAGCGCATGTTTCAAGTTAGTTCAGAAGATACGTTCATCTCCATACCATAAAACAAGTTTTAGCTTCATTGTTAAGATACACAAGACTGACTAGACACTGATCAGTGAGTCTAGCAGAGGTAAGTCAGTGGTAACTACTGACGTGATCCATCATAGTGACACTGATCAGTAAGTCTACGGAAGGTAACCTACAGTTACTGTTGTCGTGGTTCACCATGGTGACAGACACAGCCCTCTGAGTCCACCGAGGGATCCAGCTGCCATTATCCACCATAGTGACCTTAGCGACCGCACCTCTGCAGGTGACCTTGGACACACCATCGTCTTGGAGCGCGTCACACACAGAGTTTTGGAGCGCTACTGGAGTCAGTCTTGAAATGGGTTCTACAACTTTGATCACGAGACACCTGCACCTGCTAATAGTTTCAAGAATCTTGTCCTAGAAGGATTAATGTCAAATTTGCACACGAAAATCACTCCCTACGAAAGCAAGAGGTCCGGCAGGCGGTGCAAAGCACGGAAGCCACGAGTACGCTAAGAGAAAACACAGTAAGTGTCAGGGGCCCAAGACTGTTCAACTGCCTCCCAGAATACATAACGGGGATTACCAATAGACCCCTGGCTGTCTTCAAAAAGGCACTGGACAGGCACCTAAAGTCAGTACCTGACCAGCCGAGCTGTGCTTCGTACGTAAGCCTGCGTGGGGCCAACAGTAACAGCCTGGTTGATCAGGCCCTGGTCCACCAAGAAGACTGGTTACAGACCGGGCCGCGGGGGCGTTGACCCTCGAAACCTTCTCCAAGTAGTTACTGTACACCAGTGTGGAAAACTTGAAGTCAGTCGGATGGTCTTTTCTTGTTATGAGAGAAATAATAGCGAAACTGGCAACCATAATTACAGCAGACGATCCCGCTGATCATGACAAGGTCGCATAAGGTCCCTAAGGTCTCATAGAATCATTAAGGTCACTAGAAGACCACTTAAGGCAGACGGAAGATACAACAGGGAAAACTTTATTGAACGAATGGTAACGTATTCACTTGTATGTTTTGGTCAAGCTACCCAGACTACCGAGACCTGGTCATGGACCGGGCCGCGGGGGCGCTGACCCCGGAACACCCTCCAGGTATAAGAACATAAGAACATAAGAAAGAAGGAACACTACAACAGGCCTACTGACCCATGCGGAGCAGGTCCATGTCCCCCCCCCCGGATAAGACCAATGACCCACCCCCCCGGATTAGCCCAGTGACCCACCGAGTCTGGTCACTTCCACTCAAGGAAGGAGCACGGCACCAGACCCAGCAGCACAAGCTAGTCAGGTCCAACTCACACCCACCCACACCCACTCATGTATTTATCTAACCTATTTTTAAAACTACACAACGTTTTAGCCTGAATAACTGTACTCGGGAGTTTGTTCCACTCATCCACAACTCTATTACCAAACCAGTGCTTTCCTATATCCTTCCTGAATCTCCTATATCCTTCCTGAATCTGAATTTTTCTAACTTGAAACCATTGCTGCGAGTCCTGTCTTGGCAGGAAATTTTCAGCACGCTATTTACATCCCCTTCATTTATTCCTGTTTTCCATTTATACACCTCGATCATATCCCCCCTAATTCTACGCCTTTCGAGAGAGTGCAGATTCAGGGCCCTCAGTCTATCCTCATAGGGAAGATTTCTGATACATGGGATCATCTTTGTCATCCTCCTCTGTACGTTTTCCAGAGCATTTATATTCATTCTGTAATACGGTGACCAGAACTGAGCAGCATAGTCTAAATGAGGCCTAACGAAGGATATATAGAGTTGAAGATCAACCTGAGGACTTCTATTATTTATACTTCTAGATATGAAGCCAAGAATTCTGTTAGCTTTATTGTGAACACTAATGCACTGTTGTCTTGGTTTTAGATTACTGCTAACCAGAACTCCTAAATCCTTTTCGCAATCAGTAGTATTAAGATCTACATTATTTAGTTTATATGTGGCATGGTTATTTAAATGTCCAACATTTAGAACTTCGCATTTGTCAATATTAAACTGCATCTGCCACTTCTCCGACCACTGCATCAGTCTATTAAAATCATCCTGGAGTGCTCTAGTGTCCTCATTAGAATGAATTGGACGGCCTATTTTGGTGTCATCAGCAAATTTGCTTATATCGCTATTTATTCCCTCATCTATGTCGTTTATGCAAATTGTGAACAACAACGGGCCTAACGCTGACCCCTGAGGAAAACCGCTTGTGACGTGCCCCCATTCTGATTTCTCCCCATTTATGCAAACTCTCTGCTGTCTATTTGTCAGCCATGCCTCTACCCAGGAAAAAAATTCTCCTCCTATTCCGTGTGCTTTAAGTTTCCTCAATAGCCTCTGGTGTGGAACTCTATCGAAAGCCTTACTGAAGTCCATATATACAATATCATATTCATTACCATGATCTACCTCCTCAAACACCTTAGTGAAAAAAGTTAGTAAATTCGTAAGACAGGAACGCCCCTTTGTAAAACCGGGTTGTGATTCATTAATCAATCTGTGCCTGTCAAGATGGCTACGAATTGCTTCGGCAATTATTGATTCCATAAATTTTCCCACTATGGAGGTAAGGCTTATTGGTCTATAGTTCGAAGCCAAGGACCTGTCACCTGCCTTGTAAATAGGTATTGCATTTGCCATTTTCCACTTATCAGGCACTATGCCAGTTTGTAGTGATATGTTAAAAAGATTAACCAAAGGTATGCTAAGTTCCTCTTTACATTCCTTTAACACCCTTGCAAACAGTTCATCAGGACCTGGGGATTTGTTAGGTTTTAGTTTCTCTATTTGTCTGAGGACCATGTCACTAGTTACCGCAATCGTACATAGTTTATTATCGTCCTGTTCTACATAATCTATTATTTCAGGAATATCGCTAGTATTTTCCTGGGTGAAAACTGAGAGGAAGTAGGCATTTAGAATTTCACACATATCCTTATCACTGTCAGTGATCTGACCAGAGTTACTCTTAAGTGGGCCAATCTTGTCCCTAATCTTACTTCTGTATACATGAAAGAACCCTTTTGGGTTAGTCTTTGAATCCCTTGCGACCTTAGCCTCATAATCCCTTTTTGCTTTCCTTATTCATTTCTTTTTTTCTCTCTTTAATTGAATATATTGATTTCTTAACTGCCCATCCCCTCTTTTGATACGCCTATATATGCCTCTCTTTTGGCCAATGAGATGTTTTAATCTATTGTTCATCCATTTGGGATCATTTTTGTTAGATCTAATTTCCCTACTCGGAACAAAAGTTGTCTGGGCAGCTAGAACTATGCTCTGAAAAACGTCATATTGGCTACCAAGATCACCTTCCTGACCCACAGTCAGGACATCCCAATTTAGCCCACCCAAATAATTTTTCAGTCCCATGAAGTCGGCCAAGCGAAAATCTGGGACAGAGATTTGATTGCAGTTATCTGGATAATTCCATGATATATTGAAACTAAGTGATTTGTGATCACTTTCCCCAAGCTCATCATTAACCTCAAGATTATTAATTAGTGAATCTTTGTTGGCAAGAACCAAGTCAAGCAGATTGTTTCCTCTAGTTGGTTCTGTCACAACCTGTTCTAAAAAGCAATACTGAACCGTATCAAGAAAGTCACTAGACTCAAGATTTCCTGTCATATTGTTCCAATCAATTTGTTTAAAGTTAAAATCTCCCATTATCACAACATTTTCATATCTAGATGCCTTGTGAATTTCGTCCCATAACAGCTTACTGCACTCCCTATCAAGGTTTGGGGGCCTATAAATCACACCCAAAATTAATTTGTCACGTCCCTCGAGAAACTGTAGCCAAACAGATTCTGTGTTCGATGTTTCTAATCTTATATCATGTCTAAGACAACAATTTAAATTTTCTCTGACAAACATCGCCACTCCACCACCCTACCTGTTGACCCTATCAGTGTGGAATAGTTTATAACCCTGTATGTTGCATTCAGAAGGCATTTCTCCATCTTTCAGGTTGAACCAGGTCTCTGTTATACCAACAATATCTATATTACCTACACTTGCAAGTAATCTTAGCTCATCTATCTTATTTCTTAGACTCCTACTATTTGTATAGTAAACCTTAAGGGAGCTGGTCACTCGTTGCCCTCTACTATCTCTCTTTGTTTGTTGATCAATTGATTTGCCATTACTAGCAACTTTATTTTGAATATTGTCTTTTGAACATATCCCTGAGGTATCCCGGTAATAACTGCTGTTTTTAAACCTAATGCTGCAGCCTGGTTGTTACCCACAAACACCCATACTTCTATAATCTATCAGCTTAAATTCCTAGACAAGTCATCAATTACCCTCTCAATTGAATTGGCTAATGCTCTCCTGATCTTCAACGTGACTTCCTGTTTGAAAGCCAACACCATATTTGTTTGCACCCATAGATACAGTTTATCTTATCATATAGATATTATTATTATATTTCCTCTGATTAGTAAACCCTTATGTATCACAGCGCTTGTGTAATGAGAATTAATTAAACCTATTCTCTTAGTTATATTTTCTCCAGACACGAACAATATATACACAGTGAGCATATCTTAGATGTTTGACACCACTGGTTAAATACAATCATATTACCCAGAACTCACCACAAAGACACAGTGTTTGTCTACATATAGCCACAGACACAGTGTTTGTCTACATATAGCCACAGACACAGTGTTTGTCTACATATAGCCTCAGACACAGTGTTTGTCTACATATAGCCACAGACACAGTGTTTGTCTACATATAGCCACAGACACAGTGTTTGTCTACTTATAGCCACAGACACAGTGTTTGTCTACATATAGCCACAGACACAGTGTTTGTCTACATACAGCCACAGACACAGTGTTTGTCTACTTATAGCCACAGACACAGTGTTTGTCTACATATAGCCACAGACACAGTGTTTGTCTACTTATAGCCACAGACACAGTGTTTGTCTACATATAACCAGAAAACAATAGACCCCTGGCTGTCTTCAAGCTGGCACTGGACAAACACCTAAAGTCGGTACCTGACCAGCCGGGCTGTGGCTCGTACGTTGGATTGCGTGCAGCCAGCAGTAACAGCCTGGTTGATCAGGCTCTGATCCACCAGGAGGCCTGGTCACAGACCGGGCCGCGGGGGCGTTGACCCCCGGAACTCTCTCCAGGTAAACTCCAGGTAAACCAGGTAAATAGTGTTCGTCAACACAGTGTTCGTCAACATACTGCCAGAAACTTAAAGGCACTTAAAGTCAGTACCTGACCAACTGGGCTGTGGTTCGTACGTCAGCTTGCATGCGACCAGCAGTAACAGCCTGGTTGATCAGACACTGATCTACCATGAGGCCTGGTCTCAGACCGAGTCGCGGAGGCGGTGACCCTCGAAACCCTCTCCAGGTAAACTCCAGCCACTGATAGGTGACTCTAGTGTACAAAGAATGACACTAGCCACTGATAAGGAACACCAGTGTACAGCGGATAACACTAAAATAACAGACACAGCCCCACTCCACAAAGAGGGCAGTAAAGCAGTTGCAAAGAATTACAGACCGAAATCACTAACGTCCCATATAATAAAAAAAATATTTGAAAGGGTTCTAAGAAGCAAGATCGACACCCTCTTAGATACCTATCAGTTGCACAACCGAGGGCAGCATAGATTTGAGCAGGTCGTTCCTACCTATCCCAACTACTGGACCACTATGACATGGTCTTGGATGCTCTGTAGAACAAAGTGCAGATGTAGTATACACAGACTTTGCGAAAGCCTTTGACCAGTGCGATCTTGATATAAAAGCACACAAAATGTATGATAAAGGAAGAACAGGAAAAGTCCCACAAGGCACAGTACTCGCTCCCATCCTGTTTCTCATCCTCATATCTGACATTCATTTATGCTCAGTAACAAAGAAACAGAGAGCATAAACCTATCTCATCGACTGAGACATTAGAAAACGACAGCATGAGCCTAAGATCAGCATAAAACATCAGAACGATTTTCTGGTGAGTAACAAATCCCAGGTTCTGGTTTAGACAAACAATGGTTAGGAAACAGTGCTGGAGAGGTTGTGGTGACACTGACCTGACAAAGCCTCTGAATGATGAAACGGCTACAAATAAAGATACCCAGATGTTGCCCATGTGTCTAATTCTTCATCTTGTCGGTGTTATGTACCATTGATACAGGACCTGACACTCGACTTGCCTAGCATACAACACGGCGAACCCAGATTGACCCTCAGATGCACCGAAGATTACAGATCTACTATACTGACTCAAAGGAAGCGCATCCAGTTGATTTTTCTAAGCCTGTCATGTAAGTCTAAGCCTGTCATGTACGTCTAAGCTTGTTATGTACGTCTAAGCTTGTTATGTACGTCTAAGCTTGTTATGTACGTCTAAGGCTATCATGTAAGACGATGTTTCGCAGTACTGGTGCAGGTCGAGTGGTGTTCAGGTTCACAGATACCGTTGTTACACTTTACAAGCAGTAACTTGGACGGCTGGGTCTTATCAGGTGTGAATGCAAATACACTAGCTAGCAGCTAACAGCTAGCAATTAGAAGCTAGCAGCTAGACGGTAACAGCTAAAAGCTCACGGAGAAGAACCTGGGGTACTGTAGATAAACAGTTCAGAGAACCGACACGTTGATAAATTAGACACATGTGCAACATTTGGGTATCTTTATTGTGGAAAAGTTTCACCACACAGTGACTTCATCAGTCCAATACAAAGAAGAATGGTGAAGCTCAGGAGTTCGAGGTAATCAGTCCCTCAGCCTGGAGTCAATGTAATTTTATCAAGACTGATGGAGTGATTACATCTACTCCAGGACTGAGGGACTGATTACCTCGAACTACTTTTGATCTTCAAGCATTCTTCTTTTTATTGGACTGATGAAGCCACTGTCTGGCAAAACGTCTCCACAACAAAGATACCCAGGTGTTGCACATGTGTCTAATTTATCAACCTCGGGTACTGTTGGCCTCCCAGATTAATGTCATCTCCGTTCCGGCACGAGAGTGTAAATTCTTTCTTTAGCTGCAACTGTAACAAACACACTCAGGAGATGTTTATTCACAAGTCAGAACTGTTGAACACTTTGTTCAATGTTTAGAAGACACCAATTCACTGTCAATACCCCTGTACTTGTGGAAAATCTAATATGGTTGCATATATTTAATCCAGGTCAGAAATGGTTCATCTAACACAAACACATGTGCAAGAGTTGGGTATCTTTAATGTTGAGGAGTCTCGCTACACAGCAGGGCTCTTCAGTCAAATATAAAGGGAATAGTAGTAATGAAGTAATGATGATATAATCAGTCCACCAACCTTGGAGAACGTGTTTGAGGTGGTCAGTCCCTCAGCCTGGAATATGCTTCACTGTAATGTTTGTGACTGAATTCACGTAATGTGTAATACGTGAATACTGATCAATAAGTTTGTAAATAGCTCGTTTTTACTATAACTAGATGAGTTAACAATATGGCGGGGGTCCAGTCCATGAACCTACCATATACCTTTATAACCTTCTGAAAAGACAGTTACTGTATGAGTGATGGTGATTGCTTTTCAATTTTTGTGTCACGTTACCTCAGTGGAAGACGTTGTGGGCTAAGACAAGATAATATTATCGACTACTACCCACAGGAAGATTATGAGGCGCAAACCGAAGATATCACATTCATTTTCTGCTTTCAAAAATCAACCAGGAACAATTCATAGATATGCCAGGCGAGGCAGCGATCAGAATTTCATGAGAGAGATGTAAAAATGTGGTGAGTGCTGGTGAAGCAGTGATGATTAGGTGAGCTGAGGTGGGTGTTGATGCCCACAAGCTTTAAGGTGCTCACCTCAGCAAAGGACGTCATCAACCACAATTCAGCTGCAGTGACAGCAATGACGTTCTTCCAAGGTAACAATAATGCAAACTTTCAGTGTCCAACTTCCTACCCATCTAACATATTTTTTTTTTTTACGATAAATCAGCTTCACTGGAAACAAAAATTGCAACGAGAGTAAAATAATCAGCGGCATTTTTAATTTCTGTGTTATGTGTCATGTTTATATCTTTATTCAAAAGATATTTCTGTTTATAAAGTTTTTCTTCTTCTCTTTTTTAGTAAATGTCTACAGGAGAAGGGGTTACTAGCCCATTGCTCCCGGCATTTTAGTAGCCTCATACGACACGCATGGCTTACGGAGGAAAGATTCTTTTCCACTTCCCCATGGACAATAGAAGAAATAAAGAAGAACAAGAGCTATTTAGAAAAAGGAGAAAAACCTAGATGTATGTATATATATATGCATGTGCGTGTCTGTGAAGTGTGACCAAAGTGTAAGTAGGAGTAGCAAGATATCCCTGTTATCTAGCGTGTTTATGAGACAGAAAAAGAAACCAGCAATCCTACCATCATGCAAAACAGTTACAGGTTTCTGTTTCACAGTCATTTGGCAGGACGGTAGTACTTCCCTGGGTGGTTGCTGTCTACCAACCTACTACCTACGTGCTGTTGGAGTGTGAGCAAAGTAACATTTATGAAGGGGTTCAGGGAAACCGGCAGGCCGGACTTGAGTCCTGGAGGGGTGTTAATGTTGCAGTTTAAAAACTGTAGTGTAAAGCACCCTTCTGGCAAGACAGTGATGGAGTGAATGATGGTGAAAGTTTTTCTTCCTCGGGCCACCCTGCCTTGGTGGGAATCGGCCAGTGTGACAATAAAAAAAAAAATTCTGTCTGTCCGATGCACTAATATTTTCATTTCTTTTTATATATATAAGTAGAAAAGATATTATAAGGTTTTATTTCCAACACATTAGCAGGTTTTTACCTGTGATTTTTGTGGGAACTGTTGAGAGGTGTTCATACGCTGGCAGCCCGGCCTGGAGCCAGGCTTCTTTGTTGCTTGCCTGTTCAATCGGACTGTTGCTGTTGGTGGCTCGTTAGCCCGCTTATCCATCACAGCCTTGTATTAATACGGCACTTTGAGTATTGATCCAATTTCCTCTTGAAGATTTCTATACAGTTCTTCCGGAAAATTTCCCGAGATCTGCTGGTAGCGGAGTGAAGAGTCTTGAATCACGAATGTTGACACAATGTTCTCTTACTGACACCGTGGAGCCCTTAGTTTTCACTGAGATTATCTCACACTTCCTCCATATCCCTCACTCCAGTACATTGTTATGGTAGTGTGTAGACCTGGAACTATATCTTCAGGTATCTACTACGTATAAGGTGACCACAGTCAGAAACCACACTTATCATTACTTACTTCTCAAGTGTTTCCAGACACGTGCAGTTCTCACGATACAGCTGGTAAATGTTATGGTGAAGTCGACAAACGAAAAAGAACACTTATGTACCGTTCAGCACATTCATTAAAGGAAACGTTTCGCCTAGAGTGGCTTCGTCAGTCCTAACACAGAGTAAGACAATTGTATCTCACGATACAATTGTCTTACTTGTGTCTTGAGTACTCTCGTCCTTTCGTCCTCTACTGAAGTATTGAGGTACAAGCATCATAAGAAAGTTATCTTAAGATACAATTATCGTTATAAAGACGTCATGAAGAGCATGGAGAAGTGAGGTTCTATGAAGTGATGACGTGAGCCGAGGTCAGGTCAGAACGTGGCGTGGTGTGGGCGGGGCCTTGCGTGGGAAGGTCATCCTAGCAGGAGGTGTACATGAGGTTGTGATTGGCTCAAAGAACTATGCTGCTGCTCTCAACAGTTTTATTCAACATCCACGATTGACTTAAAGAAAACATACACTGTGCTTTCTACAGCCCAAGCTTATGTCCGACTGACCTGTTTTCCTAAATCCCTTCACAGATGTAACATTTTTCACGCTATGATCCCCAAAAACCCTCTCGCCTCTACTCTGACCCAACATTCACTAGTGTCTGGTGAATGGTCAACCTTCTACCTCTCGATTCTTCCCTCACATTTCCTTCCAGTCATTCTTACTTCCACTAGTTGGCTCCGTCTATCCTGCCGTCAAGATTATCCGCTCCTCACCTTGGACAGGATATAAGTCCCCATACTGTTGCTTCAGCCTCACATTGTTCCACACTATGGAGCAAAACTCTTCTCCAGGCTGAGGGACTGACCACCTCAAAACTAAGTCTTCAAGGGTGGTGGACTGATTACATCGTCTTTACAAGAGTACTGCTTTTGCTACCTCCTGCGTACTCGTCTGAGGAAGTTTACCGTGTAGGCGAAGAGTTACGGAATAAAGTTATTTAACCGCTCCACACGTGTCTTATCTTTGCACTATGATGTAAATTGCTAAGAAAACCTATATGGTGAAAAATGGAATATTTGGGTATCATTATCGTGGAAGCATTTACGTAATAAAGATTCTCACACATAACACAAGCGTCTCATCATTCAACTGTGTGCAGCCACCACAGATGTAAGTGTCCTCTTGGACAGCCTGTCGTACTCCATGCTTTCTATATGACAAAATCATCTCAAGAATCTGGATCTGGAACCGAGCCGTGGGGACGGTGACCCCAGGAAGCGACTCCAGGTAAACTCCAGAAAACTCAAGGTAAACTGAGGGAAACTCAATGTAAACTCCAGGTAAACTCCAGATAAACTCAGGTAAACTCAGGCAAACTCCAGGTAAACTCAAGTAAACTCCAAGTAATACATCTACGCAATTTTTTTCTTGTCATTTCAGTTACCATCGTAAGCGAAGAAAATGAATGCATTTGAGGTTTAACACTGAAATATCTGGTTAATTACGGTGATCTAACATTACATCAATGATCCGGGAAAGGTATCCCCGTAATGCATGACGTCGGGCCACTGTACCTCAATGATCCGGGAAAGGTATCCCCGTAATGCATGACGTCGGGCCCCTGTACCTCAATGATCCGGGAAAGGTTTCCCAGTAATGCATGATGCCGGGCCCCTGTACCTCAATGATCCGGGAAAGGTTTCCCAGTAATGCATGATGCCGGGCCCCTGTACCTCAATGATCCGGGAAAGGTATCCCCGTAATGCATGACGTCGGGCCACTGTACCTCAATGATCCGGGAAAGGTTTCCCAGTAATGCATGATGCCGGGCCCCTGTACCTCAATGATCCGGGAAAGGTATCCCCGTAATGCATGACGCCGGGCCCCTGTACCTCAATGATCCGGGAAAGGTATCCCCGTAATGCATGACGCCGGGCCCCTGTACCTCAATGATCCGGGAAAGGTATCCCCGTAATGCATGACGCCGGGCCCCTGTACCTCAATGATCCGGGAAAGGTATCCCCGTAATGCATGACGCCGGGCCACTGTACCTCAATGATCCGGGAAAGGTATCCCCGTAATGCATGACGCCGGGCCACTGTACCTCAATGATCCGGGAAAGGTATCCCCGTAATGCATGACGCCGGGTCCCTGTACCTCAATGATCCGGGAAAGGTATCCCCGTAATGCATGACGCCGGGCCCCTGTACCTCAATGATCCGGGAAAGGTATCCCCGTAATGCATGACGCCGGGCCACTGTACCTCAATGATCCGGGAAAGGTATCCCCGTAATGCATGACGCCGGGCCACTGTACCTCAATGATCCGGGAAAGGTATCCCCGTAATGCATGACGCCGGGCCATTGTACCTCAATGATCCGGGAGAGGTATCCCCGTAATGCATGACGCCGGGTCCCTGTACTTCAATGATCCGGGAAAGGTATCCCCGTAATGCATGACGCCGGGCCCCTGTACCTCAATGATCCGGGAAAGGTATCCCCGTAATGCATGACGCCGGGCCCCTGTACCTCAATGATCCGGGAAAGGTATCCCCGTAATGCATGACGCCGGGCCACTGTACCTCAATGATCCGGGAAAGGTATCCCCGTAATGCATGACGCCGGGCCACTGTACCTCAATGATCCGGGAAAGGTATCCCCGTAATGCATGACGCCGGGCCATTGTACCTCAATGATCCGGGAAAGGTATCCCCGTAATGCATGACGCCGGGTCCCTGTACTTCAATGATCCGGGAAAGGTATCCCCGTAATGCATGACGCCGGGCCCCTGTACCTCAATGATCCGGGAAAGGTATCCCCGTAATGCATGACGCCGGGCCCCTGTACCTCAATGATCCGGGAAATGTATCCCCGTAATGCATGACGCCGGGCCATTGTACCTCAATGATCCGGGAAAGGTATCCCCGTAATGCATGACGCCGGGTCCCTGTACTTCAATGATCCGGGAAAGGTATCCCCGTAATGCATGACGCCGGGCCCCTGTACCTCAATGATCCGGGAAAGGTATCCCCGTAATGCATGACGCCGGGCCCCTGTACCTCAATGATCCGGGAAAGGTATCCCCGTAATGCATGACGCCGGGCCACTGTACCTCAATGATCCGGGAAAGGTATCCCCGTAATGCATGACGCCGGGCCACTGTACCTCAATGATCCGGGAAAGGTATCCCCGTAATGCATGACGCCGGGCCATTGTACCTCAATGATCCGGGAAAGGTATCCCCGTAATGCATGACGCCGGGTCCCTGTACTTCAATGATCCGGGAAAGGTATCCCCGTAATGCATGACGCCGGGCCCCTGTACCTCAATGATCCGGGAAAGGTATCCCCGTAATGCATGACGCCGGGCCCCTGTACCTCAATGATCCGGGAAAGGTATCCCCGTAATGCATGACGCCGGGCCACTGTACCTCAATGATCCGGGAAAGGTATCCCAGTAATGCATGACGCCGGGCCACTGTACCTCAATGATCCGGGAAAGGTATCCCCGTAATGCATGACGCCGGGCCCCTGTACCTCAATGATCCGGGAAAGGTATCCCAGTAATGCATGACGCCGGGCCCCTGTACCTCAATGATCCGGGAAAGGTATCCCCGTAACGCATGACGCCGGGCCCCTGTACCTCAATGATCCGGGAAAGGTATCCCCGTAATGCATGACGCCGGGTCCCTGTACCTCAATGATCCGGGAAAGGTATCCTCGTAATGCATGACGCCGGGCCCCTGTACCTCAATGATCCGGGAAAGGTATCCCCGTAATGCATGATGCCGGGCCCCTGTACCTCAATGATCCGGGAAAGGTATCCCAGTAATGCATGACGCCGGGCCCCTGTAACTCAATGAACCGGGAAAGGTATCCCAGTAATGCATGACGCCGGGCCCCTGTACCTCAATGATCCGGGAAAGGTATCCCCGTAATGAATGACGCCGGGCCACTGTACCTCAATGATCCGGGAAAGGTATCCCCGTAATGCATGACGCCGGGTCCCTGTACTTCAATGATCCGGGAAAGGTATCCCCGTAATGCATGACGCCGGGCCACTGTACCTCAATGATCCGGGAAAGGTATCCCCGTAATGCATGACGCCGGGCCACTGTACCTCAATGATCCGGGAAAGGTATCCCCGTAATGCATGACGCCGGGTCCCTGTACCTCAATGATCCGGGAAAGGTATCCCCGTAATGCATGACGCCGGGCCCCTGTACCTCAATGATCCGGGAAAGGTATCCCCGTAATGCATGACGCCGGGCCACTGTACCTCAATGATCCGGGAAAGGTATCCCCGTAATGCATGACGCCGGGCCACTGTACCTCAATGATCCGGGAAAGGTATCCCCGTAATGCATGACGCCGGGCCATTGTACCTCAATGATCCGGGATAGGTATCCCCGTAATGCATGACGCCGGGTCCCTGTACTTCAATGATCCGGGAAAGGTATCCCCGTAATGCATGACGCCGGGCCCCTGTACCTCAATGATCCGGGAAAGGTATCCCCGTAATGCATGACGCCGGGCCCCTGTACCTCAATGATCCGGGAAAGGTATCCCCGTAATGCATGACGCCGGGCCACTGTACCTCAATGATCCGGGAAAGGTATCCCCGTAATGCATGACGCCGGGCCACTGTACCTCAATGATCCGGGAAAGGTATCCCCGTAATGCATGACGCCGGGCCATTGTACCTCAATGATCCGGGAAAGGTATCCCCGTAATGCATGACGCCGGGTCCCTGTACTTCAATGATCCGGGAAAGGTATCCCCGTAATGCATGACGCCGGGCCCCTGTACCTCAATGATCCGGGAAAGGTATCCCCGTAATGCATGACGCCGGGCCCCTGTACCTCAATGATCCGGGAATGTATCCCCGTAATGCATGACGCCGGGCCATTGTACCTCAATGATCCGGGAAAGGTATCCCCGTAATGCATGACGCCGGGTCCCTGTACTTCAATGATCCGGGAAAGGTATCCCCGTAATGCATGACGCCGGGCCCCTGTACCTCAATGATCCGGGAAAGGTATCCCCGTAATGCATGACGCCGGGCCCCTGTACCTCAATGATCCGGGAAAGGTATCCCCGTAATGCATGACGCCGGGCCACTGTACCTCAATGATCCGGGAAAGGTATCCCCGTAATGCATGACGCCGGGCCACTGTACCTCAATGATCCGGGAAAGGTATCCCCGTAATGCATGACGCCGGGCCATTGTACCTCAATGATCCGGGAAAGGTATCCCCGTAATGCATGACGCCGGGTCCCTGTACTTCAATGATCCGGGAAAGGTATCCCCGTAATGCATGACGCCGGGCCCCTGTACCTCAATGATCCGGGAAAGGTATCCCCGTAATGCATGACGCCGGGCCCCTGTACCTCAATGATCCGGGAAAGGTATCCCCGTAATGCATGACGCCGGGCCACTGTACCTCAATGATCCGGGAAAGGTATCCCAGTAATGCATGACGCCGGGCCACTGTACCTCAATGATCCGGGAAAGGTATCCCCGTAATGCATGACGCCGGGCCCCTGTACCTCAATGATCCGGGAAAGGTATCCCAGTAATGCATGACGCCGGGCCCCTGTACCTCAATGATCCGGGAAAGGTATCCCCGTAACGCATGACGCCGGGCCCCTGTACCTCAATGATCCGGGAAAGGTATCCCCGTAATGCATGACGCCGGGTCCCTGTACCTCAATGATCCGGGAAAGGTATCCTCGTAATGCATGACGCCGGGCCCCTGTACCTCAATGATCCGGGAAAGGTATCCCCGTAATGCATGATGCCGGGCCCCTGTACCTCAATGATCCGGGAAAGGTATCCCAGTAATGCATGACGCCGGGCCCCTGTAACTCAATGAACCGGGAAAGGTATCCCAGTAATGCATGACGCCGGGCCCCTGTACCTCAATGATCCGGGAAAGGTATCCCCGTAATGAATGACGCCGGGCCACTGTACCTCAATGATCCGGGAAAGGTATCCCCGTAATGCATGACGCCGGGCCCCTGTACCTCAATGATCCGGGAAAGGTATCCCCGTAATGCATGACGCCGGGCCACTGTACCTCAATGATCCGGGAAAGGTATCCCAGTAATGCATGACGCCGGGCCACTGTACCTCAATGATCCGGGAAAGGTATCCCCGTAATGCATGACGCCGGGCCCCTGTACCTCAATGATCCGGGAAAGGTATCCCAGTAATGCATGACGCCGGGCCCCTGTACCTCAATGATCCGGGAAAGGTATCCCCGTAATGCATTACGCCGGGCCCCTGTACCTCAATGATCCGGGAAAGGTATCCCCGTAATGCATGACGCCGGGTCCCTGTACCTCAATGATCTGGGAAAGGTATCCCCGTAATGCATGACGCCGGGCCCCTGTACCTCAATGATCCGGGAAAGGTATCCCCGTAATGCATGATGCCGGGCCCCTGTACCTCAATGATCCGGGAAAGGTATCCCAGTAATGCATGACGCCGGGCCCCTGTAACTCAATGATCCGGGAAAGGTATCCCAGTAATGCATGACGCCGGGCCCCTGTACCTCAATGATCCGGGAAAGGTATCCCAGTAATGCATGACGCCGGGCCCCTGTACCTCAATGATCCGGGAAAGGTATCCCCGTAATGCATGACGCCGGACCCCTGTACCTCAATGATCCGGGAAAGGTATCCCCGTAATGCATGACGCCGGGCCCCTGTACCTAGAGTTTACCTGGAGAGAGTTCCGGGGGTCAACGCCCCCGCGGCCCGGTCTGTGACCAGGCCTCCTGGTACCTCAATGATCCGGGAAAGGTACCCCCGTAATGCATGACGCCGGGCCCCTGTACCTCAATGATCCGGGAAAGGTATCCCCGTAATGCATGACGCCGGGCCCCTGTACCTCAATGATCCGGGAAAGGTATCCCCGTAATGCATGACGCCGGGCCCCTGTACCTCAATGATCCGGGAAAGGTATCCCCGTAATGCATGACGCCGGGCCCCTGTACCTCAATGATCCGGGAAAGGTATCCCCGTAATGCATGACGCCGGGCCCCTGTACTTCAACGATCCGGGAAAGGTATCCCCGTAATGCATGACGCCGGGCCCCTGTACCTCAATGATCCGGGAAAGGTATCCCAGTAATGCATGACGCCGGGCCCCTGTACCTCAATGATCCGGGAAAGGTATCCCCGTTATGCATGACGCCGGGCCCCTGTACCTCAATGATCCGGGAAAGGTATCCCCGTAATGCATGACGCCGGGCCCCTGTACCTCAATGATCCGGGAAAGGTATCCCCGTAATGCACGACGCCGGGCCCCTGTACCTCAATGATCCGAGAAAGGTATCCCAGTAATGCATGACGCCGGGTCCCTGTACCTCAATGATCCGGGAAAGGTATCATAGTAATGCATGACGCCGGGCCCCTGTACCTCAATGATCCGGGAAAGGTATATCAGTAATGTATGACGCTGGGCCCCTGTACCTCAATGATCCGGGAAATGTATCCCTGTAATGCATGACGCCGGGCCCCTGTACCTCAATGATCCGGGAAAGGTATCCCCGTAATGCATGACGCCGGGCCCCTGTACCTCAATGATCCGGGAAAGGTATCCCCGTAATGCATGACGCCGGACCCCTGTACCTCAATGATCCGGGAAAGGTATCCCCGTAATGCATGACGCCGGGCCCCTGTACATCAATGATCCGGGAAAGGTATCCCCGTAATGCATGACGCCGGGCCCCTGTACCTCAATGATCCGGGAAAGGTATCCCCGTAATGGATGACGCCGGGCCCCTGTACCTCAATGATCCGGGAAAGGTATCCCAGTAATGCATGACGCCGGGCCCCTGTACCTTAATGATCCGGGAAAGGTATCCCAGTAATGCATTACGCCGGGCCCCTGTACCTCAATGATCCGGGAAAGGTATCCCCGTAATGCATGACGCCGGGCCCCTGTACCTCAATGATCCGGGAAAGGTATCCCAGTAATGCATGACGCCGGGCCCCTGTACCTCAATGATCCGGGAAAGGTTTCCCAGTAATGCATGACGCCGGGCCCCTGTACCTCAATGATCCGGGAAAGGTATCCCCGTAATGCATGACGCCGGGCCACTGTACCTCAATGATCCGGGAAAGGTATCCCAGTAATGCATGACGCCGGGCCCATATACCTCAATGATCCGGGAAAGGTATCCCAGTAATGCATGACGCCGGGTCCCTGTACCTCAATGATCCGGGAAAGGTATCCCAGTAATGCATGACGCCGGGCCACTGTACCTCAATGATCCGGGAAAGGTATCCCAGTAATGCATGACGCTGGGCCCCTGTACCTCAATGATCCGGGAAAGGTATCCCAGTAATGCATGACGCCGGGCCCCTGTACCTCAATGATCCGGGAAAGGTATCCCCGTAACGCATGACGCCGGGCCCCTGTACCTCAATGATCCGGGAAAGGTATCCCCGTAATGCATGACGCCGGGTCCCTGTACCTCAATGATCCGGGAAAGGTATCCCCGTAATGCATGACGCCGGGCCCCTGTACCTCAATGATCCGGGAAAGGTATCCCCGTAATGCATGATGCCGGGCCCCTGTACCTCAATGATCCGGGAAAGGTATCCCAGTAATGCATGACGCCGGGCCCCTGTAACTCAATGATCCGGGAAAGGTATCCCAGTAATGCATGACGCCGGGCCCCTAAACCTCAATGATCCGGGAAAGGTATCCCCGTAATGCATGACGCCGGGCCACTGTACCTCAATGATCCGGGAAAGGTATCCCCGTAATGCATGACGCCGGGTCCCTGTACTTCAATGATCCGGGAAAGGTATCCCCGTAATGCATGACGCCGGGCCCCTGTACCTCAATGATCCGGGAAAGGTATCCCCGTAATGCATGACGCCGGGCCCCTGTACCTCAATGATCCGGG
Organism: Cherax quadricarinatus; assembly: GCF_038502225.1. NCBI lineage: Eukaryota > Metazoa > Arthropoda > Malacostraca > Decapoda > Parastacidae > Cherax > Cherax quadricarinatus. Next base: position 24,390,745 of record NC_091332.1, read on the forward strand.
AAAGGTATCCCCGTAATGCATGACGCCGGGCCACTGTACCTCAATGATCCGGGAAAGGTATCCCAGTAATGCATGACGCCGGGCCACTGTACCTCAATGATCCGGGAAAGGTATCCCCGTAGTGCATGACGCCGGGCCCCTGTACCTCAATGATCCGGGAAAGGTATCCCAGTAATGCATGACGCCGGGCCCCTGTACCTCAATGATCCGGGAAAGGTATCCCAGTAATGCATGACGCCGGGCCCCTGTACCTCAATGATCCGGGAAAGGTATCCCCGTAATGCATGACGCCGGGCCCCTGTACCTCAATGATCCGGGAAAGGTATCCCCGTAATGCATGACGCCGGGTCCCTGTACCTCAATGATCTGGGAAAGATATCCCCGTAATGCATGACGCCGGGCCCCTGTACCTCAATGATCCGGGAAAGGTATCCCCGTAATGCATGATGCCGGGCCCCTGTACCTCAATGATCCGGGAAAGGTATCCCAGTAATGCATGACGCCGGGCCCCTGTAACTCAATGATCCGGGAAAGGTATCCCAGTAATGCATGACGCCGGGCCCCTGTACCTCAATGATCCGGGAAAGGTATCCCAGTAATGCATGACGCCGGGCCCCTGTACCTCAATGATCCGGGAAAGGTATCCCCGTAATGCATGACGCCGGACCCCTGTACCTCAATGATCCGGGAAAGGTATCCCCGTAATGCATGACGCCGGGCCCCTGTACCTGGAGTTTACCTGGAGAGAGTTCCGGGGGTCAACGCCCCCGCGGCCCGGTCTGTGACCAGGCCTCCTGGTACCTCAATGATCCGGGAAAGGTACCCCCGTAATGCATGACGCCGGGCCCCTGTACCTCAATGATCCGGGAAAGGTATCCCCGTAATGCATGACGCCGGGCCCCTGTACCTCAATGATCCGGGAAAGGTATCCCCGTAATGCATGACGCCGGGCCCCTGTACCTCAATGATCCGGGAAAGGTATCCCCGTAATGCATGACGCCGGGCCCCTGTACCTCAATGATCCGGGAAAGGTATCCCCGTAATGCATGACGCCGGGCCCCTGTACCTCAACGATCCGGGAAAGGTATCCCCGTAATGCATGACGCCGGGCCCCTGTACCTCAATGATCCGGGAAAGGTATCCCAGTAATGCATGACGCCGGGCCCCTGTACCTCAATGATCCGGGAAAGGTATCCCCGTTATGCATGACGCCGGGCCCCTGTACCTCAATGATCCGGGAAAGGTATCCCCGTAATGCATGACGCCGGGCCCCTGTACCTCAATGATCCGGGAAAGGTATCCCCGTAATGCACGACGCCGGGCCCCTGTACCTCAATGATCCGAGAAAGGTATCCCAGTAATGCATGACGCCGGGTCCCTGTACCTCAATGATCCGGGAAAGGTATCATAGTAATGCATGACGCCGGGCCCCTGTACCTCAATGATCCGGGAAAGGTATATCAGTAATGTATGACGCTGGGCCCCTGTACCTCAATGATCCGGGAAATGTATCCCTGTAATGCATGACGCCGGGCCCCTGTACCTCAATGATCCGGGAAAGGTATCCCCGTAATGCATGACGCCGGGCCCCTGTACCTCAATGATCCGGGAAAGGTATCCCCGTAATGCATGACGCCGGACCCCTGTACCTCAATGATCCGGGAAAGGTATCCCCGTAATGCATGACGCCGGGCCCCTGTACATCAATGATCCGGGAAAGGTATCCCCGTAATGCATGACGCCGGGCCCCTGTACCTCAATGATCCGGGAAAGGTATCCCCGTAATGGATGACGCCGGGCCCCTGTACCTCAATGATCCGGGAAAGGTATCCCAGTAATGCATGACGCCGGGCCCCTGTACCCCAATGATCCGGGAAAGGTATCCCAGTAATGCATTACGCCGGGCCCCTGTACCTCAATGATCCGGGAAAGGTATCCCCGTAATGCATGACGCCGGGCCCCTGTACCTCAATGATCCGGGAAAGGTATCCCAGTAATGAATGACGCCGGGCCCCTGTACCTCAATGATCCGGGAAAGGTTTCCCAGTAATGCATGACGCCGGGCCCCTGTACCTCAATGATCCGGGAAAGGTATCCCCGTAATGCATGACGCCGGGCCACTGTACCTCAATGATCCGGGAAAGGTATCCCAGTAATGCATGACGCCGGGCCCATATACCTCAATGATCCGGGAAAGGTATCCCAGTAATGCATGACGCCGGGTCCCTGTACCTCAATGATCCGGGAAAGGTATCCCAGTAATGCATGACGCCGGGCCACTGTACCTCAATGATCCGGGAAAGGTATCCCAGTAATGCATGACGCCGGGTCCCTATACCTCAATGATCCGGGAAAGGTATCCCAGTAATGCATGACGCAGGGCCCCTGTACCTCAATGATCCGGGAAAGGTATCCCAGTAATGCATGACGCCGGGCCCCTGTACCTCAATGATCCGGGAAAGGTTTCCCAGTAATGCATGACGCCGGGCCCCTGTACCTCAATGATCCGGGAAAGGTATCCCCGTAATGCATGACGCCGGGCCACTGTACCTCAATGATCCGGGAAAGGTATCCCAGTAATGCATGACGCCGGGCCCATATACCTCAATGATCCGGGAAAGGTATCCCAGTAATGCATGACGCCGGGTCCCTGTACCTCAATGATCCGGGAAAGGTATCCCAGTAATGCATGACGCCGGGCCACTGTACCTCAATGATCCGGGAAAGGTATCCCAGTAATGCATGACGCCGGGTCCCTGTACCTCAATGATCCGGGAAAGGTATCCCCGTAATGCATGACGCCGGGTCCCTGTACCTCAATGATCCGGGGAAGGTATCCCCGTAATGCATGACGCCGGGTCCCTATACCTCAATGATCCGGGGAAGGCATCCCAGTAATGCATGACGCCGGGTCCCTGTACCTCAATGATCCGGGGAAGGTATCCCAGTAATGCATGACGCCGGGTCCCTGTACCTCAATGATCCGGGGAAGGTATCCCCGTAATGCATGACGCCGGGTCCCTGTACCTCAACACATTTTCCTGCACATAAATTAAATACTGCTCCCACGTTCCCCTCACTCCTGGTGGGTCCTTGCTTGTGAGTCCCCTCGTTCGTTCGTTACAAACTAAACTTAACAGGTACTATCCTGGACCTAAGATGCTTCAGGCATTAAATATTGAAGTCGTTCAGAAAAGATCAACTGAAATTGATTTAACGTGATTCAACGGAAATAAAAAATCACACAAGGAGTATTAACAGCACAAAATAATCAGACTTGCAACAGCACTTCCGAATTTCACTTTACGACGTTGTCCACTTAAGAGGCTTTTTTTTTTTTAAGGTTAAACCTATTTTCAGGTTGTCAGGATGCTGGAAATGGACTCAACAAGGTTGGTCACTGGGCAGACGCGCATGCCAGTTGTTCCAAGACTCTGGTCCTGGTTACCGTACACAAATGTTGAAATTTTGAAGCAGATTGGATGAGGTGTTCTCTAGTTATGAGCGAATTAAAACCGAAAAATTGGAAAAAAAAAAAAAAAATTCAGGCAACATTTCGGAGGTCCTCCTTCAGTGATGCCTAATTACGTTCATTTTGGAAGGGCAAGGTCAGGCTAGGCCTACACACAGGAAGTAGATTAATAGATAAATTTGCTGCTGGATGAAGGTGGGGGAAGTTTTCTTGTTCTAGTGATATTGTTTTGTCTATTAGAAGCTCAAACTTTTTTTTTTCATGGATTACAGTGTGGTGCAGTAAAGCTTTTGTAAGTGCAAGCCTGTGACCCCAGCCTGATGGTGACCCCAGCCTGATGGTGACCACAGCCTGATGGTGACCACAGCCTGATGGTGACCCCAGCCTGATGGTGACCCCAGCCTGATGGTGACCCCAGCCTGATGGTGACCACAGCCTGATGGTGACCCCAGCCTGATGGTGACCACAGCCTGATGGTGACCACAGCCTGATGGTGACCCCAGCATGATGGTGACCCCAGCCTGATGGTGACCACAGCCTGATGGTGACCACAGCCTGATGGTGACCCCAGCATGATGGTGACCACAGCCTGATGGTGACCACAGCCTGATGGTGACCCCAGCATGATGGTGACCCCAGCCTGATGGTGACCACAGCCTGATGGTGACCACAGCCTGATGGTGACCCCAGCCTGATGGTGACCACAGCCTGATGGTGACCACAGCCTGATGGTGACCCCAGCATGATGGTGACCCCAGCCTGATGGTGACCCCAGCCTGATGGTGACCACAGCCTGATGGTGACCCCAGCCTGATGGTGACCCCAGCCTGATGGTGACCACAGCCTGATGGTGACCCCAGCCTGATGGTGACCCCAGCCTGATGGTGATCACAGCCTGATGGTGATCACAGCCTGATGGTGACCCCAGCCTGATGGTGACCCCAGCCTGATGGTGACCCCAGCCTGATGGTGACCCCAGCCTGATGGTGACCCCAGCCTGATGGTGACCCCAGCCTGATGGTGACCCCAGCCTGATGGTGACCCCAGCCTGATGGTGACCACAGCCTGATGGTGACCCCAGCCTGATGGTGACCCCAGCCTGATGGTGACCCCAGCCTGATGGTGACCCCAGCCTGATGGTGACCCCAGCCTGATGGTGACCCCAGCCTGATGGTGACCCCAGCCTGATGGTGACCCCAGCCTGATGGTGACCACAGCCTGATGGTGACCACAGCCTGATGGTGACCCCACCCTGATGGTGACCCCACCCTGATGGTGACCCCAGCCTGATGGTGACCCCAGCCTGATGGTGACCCCAGCCTGATGGTGACCCCAGCCTGATGGTGACCCCAGCCTGATGGTGACCCCAGCCTGATGGTGACCCCAGCCTGATGGTGACCCCAGCCTGATGGTGACCACAGCCTGATGGTGACCCCAGCCTGATGGTGACCCCAGCCTGATGGTGACCCCAGCCTGATGGTGACCACAGCCTGATGGTGACCACAGCCTGATGGTGACCACAGCCTGATGGTGACCACAGCCTGATGGTGACCACAGCCTGATGGTGACCACAGCCTGATGGTGACCACAGCCTGATGGTGACCCCAGCCTGATGGTGACCCCAGCCTGATGGTGACCACAGCCTGATGGTGACCCCAGCCTGATGGTGACCACAGCCTGATGGTGACCCCAGCCTGATGGTGACCACAGCCTGATGGTGACCCTAGCCTGATGGTGACCCCAGCCTGATGGTGACCCCAGCCTGATGGTGACCCCAGCCTGATGGTGACCCCAGCCTGATGGTGACCACAGCCTGATGGTGACCCCAGCCTGATGGTGACCACAGCCTGATGGTGACCACAGCCTGATGGTGATCCCAGCCTGATGGTGACCACAGCCTGATGGTGACCCCAGCCTGATGGTGACCACAGCCTGATGGTGACCCCAGCCTGATGGTGACCACAGCCTGATGGTGACCCCAGCCTGATGGTGACCCCAGCCTGATGGTGACCACAGCATGATGGTGACCCCAGCCTGATGGTGATCACAGCCTGATGGTGACCACAGCCTGACGGTGATCACAGCCTGATGGTGACCACAGTCTGATGGTGACCACAGCCTGATGGTGATCACAGCCTGATGGTGACCACAGCCTGATGGTGATCACAGCCTGATGGTGACCACAGCCTGATGGTGACCACAGCCTGATGGTGACCACAGCCTGATGGTGACCCCAGCCTGATGGTGACCACAACCTGATGGTGATCACAGCCTGATGGTGATCACAGCCTGATGGTGACCACAGCCTGATGGTGACCACAGCCTGATGGTGACCCCAGCCTGATGGTGACCCCAGCCTGATGGTGACCCCAGCCTGATGGTGACCCCAGCCTGATGGTGACCCCAGCCTGATGGTGACCGCAGCCTGATGGTGACCCCAGCCTGATGGTGACCCCAGCCTGATGGTGACCCCAGCCTGATGGTGACCCCAGCCTGATGGTGACCCCAGCCTGATGGTGACCCCAGCCTGATGGTGACCACAGCCTGATGGTGACCACAGCCTGATGGTGATCACAGCCTGATGGTGACCACAGCCTGATGGTGACCACAGCCTGATGGTGACCACAGCCTGATGGTGACCACAGCCTGATGGTGACCACAGCCTGATGGTGACCACAGCCTGATGGTGATCACAAATGATGGTGATCACGACTGATGGTGATCACAACTGATGGTGATCACGACTGAAGGTGATCACAACTGATGGTGATCACGACTGAAGGTGATCACAACTGATGGTGATCACGACTGAAGGTGATCACAACTGATGGTGATCACAGCTGATTTAGAATGGACACTGAGACACACAAGACTGATAGGTTATCACAGTGTAACTATCAGGTGCCTCTCGACAACACCTTATGAAATTCAGTCTTGTGGTATATATATATATATATATATATATATATATATATATATATATATAGAGAGAGAGAGAGAGAGAGAGAGAGAGAGAGAGAGAGAGAGAGAGAGAGAGAGAGAGAGAGAGAGAGAGAGAGAGAGAGAGAGAGAGAGAGAGAGAGAGAGAGAGAGAGAGAGAGAGAGAGAGAGAGAGAGAGAGAGAGAGAGAGAGAGAGAGAGAGAGAGAGAGAGAGAGAGGGAGAGAGAGAGAGAACCTGGGAATCGAACCAGTGTTGTTTTAGCCCGCCTGATGGTGAGTGAAAATTCATGGCGCTCTAACCCATACAATCCTACAAACAACTTTATCACATCAATCCCAAATACCTTACCCCCTTTCATTCTACCCACTACCTCATGAGCTTCCCTCACACTCACAACTTGCTCCTCCTCACTCCTACAAGATGTTATTCCTCCTTGTCCTATACACGAAATCAAAGCTTCCCTATTTTCATCAACATTTAACAATTCCTCAAAATATTCCCTCCATCTTCCCGATACCTCTAACTCTCCATTTAATAACTCTCCTCTCCTATTTTTAACAATCAAATCCATTCGTTCCTTAGGCTTCCTCAACTTATTAATCTCACTCCAAAACTTTTTCTTATTTTCTACAAAACTTGTTGATAACATCTCACCCACTCTCTCATTTGCTCTCTTTTTACATTGCTTCACCACTCTCTTAACCTCTCTCTTTTTCTCTCCATATACTCCTCCCTCCTTGCATCACTTCTACTTTGTAAAAACCTCTCCAATGCTAACTTTTTCCCATTTTTTTTACATCATCATTCCACCAGTTGCTCTTCTTCCCTCCCTCACCCACTTTCCCGTAACCACAAACTTATGCTGAACACTCTAACACTACATTCTTGTACCTACCCCATACATCGCCAACATAATGCTCACCAACGCTTCAGGAAAGGACAAAGCTCGTCTCCCAGCGATGAAGGCACCATATTCAGGAGATTTCCTTTTAGCGATTCCCAGTTCCTCTCTGGATACTCGACTCGATCCAAAGGCCATTCGGATTTTTGTTGCTCTTCGCCTAGCCGCCTCCATACTCACCGAACATAGGTATATTTGCTGGAGAGAGACGGCTGATCAATTCGGACTTCATGTTCTCGTGTGTTACACATCAGTAGGGAAGTATGCCAGACATGAGGTCAACGACATCATAAAGAGAAGCCTCGCCATAGCCCGTTGCCCAGCTCACCGGGAACCCCAAGTACAGAGGTCTGACGAAAGTCAAAAGCTTCCTGATGGAGCCACTATGCTACCCTGGAAGGATGGTAAGCAGATTGCCTGGGACTACACCTCTGCTGCCACATTGGCAGTCACCTACTTGCCATACTCCGAAGCTGAAGGGGGTGGAGCTGCCAGCTGCAAGGAGACCCAGAAGACCCTGAAATATGAAGGCCTCGCCCCTTGCTATAACTTCACCCCAATGGGGTCGGAGACCCTTGGAGCATGATGGGGCAAGTGTGCTCTAAAGTTCCTCAAAGATCTGGGTGAAAAACTCATCATAGAAACCAAGGATCACAGGGTGGCCAGCTTCCTCTTTCAGAGACTCAGCGTTGTGATCCAGAAGGAAAATGCCTGCAGCATTCTGGGCATGCGGCCCACCGCCGGAGAGCTAGACGAAGAATTCGAGCTGTAGCTCTGAGATGTTATCTATGCTGTTTTAATCCCTACTGTATTTTTGTCAATGTATTTTGTCTTATATATATATATTAGCATACAGACTGCTTGTGGAGGTTGGTATTCAAACGAGAGGAAGTTGAAATTAGCCCTGAGCTTACCACTGCCACGAGTGTCCAGGATCGATGGTTGAGTGGTTACATGCAATAGTACAAGATATCGAAGATTATGAATCTTCTCCAGCTCCTCTGAAGGTGGACACAGGCCAAGTATGCAGCAAGCATTTTCTCTCTGGATGACCACGCTGAGACGCAGGAACACGAAAGTGGGCACCCGTGAGTCCCTTTGTACAACTGCACAGTTACTTAATTACAAAGACGGCAGTTAGGTTAGAAGAGGTAGAACTGGCTTTGTTGTAGTGGCAGAAGGAGGGTTCTGTAAAGATATATAAACAACCAAACACAGCTCTGGATAAGAAAAATAAATCAGTAAGTGAGACAAGCCGACAATATGATCCAACTGACCTTACTGTTACCAATGTCCTCTACCATGCGGCACAGGTCAAGACGGGTCACGTTGAAAGCCTGAGTGATGAGTTCCTTCACGTGGGCCCGGGAGACATTGTTTATTTCCAGGGTCTTAGAGACTCTTGCTGGGGCTGTGGGTAGGTTCGGGGAAACTTCTGTTTCGGGTATGGGCAAGAAAGTGGAGATATCAGCTGGAGGTGTGGGCAGGCTCGGGGAGACTGGTGTTTGGGGTGTAGATAGGCTCGGGGAGACTTGTGTCTGGGGTGCGGACAGGCTTGGTGAGACAGAAGTTGGTAGTGGCGTAGTGAACCTGTCTTTATACGAAGACAGTTCACTCTGTCTTCTCTCCGTAGTGGGACACTGGTCGCCGACAGGGGAACTGGGCACACTTGAATCATCATTGGGTCTGGAAATGGAAGAACTGGAGCAGGAATTCTGACTGATATTGGGGGACTGGTCTTCAACGGCAAGGCTGCCGTCCTCGGCGAAGGGATTCAGAGCATCGACAAAGGGGTTCCGGTCGTCAGCAAAGCGATTTTGGACCTCGTTAAAGAAATTCTGTTCATCATTGAAAAGAATTTGCTCATCACTGGCTATACTTAGTTCAGGCGAAGGAGAGATGTCAGCGGTCTGTTGAGGTGTAGACATGAACTGGTGTCTGTGAGAGGTGATGAAGGAGCCCCCAGCATCATCCTCCTCGCTGGGGAAGTGACCGAAGCGGATGACATAAGCCACGTCTCGCAGCGCCACTTTGTCCTGTGTACAAAAGAACAAGCGAATAAGACACGTTTGAAGAAAGAGCTCTTGGGACAACATTTTAACATGTTAAGATATTTATCAAATCATCATGACTTGATAAACATCTAAAGAGAGTGAAATGCCCGGTAAACTGTCGTTACTATAACCTGTGCTTGGAATATATCAAATGATTTAATATGTTATAAAACTGTTGCTGGTTGTTTCTTGTAGAAGAGAGATAATCAGAGGCCCAGAATAAAGACTTTCCATCTCCCGGAGGTTTATATGCTCTTAATGTATAAGCAAATTATCAAGAAATATTTCATCTAAACTTGCTAACATTACCAAGTCTGAATTTCTTTTCTCAAATTTATCATTACACTAAGTTGTATTATATTTTAGCTGTTGTATCTCTACCGCAACCAGAAAGATGGATCTAATATATATATATATATATATATATATATATATATATATATATATATATATATATATATATATATATATGTCGTGCTGAATATGTAAAACTGGTCAATTAGCAAGAACTCATTTAAAATTAAGTCCTTTCTGAAATTTTCTTTAATGCGTCAGGTGTCAGACATACCTGGGTACTGCGAGAGAACTCCATCAGTGCAGCAGCTGGTCGTCAGTTATAAGGAAGGTGTGATGGGGTTAAGGAAGTTCCCACAATGGCAGAATGACCTGCCAGTTTCCTCACGCTGACATCTTCCTCTCGCCGACCTCTCAGCAATGGTTCAGCAAGTGCCTCTTGACGCTGCTACTGCTGCTGACGCCTGACGTTGCTGTGCCGGATGCTGCTAACTTGTCGCACCAACGCTCGTGACAGGAGTTCCCAGTACAGCTGTAGGATAGATGGGAAGGTCATAGTACCAGTCATAATGACCATTAACACATTTTCAGCTACATTGTAATGTTCATGGGAGGCTACAAGCAAGTACGATAGTATGTATAAATATATATATATATATATATATATATATATATATATATATATATATATATATATATATATATATATATATATATATATATATATATATATATATATATATGTGTGTGTGTGTGTGTGTGTGTGTGTGTGTGTGTGTGTGTGTGTGTGTGTGTGTGTGTGCAAGATAAGCCACGGGGGGGGGATGGAAATCTATAACTCGAGTACTTTCACACTTCTCAGTGCGTCATCAGGCATCACGAATCTAGGGTATAATGGAGTGTGTTCCTCACAATGTTCTGAGAGCCTTGCACATCTGCAGTCCAGAGTACTTAGAGGACGAAATCAGCAAGATATTAAACATAGCCACAGAACTGAGATATTCTAGGGATTTTGTCGAGAAGGCACTAATGTCAGTAAGAAACACTTTTCTACAGGACTGAACCTAAGGAAGTAATCGCCAGGAAAATTGTACTAGTTTTACCATACAATTAGAACTTGGTCTGCCTGTATGAGGCATTAAAAAATATCAATATAAACCTTCCCTTCAAAAACACTGGGACTGTGAAACAGAGGTTGATTAAAACACATCCTCCAACTAAGTTGGTGGGGTTTACAAGGTCCCATGTACTCAGTGTCCTCTCTCATATATTGGTCAAACTGGTAAACTTCTGGAAACCAGAATAGCTCAGCATAAATATTCACTCAGGACAGGACAGGAGTCGAACACTATCTTTAATCCCGTTAGTTCCTGTAATCACCCACCGGGGTAGGCTGCTGCCCAGATTATTGTACCCAACAGTTCTGTCATAGAAAGAAACATAATTGAATCTCCTCTCTTGAAACATGACAGGAATGCCGTATATAACTCAAATTATGGGTTATACAAGCTTGATAGCTATTTAGTAGAGTCTATTGTACACAGTCTTAAACAGCAATGCTAAACAAGATCACAAGATTGCTCATTATGCCAGGTGGTTTGATGAAGGCTTGGTGATGCTCGACCTGTGTCTACACACCAAAACATCATGCTACGTCTGTGGTGAATAGTTATATAAAGTGTTTAGCTGTTACTGTACCATACAATGACAGGTACACAAGATTATGTGATAGCATAGGTAGTGGGGTTGAAGTATATTAGAAGAAGAAATTTGGATCATAGAAATATTATCGGAATTGTATAAAAAAATTCTCAAATAAGGCATATTAACTGATACTGAGAAGACCGGTAGACAATATTTAGAAATATATGAACAGATACTTGTGGGTCCCCCTCAGAACAGTACCCAGTACCCCAGACCAGGACAGTACCCAGTACCCCAGACCAGGACAGTACCCAGTACCCCAGACCAGGACAGTACCCAGTGCCCCAGACCAGAACAGTACCCAGTACCCCAGACCAGAACAGTACCCAGTACCCCAGACCAGGACTAT
>NC_091332.1:24407460-24689960 GCF_038502225.1 Cherax quadricarinatus
CGAGATTTAAGGAAGTATTTACAGTAGAGTCAGGAAGGACTCTGGGGGGACAGACCAGATGGGGAAACCAGCAAGGAATACACCAACAAGTGTTGGACGACATACATACAGATGAGGAGGAGGTGAAGAAACTGCTAAGGGACATCGATACCTCAAAGGCAATGGGACCAGACAACATCTCCCCGTGGGTCCTTAGAGAGGGAGCAGATATGTTGTGCGTGCCACTTACCACAATCTTCAACACGTCCCTGGAAACTGGGCAACTACCTGAGGTATGGAAGACGGCAAATGTAGTTCCCATTTTTAAAAAAGGAGACAGAAAGGAGGCACTAAACTATAGACCTGTGTCATTGACGTGTATAGTATGCAAAATTATGGAGAAGATTATCAGGAGGAGAGTGGTGGAGCACCTGGAATGGAACAAGAGTATAAATGCCAACCAGCACGGATTCATGGAAGGCAAATCCTGTGTCACAAACCTTCTGGAGTTTTATGATAAAATAACAGAAGACACGAGAGAGAGGGGTGGGTTGATTGCATCTTCTTGGACTGCAAGAAGGCCTTTGACACAGTTCCTCACAAGAGATTAGTGCAGAAGCTAGAGCATCAGGCGCATATAACAGGAAGGGCACTGCAATGGATCAGAGAATACCTGACAGAGAGACAACAACGAGTCATGGTACGTAATGATGTATCACAGTGGGCACCTGTGACGAGCGGGGTCCCACAGGGGTCGGTCCTAGGACCAGTGCTATTTTTGGTATATGTGAACGACATGATGGAAGGGTTAGACTCAGAAGTGTCCCTGTTTGCAGATGATGTGAAGTTAATGAGGAGAATTAAATCTGATGAGGACCAGGCAGGACTTCAAAGAGACCTGGACAGACTGGACACCTGGTCCAGCAAATGGCTTCTCGAATTTAATCCTGCCAAATGCAAAGTCATGAAGATAGGGGAAGGGCACAGAAGACCACAGACTGAGTATAGGCTAGGTGGCCAAAGACTGCAAACCTCACTCAAGGAGAAAGATCTTGGGGTGAGTATAACACCGAGCATGTCTCCGGAAGCACACATCAACCAGATAACTGCTGCAGCATATGGGCGCCTGGCAAACCTGAGAACAGCATTCCGATACCTTAGTAAGGAATCTTTCAAGACACTGTACACCGTGTATGTCAGGCCCATACTGGAGTATGCAGCACCTGTTTGGAACCCGCACTTGATAAAGCACGTCAAGAAACTAGAGAAAGCGCAAATGTTTGCGACAAGGTTAGTTCCAGAGCTAAGGGGAATGTCTTATGAAGAAAGGTTAAGGGAAATCGGCCTGACGACACTAGAGGACAGGAGGGTCAGGGGAGACATGATAACGACATATAAAATAATGTGCAGAATAGACAAGGTGGACAAAAACAGGATGTTCCAGGGAGGGGACACAGAAACAAGTGGTCACAATTGGAAGTTGAAGACACAGATGAGTCAGAGAGATATTAGGAAGTATTTCTTCAGTCACAGAGTTGTCAGGCAGTGGAATAGCCTAGAAAGTGATGTAGTGGAGGCAGGAACCATACATAGTTTTAAGACGAGATATGATAAAGCTCATGGAGCGGGGAGAGAGAGGACCCAGTAGCAACCGGTGAAGAGGCGGGGCCAGGAGCTAGGACTCGACCCCTGCAACCACAAATATGTGAGTACACACTCACACACACACACACACACACACACACACACACACACACACACACACACACACACATGTGGTACTGGAAAAACTCATGCATCAACATGTCAGGGACACTACCAGAGAGAGAGGGGAGGATGAACCAGCAAGACTGGACCTTGTGTTCACCCAGAGCAGTTCAGACATTTAAGACATCACTTACGAGAGGCCCCTTGGAGCTAGTGACCACGTGGTTCTGAGTTTTTATTATATAGTAGAGTTACAGGTGGAGAGGGTAACAGGAATTGAATGGGAAAAGCCAAACTATAAAAAGGGAGACTATACAGGTATGAGGAACTTCCTGCAGGAGGTTCAGTGGGACAGAGAACTAGCAGGAAAGTCAGTAAACGAGATGATGGAATATGTAACAACAAAATGCAAGGAGTCAGAGGAAAGGTTTGTTCCCAATGGCAACAGAAATAATGGGAAGACCAAAGAGAGTCCTTGGTTTACCCGAAGGTGTAGGGAGGCAAAAACTAAGTGTATTAGAGAATGGGAAAGGTACAGTAGGCAAAGGACCCAGGAAAATAAAGAGATTAGTCGAAGAGCCAGATACGAGTATGCACAGGTAAGGAGGGAGGCCCAGCGACAGTACACGACATAGCATCGAAAGACAAGTCTGACTCGAAACTGCTGTATAGCCACATTAGGAGAAAGACAACAGTCAAAGACCAGGTGATCAGGCTGAGGAAAGAAGGTGGGGAACTCACAAGAAACGATCAAGAGGTATGTGAGGAGCTCAACATAAGATTTAAGAAAGTATTCACAGTGGAGACAGGAAGGCCTCTGGGAGGACAGAACTGAGGGGGACACCAGCAAGGAATATACCAACAAGTGCTGGATGACATACATACAACTGAGGAGGAGGTGAAGAAGCTCCTAAAGGACATCGATACCTCAAAGGCAATGAAACTGGACAACATCTCCCCGTGGGCCCTTAGAGAGGGAGCGGATATGCTCTGTGTGCCACTTACCACAATCTTCAGCACATCCCTTGAAACTGGGCAACTACCTGAGGTATGGAAAATGTCAAATGTAGTCCCCATTTTTAAGAAAGGAGACAGAAACGAGGCACTAAACTACAGACCAGTGTCACTGACGTGTATAGTATGCAAAGTCATGAAGAAGATTATCAGAAGGAAAGTGGTGGAACACCTGGAACGGAATAAGATTATAAATGACAACCAGCACAGATTCATGGAAGGCAAATCCTGTGTCACAAACCTTCTTTAGTTTTATGACAAAGTAACAGAAGTAAGACATGAGAGAGAAGGGTGGGTTGATTGCATTTTCCTGGATTGCAGGAAGGCCTTCGACACAGTTCCTCACATGAGATTAGTGCAGAAGCTGGAGGATCAGGCGCATATAACAGGAAGGGCACTGCAATGGATCAGAGAATACTTGACAGGGAGGCACCAACGAGTCATGGTATGTGATGAGGTATCACAGTGGGCACCTGTGACGAGCGGGGTCCCACAGGGGTCGGTCCTAGGACCAGTGCTATTTTTGGTATATGTGAATTACATGATGGAAGGGTTAGACTCAGAAGTGTCTCTGTTCGCAACTGATGTGAAGTTAATGAGAAGAATTAAATCAGATGAGGATCAGGCAGGACTTGAAAGAGCCCTGGACAGACTGGACACCTGGTCCAGCAACTGGTTTCTCGAATTCAACCCCGCCAAATGCAAAGTCATGAAGATCGGGGAAGGGCACAGCAAAGACTGCAAACTTCACTCAAGGAGAAAAAACTTTGGGTGAGTATAACACCGAGCACATCTCCGGAAGCACATATCAACTAGATAACTGCTGCAGCATATGGGCGCCTGGCAAACCTGAGAACAGCGTTCCGATACCTAAGCAAGGAATCGTTCAAGACACTGTACACCATGTATGTTAGGCCCATACTGGAGTATGCAGCACCTGTTTGGAACCCACACGTCAAGAAATTAGAGAAAGTACAAAGGTTTGCAACAAGGTTAGTTCCAGAGCTTTGGGGAATTTCCTATGAAGAAAGGTTAAGGGAAATCGGCCTGACGACACTGGAGGACAGGAGGGTTAGGGGAGACATGATAGCGACATACAAAATACTGCATGGAATAGACAAGGTGGACAGAGAGAGGATGTTTCAGAGAGGGGACACAGAAACAAGGGGTCACAATTGGAAGTTGAAGACCCAGATGAGTCAAAGAGAAGTTAGGAAATATTTCTTCACTCATAGAGTAGTCAGGAAGTGGAATAGCCTAGCAAGTGAGGTAGTGGAGGCAGGAACCATACATAGCTTTAAGATGAGGTATGATAAAGCTCATGGAGCAGGGGGAGTGAGGACCTAGTAGCACTCAGTGAAGAGGCGGACCCAGCAGCTGAGTCTCGACCCCTGCAACCACAATTAGGTGAGTACAATTAGGTAAGTACACACACACTCACACACACACACACACACACACACACACACACACACACACACACACACACACACACACACACACACACACACACACACACAGTAGATTGCAAATTCCTGTGTGACACGTAACAGGTTACAAATACCATATGTGACACTTTCAAGAAGGTACACATGTCTCATGGGATTTACATGAAAGGTTATACATGTCTTATGTGACACAAAATAGGCTACTCATGTCTTATGTGACACATAAGAGGCCACACCTGTCTTATGTGACGCGTAAGAGGCTACACGTGACTTACGTGACCAATAACAGGTTACACATGTCGTATGTAATAAACGAGAAGTTGCAGATGTTTTATGTGGTATCTAAGAGGTTACGTATGTCTTATGTGACACATATAAGGCTATGCATGTCTTAATGTGACCAATAACAGGTTATACATATCGTATGTGACACATAAGAGACTATATATGTCTTATGTAACACATAAAAGGCTACATATGTCTTATGTGACACATAAGGTATACGTATCTTATGTGACATATATGAGGCAACACATGTCTTATATGACACATAGGAGTTTATACATGTCTTATGTGACACTTAAGATGCAATACACATCTTATGTGACACATAACAGGTTATACATGTCTTAAGTGACACATAAGCTACAGACATATCTTACTTGACTGCCTATTATCGTGAGAACAGTTCCCAGCAGCAGACAATAACAGTTAATGATACCTTCTTATACATGAAGCAGCCCGCAGAACCAGCAGAGACACTCTCAGGCTAAGTTTCAGGTAATCTTACACTCAGCAATCCGTCTTACAAAGTCTCCTAGCAGCCTAGTATACACTGGCCCTAGCAATCTATCCCACAGCCCCCAGCAGTGTATCTTACGCAGCCCCCAACAAAGTGTCTTACACAGCCCCCAGCAAAATAACTTATACTGCCCCAGAAGTTATCTTACACAACCTCCGGCAGTGTATCTTACACAGTCTCTGGTAGTGTATCTTACACATACCCCAGCAAAGTATTTTACACTGCCCCTGGAGGTTTATCTTACACAACCCCTGACAGTGTATTTCACATAGTCAACCCATACATGAGCACTCACAAAGCTGGCTCTTGCAAGCCTACGTTATTTGTGTCAAAAATCATTGTGCTGAATATAGCAGTACTCTTATCTGCAGGCCAGCGCTGCCTGTGTGTCTGCTGCATTAAGATACTGACTCAAAAAATGTATAAATCAAAGATTGAGCATTAAAAATATTTATTTTAATTGATAACAGCTGCATCATGGTCGACTTGTAGAAACAAGCGTCTAGATGGAGTCACTATGCTACCCTGGTAGCATAGTAAGCAGATTGCCTGGGACTACACCTGTGCCGCCACGTTAGCGGACACCTATTTGCCATAGTCTGAAGCTGAAGGGGGGTGGAGTCGCCAGTTACAGGGACACCCAGAAGATCCATAAATATGAAGATCTGCCCACTTGCTATCACTTCAGCCCAGTAAGGTCGGAGACCCTTGGAGCATGGGGCAAATGTGCTCTAAAGTTCCTCAGAGAACTGGGAGAAAAACTCATCACAGAAACCAAAGATCACAGAGCAGCCAGCTTCCTCTTTCAGAGACTCAATGTTGTGATCCGCATGGACAATGCCTACAACATTCTGGACACGGCCCACCACCGGGGAGCTGGATGAAGTATTTGAGATGTAGGCTCTGAGATGTTATTCATGTTGTTCTATTTCCCATTGTATTTTTGTTGATGTACTTTTTCGTTAAATAAAGTTCACATAGAATATAGAATATAGGGGGCAGTAAGAGAAGAAAATATTTGAAGGCTCTGGGGAGAATCTCGAGTTTTCCCTAAAGTAAGTTTATTCTTTTCTCTCAGGATGAGGGTCCCCAGTCTGGTTCCAGAGGTGGTACTTCCCTACTTCCCTGTATATGTATATATATATATATATATATATATATATATATATATATAGATATATATATATATCAGTCCAGAGTAGGATTCGAACCTGGCATGAGAGTACACAGTACTATATTCACAACGCCAGACTCCAGATAAGTATGGGCGAGTAGCCGATACTAGACGGTCACTCTCCATATCTCGGAGTACCAGAACAGCAGTGGAACCTACGCACTCTACATCAAAGTGCACAGTACTTTCACCACACAGCCTTATATGTATAGGCGCCTGGCTGAAGCTAGGTGATGTATCCCATACTCCAGGGCACGAGGCTGAAGCTAGGTGATGTATCCCATACTCTAGAGCACGAGGCTGAAGCTAGGTGATGTATCCCATACCCCAGGGCACCAGGCTAAAGCTAGGTGATGTTTCCCATACCCCAGGGCACCAGGCTGAAGCTAGGTGATGTTTCTCATACCCCAGGGCACCAGGCTGAAGCTAGGTGATGTATCCCATACTCCAGGGCACCAGGCTGAAGCTAGGTGATGTTTCCCGTACCCCAGGGCACCAGGCTGAAGCTAGGTGATGTTTCCCATACCCCAGGGCACCAGGCTGAAGCTAGGTGATGTTTCCCATACCCCAGGGCACCAGGCTGAAGCTAGGTGATGTATCCCATACTCCAGGGCACCAGGCTGAAGCTAGGTGATGTATCCCATACCGCAGGGCACCAGGCTGAAGCTAGGTGATGTATCCCATACCGCAGGGCACCAGGATGAAGCTAGGTGATGTATCCCATACCGGAGGGTACCAGGCTGAAGCTAGGTGATGTATCCCATACCGCAGGGCACCAGGCTGAAGCTAGGTGATGTATCCCATACCCCAGGGCACCAGGCTGAAGCTAGGTGATGTATCCCATACCGCAGGGCACCAGGCTGAAGCTAGGTGATGTATCCCATACCGCAGGGCACCAGGCTGAAGCTAGGTGATGTATCCCATACCGCAAGGCACCAGGCTGAAGCTAGGTGATGTATCCCATACCGCAGGGCACCAGGCTGAAGCTAGGTGATGTATCCCATACCGCAGGGCACCAGGCTGAAGCTAGGTGATGTATCCCATACCGCAGGGCACCAGGCTGAAGCTAGGTGATGCATCCCATACCGCAGGACACCAGGCTGAAGCTAGGTGATGTTTCCCATACCGCAGGGCACCAGGCTGAAGCTAGGTGATGCATCCCATACCGCAGGGCACCAGGCTGAAGCTAGGTGATGCATCCCATACCGCAGGGCACCAGGCTGAAGCTAGGTGATGCATCCCATACCGCAGGGCACCAGGCTGAAGCTAGGTGATGTATCCCATACCGCAGGGCACCAGGCTGAAGCTAGGTGATGCATCCCATACCGCAGGGCACCAGGCTGAAGCTAGGTGATGCATCCCATACCGCAGGGCACCAGGCTGAAGCTAGGTGATGTATCCCATACCGCAGGGCACCAGGCTGAAGCTAGGTGATGTATCCCATACCGCAGGGCACCAGGCTGAAGCTAGGTGATGTATCCCATACCGCAGGGCACCAGGCTGAAGCTAGGTGATGTATCCCATACCGCAGGGCACCAGGCTGAAGCTAGGTGATGTATCCCATACCGCAGGGCACCAGGCTGAAGCTAGGTGATGTATCCCATACCGCAGGGCACCAGGCTGAAGCTAGGTGATGTATCCCATACCGCAGGGCACCAGGCTGAAGCTAGGTGATGTATCCCATACCGCAGGGCACCAGGCTGAAGCTAGGTGATGTATCCCATACCGCAGGGCACCAGGCTGAAGCTAGGTGATGTATCCCATACCGCAGGGCACCAGGCTGAAGCTAGGTGATGTATCCCATACCGCAGGGCACCAGGCTGAAGCTAGGTGATGTATCCCATACCGCAGGGCACCAGGCTGAAGCTAGGTGATGTATCCCATACCGCAGGGCACCAGGCTGAAGCTAGGTGATGTATCCCATACCGCAGGGCACCAGGCTGAAGCTAGGTGATGTATCCCATACCGCAGGGCACCAGGCTGAAGCTAGGTGATGTATCCCATACCGCAGGGCACCAGGCTGAAGCTAGGTGATGTATCCCATACCGCAGGGCACCAGGCTGAAGCTAGGTGATGTATCCCATACCCCAGGGCACCAGGCTGAAGCTAGGTGATGTATCCCATACCGCAGGGCACCAGGCTGAAGCTAGGTGATGTATCCCATACCCCAGGGTACCAGGCTGAAGCTAGGTGATGTATCCCATACCGCAGGGCACCAGGCTGAAGCTAGGTGATGTATCCCATACCGCAGGGCACCAGGCTGAAGCTAGGTGATGTATCCCATACCGCAGGGCACCAGGCTGAAGCTAGGTGATGTATCCCATACCCCAGGGCACCAGGCTGAAGCTAGGTGATGTATCTCATACCGCAGGGCACCAGGCTGAAGCTAGGTGATGTATCCCATACCGCAGGGCACCAGGCTGAAGCTAGGTGATGTATCCCATACCGCAGGGCACCAGGCTGAAGCTAGGTGATGTATCTCATACCGCAGGGCACCAGGCTGAAGCTAGGTGATGTATCCCATACCCCAGGGCACCAGGCTGAAGCTAGGTGATGTATCCCATACCGCAGGGCACCAGGCTGAAGCTAGGTGATGTATCCCATACCGCAGGGCACCAGGCTGAAGCTAGGTGATGTATCCCATACCGCAGGGCACCAGGCTGAAGCTAGGTGATGTGTCCCATACCGCAGGGCACCAGGCTGAAGCTAGGTGATGTATCCCATACCGCAGGGCACAAGGCTGAAGCTAGGTGATGTATCCCATACCCCAGGGCACCAGGCTGAAGCTAGGTGATGTATCTCATACCGCAGGGCACCAGGCTGAAGCTAGGTGATGTATCCCATACCCCAGGGCACCAGGCTGAAGCTAGGTGATGTATCCCATACCGCAGGGCACCAGGCTGAAGCTAGGTGATGTATCCCATACCGCAGGGCACCAGGCTGAAGCTAGGTGATGTATCCCATACCGCAGGGCACCAGGCTGAAGCTAGGTGATGTATCTCATACCGCAGGGCACCAGGCTGAAGCTAGGTGATGTATCCCATACCCCAGGGCACCAGGCTGAAGCTAGGTGATGTATCCCATACCGCAGGGCACCAGGCTGAAGCTAGGTGATGTATCCCATACCGCAGGGCACCAGGCTGAAGCTAGGTGATGTATCCCATACCGCAGGGCACCAGGCTGAAGCTAGGTGATGTATCCCATACCGCAGGGCACCAGGCTGAAGCTAGGTGATGTATCCCATACCCCAGGGCACCAGGCTGAAGCTAGGTGTTGTATCCCATACCGCAGGGCACCAGGCTGAAGCTAGGTGATGTATCCCATACCCCAGGGCACCAGGCTGAAGCTAGGTGATGTATCTCATACCGCAGGGCACCAGGCTGAAGCTAGGTGATGTATCCCATACCCCAGGGCACCAGGCTGAAGCTAGGTGATGTATCTCATACCGCAGGGCACCAGGCTGAAGCTAGGTGATGTATCCCATACCCCAGGGCACCAGGCTGAAGCTAGGTGATGTATCTCATACCGCAGGGCACCAGGCTGAAGCTAGGTGATGTATCCCATACCCCAGGGCACCAGGCTGAAGCTAGGTGATGTATCCCATACCCCAGGGCACCAGGCTGAAGCTAGGTGATGTATCCCATACCGCAGGGCACCAGACTGAAGCTAGGTGATGTATCCCATACCGCAGGGCACCAGGCTGAAGCTAGGTGATGTATCCCATACCCCAGGGCACCAGGCTGAAGCTAGGTGATGTATCCCATACCGCAGGGCACCAGGCTGAAGCTAGGTGATGTATCCCATACCGCAGGGCACCAGGCTGAAGCTAGGTGATGCATCCCATACCGCAGGGCACCAGGCTGAAGCTAGGTGATGTATCCCATTCCGCAGGGCACCAGGCTGAAGCTAGGTGATGTATCCCATACCGCAGGGCACCAGGCTGAAGCTAGGTGATGTATCCCATACCGCAGGGCACCAGGCTGAAGCTAGGTGATGTATCCCATACCGCAGGGCACCAGGCTGAAGCTAGGTGATGTATCCCATACCGCAGGGCACCAGGCTGAAGCTAGGTGATGTATCCCATACCGCAGGGCACCAGGCTGAAGCTAGGTGATGTATCCCATACCGCAGGGCACCAGGCTGAAGCTAGGTGATGTATCCCATACCCCAGGGCACCAGGCTGAAGCTAGGTGATGTATCCCATACCCCAGGGCACCAGGCTTGTGAGAACAACATAATAATGTTTGACACCTTAGCAAAAGCAGCCCGGTGGCCTGGTGGCTAAAGCTCCCGCTTCACACACGGAGGGCCCGGGTTCGATTCCCGGCGGGTGGAAACATTCCGACACGTTTCCTTACACCTGTTGTCCTGTTCACCTAGCAGCAAATAGGTACCTGGGTGTTAGTCGACTGGTGTGGGTCGCATCCTGGGGGACAAGATTAAGGACCCCAATGGAAATAAGTTAGACAGTCCTCGATGACGCACTGACTTTCTTGGGTTATCCTGGGTGGCTAACCCTCCGGGGTTAAAAATCCGAACGAAATCTTAAGGAGTGTTGATAGAGCTCAAGTAAAGCTAATAATCATAAGTGATTTCAACCACAAAGAAACTGATTGAGAGAACTGGGACCCACGTGGAGAACCGGAAACTTACAGAGCCAGGATGATGGACGTAGTTAATGATATGACATGAGGGAAAAGGTGGAGAACCAGCAAGGTTGTGTCTTGTATTTACCTCAAGTACATCTGACTTGTTTGAAATAGAATATGAGAGCCTCTGCGTGCTAGTGACCATATTGTACTGAACTTCGTATATTGTGTGGAACTAAACATTGAGGGTGAAGAGGCAGGTGACGGGTGTGAGACACCAAATTTCAAAAGAGAGAACTTTGAAAGGATGAGAGAATTCCTTAATGCAGTGGGAATGGGAGCTGGAAGGAAAGTCTCCGAATGAGATCGGATACTAGCCGGGAAATGTCGGGAAGCAGAGGAGGAATTCGCACCCAGAAGGGTGGGAAATCTCAAAAAACAGAATCCTTAGGATGCAAAGAAAAAAAACGAAAAGAATAAGAGATTGAAAAACTATAAAATGCGAAGGACAGTTAAAAACAGAGGAGCCAGAAACGAATATGCAATGGTGCAGAGAGAGGGTGAGCAGCAATATGAGAATAACATAGCAGCAAAGCCTAAGACGAAGCCAAAAACTACCTCGCAGCCACATCAGAAGAATGAAAACAGTAGAAAACTAGGTAATTCGACTCAATAAGAAAGAAGGATAACTTACTTTTAATGAAAAGTGTTGAACAAACGATTTAGAGGTGTCCTCAGTGGAAACAGGTAATACCAAACAGCCTAGAATATAGCAACGGGTAAGATAAGATTTCGTTCGGATTTTTAACCCCGGAGGGTTAGCCACCCAGGATAACCCAAGAAAGTCAGTGCGTCATCGAGGACTGTCTAACTTATTTCCATTGGGGTCCTTAATCTTGTCCCCCAGGATGCGACCCACACCAGTCGACTAACACCCAGGTACCTATTTGCTGCTAGGTGAACAGGACAACAGGTGTAAGGAAACGTGTCGAATGTTTCCACCCGCCGGGAATCGAACCCGGGCCCTCCGTGTGTGAAGCGGGAGCTTTAGCCACCAGACCACCGATGGGTATTGGAAAACATATACAAGAAGGTAATAGATAAAAAAAGACTTTTAGATGAGCTGGTTATATCAAAGACGCTGGGACCTGAAAAATAATCACCATGGATAATGGATAGTGGAGAAGATAATTAGGAGAGTGGTAGAGCACTTGGAAGGAAGTGATTTCATAATCAGCACGGATTTAGAGAAGGCAAATCTTATCTTACTAACTTGCTGGAGATCTATGATAAAGTGACAGACATGAGAGAGAAAGAGAGAGGGACTGGATGGGTAGCTTGCATATTCATGGACAGCAAAAGAGGCATTTGATACTATTGCTCATAAGAGACAAGGACAAAAACTCGAGGTCTGGAAAAAGATGTCAAAATAGGGAAAAGTGACAAGTGGGGTCCTGCAATGATCGGTATTAGGACCAGTACTGTTTCTGATAAATGTGAATGACATACCAAATGGGACTGAGGCAGATGTATATCTGTTTACCTACAAGTGGATGTAGACAAACTGAAAGATTAATCAGATAAATGGACACTCGAATTCAATCCCAACAAATGTTCTGTTATGAATATTGGAGAAAGGGCAAAACGACCAGACGACTCAGACCTCTGCAACATAATTGTCCTCAAATATTTGCTAAGCTATACCATGAATTAAGGAAAGATCCTGGACTTCACCTTACGAAACAGACAAAGAAAATGCGATAGTAATTATGGATAAGGTAGATTATAGTGGTAAAATGAGCATGTTATTAGAAGACCTGGGCACTTACCTGCCCCTTTAAGTTTCGTTTGCCTGCACACAAATTTGTTGATGTAGTAAAATAGCCAAAAAAAAAAAAATATGGAATCCTGGAGTGTACCTGGAGGGTGTTCCGCGGGTCAACGGCGTTGGAATCCATGCCATAACTGAAGAATAACTCATACGATCGGCTTCAAATTTTTCACCTATAGTGCTGTTTCATAAACACAAACTCACACAGCTATTGAATCCCAATTAGCCAGTTTTATTGAATAAACTTTTGTATAAAATTTGTATTCAATAATTACCGTATGGTTCTTCAAATTAGCTTCATAATATTACTGACGATACATTAATAATAAGGATAATAACCCATAACTTTAGTCCAGAGAATTGAAAACTTTTGAAATTTTACTGAACAGACCTTCGAGAAATTATAATCATTGGAACCACATCATTCTAACCTCACTTAATCATGCTAAAATTAAACTAATAATTTTTTCCAAACATTTAACTAATTTGTTGTAGTCAGCCTAAATTTAAAAATATTTAAGCTCAATAAAATATATTAATATCATGAAGTTCTGGCTATTTGTTGCAGATTTCTGCAACAGTGAAGATTTATTGTTTGTTTAGCAAAGTTGTTGTTGCTGCTTTAACCAGGATGGCAAGTGTGCATGGAAGACTGTGGCACAGTGTTGTGGTACAGTGTGGTGTGGCACAGTGTTGTGGTACAGTGTGGTGTGGCACAGTGTTGTGGTACAGTGTGTTGTGGCACAGTGTTGTGGTACAGTGTGGTGTGGCACAGTGTTGTGGTACAGTGTGGTGTGGCACAGTGTTGTGGTACAGTGTGGTGTGGCACAGTGTTGTGGTACAGTGTGGTGTGGCACAGTGTTGTGGTACAGTGTGTTGTGGCACAGTGTTGTGGTACAGTGTGGTGTGGCACAGTGTTGTGGTACAGTGTGGTGTGGCACAGTGTTGTGGTACAGTGTGGTGTGGCACAGTGTTGTGGTACAGTGTGTTGTGACACAGTGTTGTGGTACAGTGTGTTGTGGCACAGTGTTGTGGTACAGTGTGGTGTGGCACAGTGTTGTGGTACAGTGTGGTGTGGCACAGTGTTGTGGTACAGTGTGGTGTGGCACAGTGTTGTGGTACAGTGTGGTGTGGCACAGTGTTGTGGCAGTGTTGTGAGGCACAGTGTTGTGTGGCACGGTGTGGTGAGGGACAGTTTGGTGTGGCACAGTGTTGTGGTACAGTGTGGTGTGGCACAGTGTTGTGGTACAGTGTGCTGTGGCACAGTGTTGTGGTACAGTGTGGTGTGGCACAGTGTTGTGGTACAGTGTGGTGTGGCTCAGTGTGTTGTGGCACAGTAGGATCTGGCACAGTGTCTTGTGGAACAGTGTCTTGTGGCACAGTGTGGTGTGGCACAGTGTGGTGGGGCACAATGTGGTGTGGCACAGTGTTGTGGTATAGTGTGGTGTGGCACAGTGTGTTGCAGCACAATGTATTGTGGAACAGTGTTATGGCACAGTATGGTATGGCAGAGTGTGTTGTGGCACAGTATGTTGTGGCACAGTGTTGTGGCACAGTGTGGTATGGCACAGTGTATTGCGGCACAGTGCATTGTGGAACAGTGTTGCGGCACAGTATATTGTGGAACAGTGTTATGGCACAGTGTGGTGTGGCACAGTGTGTTGTGGCACAGTGTGGTGTGGTACAGTGTGTTGTGGCACAGTGTTGTGGCACAGTGTGGTGTGGCACAGTCTGTTGTGGCACAGTGTGTTGTGGCACAGTGTGGTGTGGTACAGTGTATTGTGGCACAGTATGTTGTGGCACAGTGTGTTGTGGCAAAGTGTCGTGTAACACAAAGTGGAGTGGCACAATGTGTTGTGGCACAGTGTGTTGTGGCACAGTGTGGTATGGTACAGTGTGATGTAGCACAGAGTATTGTGGCACAGTGTGGTGTGGCACAGTGTGTTGTGGCACAGTAGGGTGTGGCACAGTGTCTTGTGGCACAGTGTCTTGTGGCACAGTGTGGTGTGGCACAGTGTGGTGGGGCACAATGTGGTGTGGCACAGTGTGGTGTGGCACAGTGTGGTGTGGCATAGTGTGGTGTGGCACAGTGTTGTGAGCCACAGTGTTGTGTGGCACGGTGTGGTGAGGGACAGTTTGGTGTGGCACAGTGCGTTGTGGCACAGTGCGGTGTGGCACAGTGTGGTGTGGCACAGTGTGGTGGGGCACAGTGTGATGGGGCACAGTGTCTTGTGGCACAGTGTGGTGGGGCACAGTGTGGTGGGGAACAGTGCGATGTGGCACAGTGTGGTGTGGCACAGTGTGGTGGGGCACAGTGTGGTGGGCACAGTGTGGTGAGGCACAGTGTGGTGTGGCACAGTGTGGTGTGGCAGTGTGTTGTGGCATAGTGTAGTGTGGCACAGTGCGGTGTGGCACAGTGTGGTGTGGCACAGTGTGTTGTGGCACAGTGTGGTGGGGCACAGTGTGGTGGGGCACAGTGTGGTGTGGGACAATGTGGTGTGGCTCAGTGTGGTGTGGCACAGTGTGTTGCGGCATAGTGTGGTGTGGCACAGTGTGGTGTGGCACAGTGTGGTGTGGGACAATGTGGTGTGGCACAGTGTGGTGTGGCACAGTGTGGTGTGGGACAACGTGGTGTGGCACAGTGTGGTGTGGCACAGTGTGTTGCGGCATAGTGTGGTGTGGCACAGTGTGGTGTGGCACAGTGTGGTGTGGGACAATGTGGTGTGGCACAGTGTGGTGTGGCACAGTGTGGTGTGGGACAATGTGGTGTGGCACAGTGTGGTGTGGCACAGTGTGTTGCGGCATAGTGTGGTGTGGCACAGTGTGGTGTGGCACAGTGTGGTGTGGGACAATGTGGTGTGGTACAGTGTGGTGTGGTACAGTGTGGTGTGGGACAATGTGGTGTGGCACAGTGTGTTGCGGCATAGTTTGGTGTGGCACAGTGTGGTGTGGCACAGTGTGGTGTGGGACAACGTGGTGTGGCACAGTGTGGTGTGGCACAGTGTGTTGTGGCATAGTGTGGTGTGGCACAGTGTGGTGTGGCACAGTGTGGTGTGGCACAGTGTGGTGTGGGACAACGTGTGGCACAGTGTGGTGTGGCACAGTGTGGTGTGGGACAACGTGGTGTGGCACAGTGTGGTGTGGCACAGTGTGTTGCGGCATAGTGTGGTGTGGCACAGTGTGGTGTGGCACAGTGTGGTGTGGGACAATGTGGCGTGGCACAGTGTGGTGTGGCACAGTGTGTTGCGGCATAGTGTGGTGTGGCATAGTGTGGTGTGGCACAGTGTGGTGTGGCACAGTGTGGTGTGGGACAACGTGGTGTGGCACAGTATGGTGTGGCACAGTGTGTTGTGGCATAGTGTGGTGTGGCACAGTGTGGTGTGGCACAGTGTGGTGTGGGACAACGTGGTGTGGCACAGTGTGGTGTGGCACAGTGTGGTGTGGCTGTCTCCAGACTCATCCTTGATAAGATAATATTGGAACACTTCCCTCTCTCTTACTGCATTAGTGCTAAATTCTTTGTTCAAAGCATCACGATGTATCATTACACTCGCATCCGCAAACACTGCTTCACACGTCACCTTCCTACTCACAAACATCATGCTACTCGTCACCTTCCTACTCACAAACATCATCCTACTCGTCACCTTCCTACTCGCAAACATCATGCTACTCGTCACCTTCCTACTCGCAAACATCATGCTACTCGTCACCTTCCTACTCACAAACATCATGCTACTCGTCACCTTCCTACTCACAAACATTACCCTACACGTCACCTTCCTACTCACAAACATCATCCTACTCGTCACCTTCCTACTCGCAAACATCATGCTACTCGTCACCTTCCTACTCGCAAACATCATGCTACTCGTCACCTTCCTACTCACAAACATCATGCTACTCGTCACCTTCCTACTCACAAACATTACCCTACACGTCACCTTCCTACTCACAAACATCATGCTACTCGTCACCTTCCTACTCACAAACATTACCCTACACGTCACCTTCCTACTCACAAACATCATCCTACTCGTCACCTTCCTACTCGCAAACATCATGCTACTCGTCACCTTCCTACTCGCAAACATCATGCTACTCGTCACCTTCCTACTCACAAACATTACCCTACACGTCACCTTCCTACTCACAAACATCATCCTACTCGTCACCTTCCTACTCGCAAACATCATGCTACTCGTCACCTTCCTACTCGCAAACATCATGCTACTCGTCACCTTCCTACTCACAAACATTACCCTACTCGTCACCTTCCTACTCGCAAACATCATGCTACTCGTCACCTTCCTACTCACAAACATCACCCTACACGTCACCTTCCTACTCACAAACATCACCCTACACGTCACCTTCCTACTCACAAACATCACCCTACACGTCACCTTCATACTCACAAACATCACCCTACGTCACCTTCCTACTCACAAACATCACCCTACGTCACCTTCCTACTCACAAACATCACCCTACGTCACCTTCCTACTCACAAACATCACCCTACACGTCACCTTCCTACTCACAAACATCACCCTACACGTCACCTTCCAACTCACAAACATCACCCTACACGTCACCTTCCTACTCACAAACATCACCCTACACGTCACCTTCCTACTCACAAACATCACCCTACACGTCACCTTCCTACTCACAAACATCACCCTACACGTCACCTTCCAACTCACAAACATCATCATACGTCACCTTCCTACTCACAAACATCACCCTACACGTCACCTTCCTACTCACAAACATCACCCTACGTCACCTTCCTACTCACAAACATCACCCTACACGTCACCTTCCTACTCACAAACATTACCCTACACGTCACCTTCCTACTCACAAACATTACCCTACACGTCACCTTCCTACTCACAAACATCATCCTACTCGTCACCTTCCTACTCGCAAACATCATGCTACTCGTCACCTTCCTACTCGCAAACATCATGCTACTCGTCACCTTCCTACTCACAAACATCACCCTACATTACCTTCAGTTACAATACACAACATTGTCAAGAAGCCGTGAATCAAGTGTCAGTCGCTCGGACAGCTGTGTCTGGTCAGTAAACAGGTGGGTGACCGCGTTTAGAACACACCCAAACAGTATGGATAAATGGTTCAGAGAACCGACAAGTTGATGACTGAGACACTTGTGTAAGATACCCAAATGTTGCACAAGTGTCACACCCTGACATCTCGTGCAGGAAGAATATGAAAACCAATGCAAGAAATGCTCAGAAGGTAGGCGAGAAAAAATTACTCACTTTGCCTATGCAATTTCACACTCACCTAAGTTTGACTTAAATCTCACGTAAATTTGACCTAGACACTGTGGAAACTGCTTCAAGGATTTTGAAGCTCTGAAGCAACTATTAAAACTACGAGAAAGAAATTACATTTACACTGGAGAAGTATTTCGACGGTTACAGTAAATGCAAAATTATGTCCATAATATCCTGAGGGCGCAGTAGTGTCAGTTTTTAGGCATCTCCGAAAGGGGACAATTCAAGGGGCTGTTGAACTGTATTTTCTCCTCCAACCTTACGATTTTCTTTCACTTAATACTCGAGAACTTCTTATCCTAATGAATTCAAATTTAAAACACTTGTGTACAGTAACGAGGACAGATTCACTACACATATAACCCGCACATAAGAGACTGAAGCTTATAGTGACGTTTCGGTCCGACATGGACCATTAACCTGTCATGCAGAAGCACGAAGGGAAGGAAGTCAGAATACAAAAGTGAGTGACGCGGACGGGAGGGAAGAACGAGAGGACCAGATTCTTTGGAACAGTTGAGGTGTGCGGTCGCCCTCTGATCACACATACTGAACCTATTCCCAGCATCCTGTAATGGCTGGGATAACTTACAAAACCCTCAGTGACGTACCTTTAAACACTCAGTAAAGGTTCATTCTAACTCGACGACAGCACAGAGTGAAATTTAAGCTGACGATTTTATGTGTAAAACTGAGTGAAATTTTGATTCCCGCTACACTATTAATGGCTGATATATCTTATGGCCAGGATCATAGGGGGCTGTATCAGCATTAAATGTTGCTTTTTTGTTTACCGTCCGATTTCCTCCAGTTTTGGTGCACAAGACAAAGTGTTTTCACTCTTTCTTGAAAATATTTATCAAAAATATACCTCAAACAACAACTGAGAAAACACTGAAAAAGGACTGATTTACTGAAAATGCCCTTTGACAGTATCTGAGGCCAGGACAGTACTGGATGATGTATCTGAGGCCAGGACAGTACTGGATGATGTATCTGAGGCCAGGACAGTACTGGATGATGTATCTGAGGCCAGGACAGTACTGGATGATGTATCTGAGGCCAGGACAGTACTGGATGATGCATCTGAGGCCAGGACAGTACTGGATGATGTATCTGAGGCCAGGACAGTACTGGATGATGTATCTGAGGCCAGGACAGTACTGGATGATGTATCTGAGGCCAGGACAGTACTGGATGATGTATCTGAGGCCAGGACAGTACTGGATGATGTATCTGAGGCCAGGACAGTACTGGATGATGTATCTGAGGCCAGGACAGTACTGGATGATGCATCTGAGGCCAGGACAGTACTGGATGATGTATCTGAGGCCAGGACAGTACTGGATGATGCATCTGAGGCCAGGACAGTACTGGATGATGTATCTGAGGCCAGGACAGTACTGGATGATGTATCTGAGGCCAGGACAGTACTGGATGATGTATCTGAGGCCAGGACAGTACTGGATGATGTATCTGAGGCCAGGACAGTACTGGATGATGTATCTGAGGCCAGGACAGTACTGGATGATGTATCTGAGGCCAGGACAGTACTGGATGATGTATCTGAGGCCAGGACAGTACTGGATGATGTATCTGAGGCCAGGACAGTACTGGATGATGTATCTGAGGCCAGGACAGTACTGGATGATGTATCTGAGGCCAGGACAGTACTGGATGATGTATCTGAGGCCAGGACAGTACTGGATGATGTATCTGAGGCCAGGACAGTACTGGATGATGTATCTGAGGCCAGGACAGTACTGGATGATGTATCTGAGGCCAGGACAGTACTGGATGATGCATCTGAGGCCAGGACAGTACTGGATGATGTATCTGAGGCCAGGACAGTACTGGATGATGTATCTGAGGCCAGGACAGTACTGGATGATGTATCTGAGGCCAGGACAGTACTGGATGATGTATCTGAGGCCAGGACAGTACTGGATGATGTATCTGAGGCCAGGACAGTACTGGATGATGTATCTGAGGCCAGGACAGTACTGGATGATGCATCTGAGGCCAGGACAGTACTGGATGATGTATCTGAGGCCAGGACAGTACTGGATGATGCATCTGAGGCCAGGACAGTACTGGATGATGTATCTGAGGCCAGGACAGTACTGGATGATGTATCTGAGGCCAGGACAGTACTGGATGATGTATCTGAGGCCAGGACAGTACTGGATGATGTATCTGAGGCCAGGACAGTACTGGATGATGTATCTGAGGCCAGGACAGTACTGGATGATGTATCTGAGGCCAGGACAGTACTGGATGATGTATCTGAGGCCAGGACAGTACTGGATGATGTATCTGAGGCCAGGACAGTACTGGATGATGTATCTGAGGCCAGGACAGTACTGGATGATGTATCTGAGGCCAGGACAGTACTGGATGATGTATCTGAGGCCAGGACAGTACTGGATGATGTATCTGAGGCCAGGACAGTACTGGATGATGTATCTGAGGCCAGGACAGTACTGGATGATGTATCTGAGGCCAGGACAGTACTGGATGATGTATCTGAGGCCAGGACAGTACTGGATGATGTATCTGAGGCCAGGACAGTACTGGATGATGTATCTGAGGCCAGGACAGTACTGGATGATGTATCTGAGGCCAGGACAGTACTGGATGATGTATCTGAGGCCAGGACAGTACTGGATGATGTATCTGAGGCCAGGACAGTACTGGATGATGTATCTGAGGCCAGGACAGTACTGGATGATGTATCTGAGGCCAGGACAGTACTGGATGATGTATCTGAGGCCAGGACAGTACTGGATGATGTATCTGAGGCCAGGACAGTACTGGATGATGTATCTGAGGCCAGGACAGTACTGGATGATGTATCTGAGGCCAGGACAGTACTGGATGATGTATCTGAGGCCAGGACAGTACTGGATGATGTATCTGAGGCCAGGACAGTACTAGATGATGTATCTGAGGCCAGGACAGTACTGGGTGATGTATCTGAGGCCAGGACAGTACTGGATGATGTATCTGAGGCCAGGACAGTACTGGATGATGTATCTGAGGCCAGGACAGTACTGGATGATGTATCTGAGGCCAGGACAGTACTGGATGATGTATCTGAGGCCAGGACAGTACTGGATGATGTATCTGAGTCCAGGACAGTACTGGATGATGTATCTGAGGCCAGGACAGTACTGGATGATGTATCTGAGGCCAGGACAGTACTGGATGATGTATCTGAGGCCAGGACAGTACTGGATGATGTATCTGAGGCCAGGACAGTACTGGATGATGTATCTGAGGCCAGGACAGTACTGGATGATGCATCTGAGGCCAGGACAGTACTGGATGATGCATCTGAGGCCAGGACAGTACTGGATGATGCATCTGAGGCCAGGACAGTACTGGATGATGTATCTGAGGCCAGAACAGTACTGGATGATGCATCTGAGGCCAGGACAGTACTGGATGATGCATCTGAGGCCAGGACAGTACTGGATGATGCATCTGAGGCCAGGACAGTACTGGATGATGTATCTGAGGCCAGAACAGTACTGGATGATGCATCTGAGGCCAGGACAGTACTGGATGATGTATGTGAGGCCAGGACAGTACTGGATGATGTATCTGAGGCCAGGACAGTACTGGATGATGCATCTGAGGCCAGGACAGTACTGGATGATGCATCTGAGGCCAGGACAGTACTGGATGATGCATCTGAGGCCAGGACAGTACTGGATGATGCATCTGAGGCCAGGACAGTACTGGATGATGTATCTGAGGCCAGAACAGTACTGGATGATGCATCTGAGGCCAGGACAGTACTGGATGATGTATCTGAGGCCAGGACAGTACTGGATGATGTATCTGAGGCCAGAACAGTACTGGATGATGCATCTGAGGCCAGAACAGTACTGGATGATGTATCTGAGGCCAGGACAGTACTGGATGATGTATCTGAGGCCAGGACAGTACTGGATGATGTATCTGAGGCCAGGACAGTACTGGATGATGTATCTGAGGCCAGGACAGTACTGGATGATGTATCTGAGGCCAGGACAGTACTGGATGATGTATCTGAGGCCAGGACAGTACTGGATGATGTATCTGAGGCCAGGACAGTACTGGATGATGTATCTGAGGCCAGGACAGTACTGGATGATGTATCTGAGGCCAGGACAGTACTGGATGATGTATCTGAGGCCAGGACAGTACTGGATGATGTATCTGAGGCCAGGACAGTACTGGATGATGTATCTGAGGCCAGGACAGTACTGGATGATGTATCTGAGGCCAGGACAGTACTGGATGATGTATCTGAGTCCAGGACAGTACTGGATGATGTATCTGAGGCCAGGACAGTACTGGATGATGTATCTGAGGCCAGGACAGTACTGGATGATGTATCTGAGGCCAGGACAGTACTGGATGATGTATCTGAGGCCAGGACAGTACTGGATGATGTATCTGAGGCCAGGACAGTACTGGATGATGCATCTGAGGCCAGGACAGTACTGGATGATGCATCTGAGGCCAGGACAGTACTGGATGATGCATCTGAGGCCAGGACAGTACTGGATGATGTATCTGAGGCCAGAACAGTACTGGATGATGCATCTGAGGCCAGGACAGTACTGGATGATGCATCTGAGGCCAGGACAGTACTGGATGATGCATCTGAGGCCAGGACAGTACTGGATGATGTATCTGAGGCCAGAACAGTACTGGATGATGCATCTGAGGCCAGGACAGTACTGGATGATGTATGTGAGGCCAGGACAGTACTGGATGATGTATCTGAGGCCAGGACAGTACTGGATGATGCATCTGAGGCCAGGACAGTACTGGATGATGCATCTGAGGCCAGGACAGTACTGGATGATGCATCTGAGGCCAGGACAGTACTGGATGATGCATCTGAGGCCAGGACAGTACTGGATGATGTATCTGAGGCCAGAACAGTACTGGATGATGCATCTGAGGCCAGGACAGTACTGGATGATGTATCTGAGGCCAGGACAGTACTGGATGATGTATCTGAGGCCAGGACAGTACTGGATGATGTATCTGAGGCCAGGACAGTACTGGATGATGCATCTGAGGCCAGGACAGTACTGGATGATGTATCTGAGGCCAGGACAGTACTGGATGATGCATCTGAGGCCAGGACAGTACTGGATGATGCATCTGAGGCCAGGACAGTACTGGATGATGCATCTGAGGCCAGGACAGTACTGGATGATGTATCTGAGGCCAGAACAGTACTGGATGATGCATCTGAGGCCAGGACAGTACTGGATGATGTATGTGAGGCCAGGACAGTACTGGATGATGTATCTGAGGCCAGGACAGTACTGGATGATGCATCTGAGGCCAGGACAGTACTGGATGATGCATCTGAGGCCAGGACAGTACTGGATGATGCATCTGAGGCCAGGACAGTACTGGATGATGCATCTGAGGCCAGGACAGTACTGGATGATGTATCTGAGGCCAGAACAGTACTGGATGATGCATCTGAGGCCAGGACAGTACTGGATGATGTATCTGAGGCCAGGACAGTACTGGATGATGTATCTGAGGCCAGAACAGTACTGGATGATGCATCTGAGGCCAGAACAGTACTGGATGATGTATCTGAGGCCAGGACAGTACTGGATGATGTATCTGAGGCCAGGACAGTACTGGATGATGTATCTGAGGCCAGGACAGTACTGGATGATGTATCTGAGGCCAGGACAGTACTGGATGATGTATCTTAGGCCAGGACAGTACTGGATGATGTATCTGAGGCCAGGACAGTACTGGATGATGTATCTGAGGCCAGGACAGTACTGGATGATGTATCTGAGGCCAGGACAGTACTGGATGATGTATCTGAGGCCAGGACAGTACTGGATGATGTATCTGAGGCCAGGACAGTACTGGATAATGTATCTGAGGCCAGGACAGTACTGGATGATGTATCTGAGGCCAGGACAGTACTGGATGATGTATCTGAGGCCAGGACAGTACTGGATGATGTATCTGAGGCCAGGACAGTACTGGATGATGTATCTGAGGCCAGGACAGTACTGGATGATGTATCTGAGGCCAGAACAGTACTGGATGATGCATCTGAGGCCAGGACAGTACTGGATGATGTATCTGAGGCCAGGACAGTACTGGATGATGTATCTGAGGCCAGGACAGTACTGGATGATGTATCTGAGGCCAGGACAGTACTGGATGATGCATCTGAGGCCAGGACAGTACTGGATGATGTATCTGAGGCCAGGACAGTACTGGATGATGTATCTGAGGCCAGGACAGTACTGGATGATGTATCTGAGGCCAGGACAGTACTGGATGATGTATCTGAGGCCAGGACAGTACTGGATGATGTATCTGAGGCCAGGACAGTACTGGATGATGCATCTGAGGCCAGGACAGTACTGGATGATGCATCTGGGGCCAGGACAGTACTGGATGATGCATCTGAGGCCAGGACAGTACTGGATGATGTATCTGAGGCCAGGACATTACTGGATGATGTATGTGAGGCCAGGACAGTACTGGATGATGTATCTGAGGCCAGGACAGTACTTGATGATGTATCTGAGGCCAGGACAGTACTGGATGATGTATGTGAGGCCAGGACAGTACTGGATGATGTATGTGAGGCCAGGACAGTACTGGAAGATGTATCTGAGGCCAGGACAGTACTTGATGATGTATCTGAGGCCAGGACAGTACTGGATGATGTATGTGAGGCCAGGACAGTACTGGATGATGTATCTGAGGCCAGGACAGTACTGGATGATGCATCTGAGGCCAGGACAGTACTTGATGATGTATCTGAGGCCAGGACAGTACTTGATGATGTATCTGAGGCCAGGACAGTACTGGATGATGTATCTGAGCCCAGGACAGTACTGGATGATGCATCTGAGGCCAGGACAGTACTGGATGATGTATCTGAGGCCAGGACAGTACTGGATGATGTATCTGAGGCCAGGACAGTACTGGATGATGCATCTGAGGCCAGGACAGTACTGGATGATGCATCTGAGGCCAGGACAGTACTGGATGATGCATCTGAGGCCAGGACAGTACTGGATGATGCATCTGAGGCCAGGACAGTACTGGATGATGCATCTGAGGCCAGGACAGTACTGGATGATGCATCTGAGGCCAGGACAGTACTGGATGATGCATCTGAGGCCAGGACAGTACTGGATGATGCATCTGAGGCCAGGACAGTACTGGATGATGCATCTGAGGCCAGGACAGTACTGGATGATGCATCTGAGGCCAGGACAGTACTGGATGATGCATCTGAGGCCAGGACAGTACTGGATGATGCATCTGAGGCCAGGACAGTACTGGATGATGCATCTGAGGCCAGGACAGTACTGGATGATGCATCTGAGGCCAGGACAGTATATGTACTTGTAAAGTTTAGTTTGCCTTCAAGTAAATCTATTGATGTAGTAAAATAATTTAAAAAGAAAAACTTGGAATCAATGGGACCAGGACCAGAACTAAGACTTGACTGACCTGATCCATCTCAAACTTTCAACAACCAGCCAATGACAGTGTGAACACATTATTATTATTATAATCAAAAAGAAGCGCTAAACATGTATGAACATGAGGTTCACACTGTTATTGGCTAAGTCCCAATGTGTTAGTTTTATTGAATAAAAAGTTATATTCATTTTTATTCAACAGCTAAAGAATGTTTCTTCTTTTTGGCTTCAAAATATTATTGAGGACACAGTCTATAATAATTGGCCAACTCTGAATTTTTTCTGAGATAAAAAAAAAAACTCACAGTCGTTGGAATCAGATCAGTTACTGAAGAATGTCTTTTCTGATCGGCTTCAAACTTTTAGTATTGATGAGCTTTAATAAAGCATCTCTGTCACTCACTTTGAGCTGCGTAAATTTCAA
The DNA here is from genome assembly GCF_038502225.1 of Cherax quadricarinatus. Classification (NCBI taxonomy): domain Eukaryota; kingdom Metazoa; phylum Arthropoda; class Malacostraca; order Decapoda; family Parastacidae; genus Cherax; species Cherax quadricarinatus. The sequence goes on from NC_091332.1 coordinate 24,433,234, forward strand.
AAGTTAAACACAGGTGTTTCTTAATGGGAAGCATTTTGACTTTGATTTTAAGCCATTTTAAAAGCAATTTTATTAATCTGGATTTTCTTACCAAATACAAAAAAAAATATTTGTTCTTTTGAGGATGTAGAGAATCTTAAAAAAAAAAAAATTTTAGCGCATTTTTAAGTTTAATGCAGAGAGGCTTTCTCGTTGTCAGGATGTACTCTTGGCCTCTCTGTGATAACAAGAGAAAGCCTCTACAGTTTAGCTTCACACCTGATGCATCTTAAGAGAAGGTTTGAATTAGACATGAATTGTGTTGGTCCTAATTTTCCATTTTTATATTAAGAATTGTGATAATAAGTTCCATATTACTTGTGAATGCCTCTTCTGATTCCTTTCATATCTTCGGTGTTAATATTTAACTGTGTTACAAACTTATGCCGCACTCTGCACTATTCCAGCCGCGTGCATTGAGGACTAAGGAACTGGAATCTTGCAATACAAGGACACCTTCCCGAATCGTATAGTGACCAAGATACATTGAGGTAAGATAAGGTAAGATTTGTTGGGATTTTTAACCCGGGGTGGGGAAAGTTAGCCACTCAGAATAATCCAAAAAAGTCAGTGTGTCATCGAGGACTGTCTAACTTATGTCCATTGTGGTCTTTCAATCTTGTCCCCCAGGATGCCACCCACACCAATCGACTAACACCCAGGTACCTGTTTGCTGCTAGATGAACGTGGACAGCAGGTGTAAGATAACCAACACCCAGGTACCTACTTACTGCTAGGTGAGGAGGGACAGCAGGTGTAAGGAAACATGCCCAACGTTTCCACCCGTGCCGGAGATTGATCCACGGACACTCAGTGTGTGAGACGGGTGCGTTGCCTACCAAACAAAGGTTTAAAATTGTATTAACATAACTTGAGCTACTAACCTACCTTGACCTCACAAGACTATATACACGGTGAGATGTATGTTTCTCAGTGTATGTTTCTCAGTGTGTTTCTCAGTGTATGTTTCTCAGTGTATGTTTCTCAGTGTATGTTTCTCAGTGTATGTTTCTCAGTGTATGTTTCTCAGTGTATGTTTCTCAGTGTATGTTTCTCAGTGTATGTTTCTCAGTGTGTTTCTCAGTGTGTTCCTCAGTGTATGTTTCTCAGTGTATGTTTCTCAGTGTATGTTTCTCAGTGTATGTTTCTCAGTGTATGTTTCTCAGTGTATGTTTCTCAGTGTATGTTTCTCAGTGTATGTTTCTCAGTGTATGTTTCTCAGTGTGTTTCTCAGTGTATGTTTCTCAGTGTATGTTTCTCAGTGTATGTTTCTCAGTGTTTCTCAGTGTATGTTTCTCAGTGTATGTTTCTCAGTGTATGTTTCTCAGTGTATGTTTCTCAGTGTGTTTCTCAGTGTATGTTTCTCAGTGTATATTTCTCAGTGTATATTTCTCAGTGTATGTTTCTCAGTGTATGTTTCTCAGTGTATGTTTCTCAGTGTATGTTTCTCAGTGTATATTTCTCAGTGTATGTTTCTCAGTGTATGTTTCTCAGTGTATGTTTCTCAGTGTATGTTTCTCAGTGTATGTTTCTCAGTGTGTTTCTCAGTGTATGTTTCTCAGTGTATGTTTCTCAGTGTATGTTTCTCAGTGTATGTTTCTCAGTGTATGTTTCTCAGTGTATATTTCTCAGTGTATGTTTCTCAGTGTATATTTCTCAGTGTATGTTTCTCAGTGTATGTTTCTCGGTGTATATTTCTCAGTGTATGTTTCTCAGTGTATGTTTCTCAGTGCATATTTCTCAGTGTATATTTCTCAGTGTATGTTTCTCAGTGTATATTTCTCAGTGTATGTTTCTCAGTGTATGTTTCTCAGTGTATGTTTCTCAGTGTATGTTTCTCAGTGTATGTTTCTCAGTGTGTTTCTCAGTGTATGTTTCTCAGTGTATGTTTCTCAGCGTATGTTTCTCAGTGTATGTTTCTCAGTGTATGTTTCTCAGTGTATGTTTCTCAGTGTATGTTTCTCAGTGTATGTTTCTCAGTGTGTTTCTCAGTGTATGTTTCTCAGTGTATGTTTCTCAGTGTATGTTTCTCAGTGTATGTTTCTCAGTGTATGTTTCTCAGTGTATGTTTCTCAGTGTATGTTTCTCGGTGTATATTTCTCAGTGTGTTTTTCAGTGTATATTTCTCAGTGTATGTTTCTCAGTGTATGTTTCTCAGTGCATATTTCTCAGTGTATATTTCTCAGTGTATGTTTCTCGGTGTATATTTCTCAGTGTATGTTTCTCAGTGCATATTTCTCAGTGTATATTTCTCAGTGTATGTTTCTCAGTGTATATTTCTCAGTGTATGTTTCTCAGTGTATGTTTCTCAGTGTACATTTCTCAGTGCATGTTTCTCAGTGTATGTTTCTCAGTGTATATTTCTCAGTGTATGTTTCTCAGTGTATGTTTCTCAGTGTATATTTCTCAGTGTATATTTCTCAGTGTATATTTCTCAGTGTATACTCTGAGAGGTCATTTTACTTCCTGTTTCAAGAATTAAAGTATTCTTGACTGGTGGTGAAAAGGTGACCTGAAGCTTAGTGACCGTCGTGTAGTCGACAGATAGGCTTGAAACCCTATTAACCTTAACCATACTTAATACGTGAGTTTTTTTTTTTTAATATTTTATCAACGTAATATTAATTTCGCAGTGTACATATTGACCAGAGAGTGATGACAAACATTGACCAATACAGTTATGACAGCCCAACACTTAGCACAACACTGTCCTTAGCACAACACTGTCCTTAACACAACACTGTCCTTAACACAACACTGTCCTTAACACAACACTGTCCTTAACACAACACTGTCCTCAACACAACACTGTCCTTAACACAACACTGTCCTTAACACAACACTGTCCTTAACACAACACTGCCCTCAACACAACACTGCCCTCAACACAACACTGTCCTTAACACAACACTGTCCTTAACACAACACTGTCCTTAACACAACACTGCCCTCAACACAACACTGTCCTTAACACAACACTGTCCTTAACACAACACTGCCCTCAACACAACACTGTCCTTAACACAACACTGCCCTCAACACAACACTTCCTCAACACAACACTGCCCTCAACACAACACTGTCCTCAACACAACACAACACTGTAATCAACACTGTAATCAACACAACACTGTAATTAACACAACACTGTAATCCACACAACACTGTAATTAACACAACACTGAAATTAACACAACACTGTAATCCACACAACACTGTAATTAACACAACACTGTAATTAACACAACACTGTAATTAACACAACACTGTAATTAACACAACACTGTAATTAACACAACACTGTAATTAACACAACACCGTAATTAACACAACACTGTAATCCACACAACACTGTAATTAACACAACACTGTAATTAACACAACACTGTAATTAACACAACACTGTAATCCACACAACACTGTAATCCACACAACACTGTAATTAACACAACACTGTAATTAACACAACACTGTAATCAACACAACACTGTAATCAACACAACACTGTAATTAACACAACACTGTAATCAACACAACACTGTAATTAACACAACACTGTAATTAACACAACACTGTAATCAACACAACACTGTAATCAACACAACACTGTAATCACACAACAATGTAATCAACACTGTAATCCACACAACACTGTAATTAACACAACACTGTAATTAACACAACACTGTAATTAACACAACACTGTAATTAACACAACACTGTAATTAACACAACACTGTAATTAACACAACACTGTAATTAACACAACACTGTAATCAACACAACACTGTAATCAACACAACACTGTAATTAACACAACACTGTAATCAACACAACACTGTAATCAACACAACACTGTAATCACACAACACTGTAATCAACACAACATTGTAATCCACACAACACTGTAATTAACACAACACTGTAATCACACAACACTGTAATCACACAACACTGTAATCAACACAACACTGTAATCAACACAACACTGTAATCCACACAACACTGTAATTAACACAACACTGTAATCAACACAACATTGTAATCCACACAACACTGTAATTAACACAACACTGTAATCACACAACACTGTAATCAACACAACATTGTAATCACACAACACTGTAATCAACACAACACTGTAATCATACAACACTGTAATCAACGCAACACTGTAATCACACAACACTGTAATCAACACTGTAATCAACACAACACTGTAATCAACACAACATTGTAATCACACAACACTGTAATCAACGCAACACTGTAATCACACAACACTGTAATCAACACTGTAATCAACACAACACTGTAATCAACACAACACTGTAATCAACACTGTAATCAACACAACACTGTAATCACACAACATTGTAATCAACACAACACTGTAATCAACACTGTAATCAACACAACACTGTAATTAACACTGTAATCAACACAACACTGTAATTAACACTGTAATCAACACAACACTGTAATCAACACTGTAATCAACACAACACTGTAATCAACACAACACTGTAATCAACACAACACTGTAATCAACACTGTAATCAACACAACACTGTAATTAACACAACACTGTAATCAACACAACACTGTAATCAACACAACACTGTAATTAGCACAACACTGTAATTAACACAACACTGTAATTAACACAACACTGTAATCAACACTGTAATCACACAACACTGTAATCAACACTGTAATCAACACAACACTGTAATCAACACAACACTGTAATCAACACTGTAATCAACACAACACTGTAATTAACACAACACTGTAATCAACACAACACTGTAATCAACACAACACTGTAATTAGCACAACACTGTAATTAACACAACACTGTAATTAACACAACACTGTAATCAACACTGTAATCACACAACACTGGAATCAACACTGTAATCCACACAACACTGTAATTAACACAATACTGTAATCACACAAGACTGTAATCAACACAACACTGTAATCAACACAACACTGTAATTAACACAACACTGTAATTAACACAACACTGTAATTAACACAACATTGCAATCCACACAACACTGTAATTAACACAACACTGTAATTAACACAACACTGTAATCAACACTGTAATCACACAACACTGTAATCAACACTGTAATTAACACAACGCTGTAATTAACACAACACTGTAATCAACACTGTAATCACACAACACTGTAATCAACACAACACTGTAATCAATACAACACTGCAATCAACACAACACTGTAATCAACACTGTAATCAACAATGTAATCCACACAACACTGTAATTAACACAACACTGTAATCACACAACACTGTAATCACACAACACTGTAATCACACAACACTGTAATTAACACAACACTGTAATCAACACAACACTGTAATCACACAACACTGTAATCAACACAACACTGTAATCAACACTGTAATCAACACAACACTGTAATCAACACAACACTGTAATCAACACAACACTGTAATCAACACAACACTGTAATCACACAACACTGTAATCAACACAACACTGTAATCACACAACACTGTAATCAGCACTGTAATCAACACAACACTGTAATCAACACTGTAATCGACACAACACTGTGATCAACACAACACTGTAATCACACAACACTGTAATCAACACTGTAATCAACACAACACTGTAATCAACACTGTAATCGACACAACACTGTAATCAACACAACACTGTAATCACACAACACTGTAATCAACACTGTAATCAACACTGTAATCAACACAACACTGTAATCAACACTGTAATCGACACAACACTGTAATCAACACAACACTGTAATCAACACTGTAATCGACACAACACTGTAATCAACACAACACTGTAATCACACAACACTGTAATCAACACTGTAATCAACACAACACTGTAATCAACACTGTAATCAACACAACACTGTAATCAACACAACACTGTAATCAACACTGTAATCACACCACACTGTAATCAACACTGTAATCAACACAACACTGTAATCAACACAACACTGTAATCAACACTGTAATCAACACAAAACTGTAATCAACACAACACTGTAATCAACACAACACTGTAATCAACACTGTAATCAACACAACACTGTAATCAACACAACACTGTAATCAACACTGTAATCAACACAACACTGTAATCAACACAACACTGTAATCAACACAACACTTATCAACACAACACTGTAATTAACACTGTAATCAACACAACACTGTAATCACACAACACTGTAATCAACACAACACTGTAATCAGCACTGTAATCAACACAACACTGTAATCACACAACACTGTAATCAACACAGCACTGTAATCAACACAACACTGTAATCAACACAACACTGTAATCAACACAGCACTGTAATCAACACAACACTGTAATTAACACTGTAATCAACACAACACTGTAATCACACAACACTGTAATCAACACAACACTGTAATCAGCACTGTAATCAACACAACACTGTAATCACACAACACTGTAATCAACACAGCACTGTAATCAACACAACACTGTAATCAACACAACACTGTAATCAACACAACACTGTAATCACACAACACTGTAATCAACACAACACTGTAATCACACAACACTGTAATCAACACAACACTGTAATCAACACAACACTGTAATCACACAACACTGTAATCAACACAACACTGTAATTAACACTGTAATCAACACAACACTGTAATCACACAACACTGTAATCAACACAACACTGTAATCACACAACACTGTAATCAACACAACACTGTAATCAACACAACACTGAAATCACACAACACTGTAATCAACACAATACTGTAATCACACAACACTGTAATCAACACAACACTGTAATCAACACAACACTGTAATCACACAACACGGTAATCAACACTGTGATCAACACAACACTGTAATTAACACTGTAATCAACACAACACTGTAATTAACACTGTAATCAACACAACACTGTAATTAACACTGTAATCAACACAACACTGTAATCAACACAACACTGTAATTAACACTGTAATCAACACAACACTGTAATCAACACAACACTGTAATTAACACTGTAATCAACACAACATTGTAATCAACACTGTAATCAACACAACACTGTAATTAACACTGTAATCAACACAACACTGTAATCAACACAACACTGTAATTAACACTGTAATCAACACAACACTGTAATCAACACAACACTGTAATCAACACTGTAATCAACACAACACTCTAATCACACAACACTGTAATCAACACTGTAATCAACACAACACTGTAATTAACACAACACTGTAATCAACACAACACTGTAATCAACACAACACTGTAATCAACACTGCAATCAACACAACACTGTAATCAACACAACACTGTAATCAACACTGTAATCAACACAACACTGTAATCAAAACAACACTGTAATCAACACAACACTGTAATCAACACAACACTGTAATCAACACAACACTGTAATCAACACTGTAATCAACACAACACTGTAATCAACACAACACTGTAATCAACACTGTAATCAACACAACACTGTAATCAAAACAACACTGTAATCAACACAACACTGTAATCAACACAACACTGTAATCAACACAACACTGTAATCAACACTGTAATCAACACAACACTGTAATCAACACAACACTGTAATCAACACAACACTGTAATCAACACAACACTGTAATCAACACTGTAATCAACACAACACTGTAATTAACACAACACTGTAATCAACACAAAACTGTAATCAACACAACACTGTAATCAACACAACACTGTAATCAACACAACACTGTAATGAACACAATACTGTAATCAACACAACACTGTAATCAACACAACACTGTAATCACACAACACTGTAATCAACACAACACAGGCGATAAATGACATGCCCATGCACTCTGCCCCAGGGCGAGACTCGTGGAACTCCGTGTTCACCAAGAACTGCAAGAAGCCCCTATCACGAGCCTTTACCATCCTATGGAGAGGGAGCATGGACACGGGGGTCGTCCCACAGTTACTAAAAACAACAGACATAGCCCCACTCCACAAAGGGGGCAGTAAAGCAACAGCAAAGAACTACAGACCGATAGCACTAACATCCCATATCATAAAAATCTTTGAAAGGGTCCTAAGAAGCAAGATCACCACCCATCTAGAAACCCATCATTTACACAACCCAGGGCAACATGGGTTTAGAACAGGTCGCTCCTGTCTGTCTCAACTATTGGATCACTACGACAAGGTCCTAGATGCACTAGAAGACAAAAAGAATGCAGATGTAATATATACAGACTTTGCAAAAGCCTTCGACAAGTGTGACCATGGCGTAATAGCGCACAAAATGCGTGCTAAAGGAATAACAGGAAAAGTCGGTCGATGGATCTATAATTTCCTCACTAACAGAACACAGAGAGTAGTCGTCAACAGAGTAAAGTCCGAGGCAGCTACGGTGAAAAGTTCTGTTCCACAAGGCACAGTACTCGCTCCCATCTTGTTCCTCATCTTCATATCCAACATAGACAAGGATGTCAGCCACAGCACCGTGTCTTCCTTTGCAGATGACACCCGAATCTGCATGACAGTGTCTTCCATTGCAGACACTGCAAGGCTCCAGGCGGACATCAACCAAATCTTTCAGTGGGCTGCAGAAAACAATATGAAGTTCAACGATGAGAAATTTCAATTACTCAGATATGGTAAACACGAGGAAATTAAATCTTCATCAGAGTATAAAACAAATTCTGGCCACAAAATAGAGCGAAACACCAACGTCAAAGACCTGGGAGTGATCATGTCGGAGGATCTCACCTTCAAGGACCATAACATTGTATCGATCGCATCTGCTAGAAAAATGACAGGATGGATAATGAGAACCTTCAAAACGAGGGATGCCAAGCCCATGATGACACTCTTCAGGTCACTTGTTCTATCTAGGCTGGAATATTGCTGCACACTAACATCATCTTTCAAGGCAGGTGAAATTGCTGACCTAGAAAATGTACAAAGAACCTTCACGGCGCGCATAACGGAGATAAAACACCTCAATTACTGGGAGCGCTTGAGGTTCCTGAACCTGTATTCCCTGGAACGCAGGCGGGAGAGATACATGATTATATACACCTGGAAAATCCTAGAGGGACTAGTACCGAACTTCCACACGAAAATCACTCACTACGAAAGCAAAAGACTTGGCAGACGATGCAACATCCCCCCAATGAAAAGCAGGGGTGTCACTAGCACGTTAAGAGACCATACAATAAGTGTCAGGGGCCCGAGACTGTTCAACTACCTCCCAGCATACATAAGGGGGATTACCAACAGACCCCTGGCAGTCTTCAAGCTGGCACTGGACAAGCACCTAAAGTCGGTTCCTGATCAGCCGGGCTGTGGCTCGTACGTTGGTTTGCGTGCAGCCAGCAGTAACAGCCTGGTTGATCAGGCTCTGGTCCACCAGGAGGCCTGGTCACAGACCTGGCCGCGGGGGCGTTGACCCCCGGAACTCTCTCCAGGTAAACTCCAGGTAAACACTATCGTCAACTCTACACTGCCCTCAACACAGAGGAGACAGACATGTAGCACTAAACTACAGACCAGTGTCACTGACATGTATAGTATGCAAAGTCATGGAGAAAATTATCAGAAGAGTGGTGGAACAACTAGAAAGGAATGATCTCATCAACAGCAGCCAACATGGTTTCAGGGACGGGAAATCCTGTGTCATAAACCTACTGGAGTTCTATGATATGGTGACAGCAGTAAGACAAGAGAGAGAGGGGTGGGTGGATTGCATTTTCTTGGACTACAAGAAGGCGTTGGACACAGTTCCACACAAGAGATTAGTGCAAAAACTGGAGGACCAAGCAGGGATAACAGGGAAGGCACTACAATGGATCAGGGAATACTTGTCAGGAAGACAGCAGCGAGTCATGGTATGTGGCAAGGTGTCAGAGTGGGCACCTGTGACCAGCGGGGTCCCACAGGGGTCAGTCCTAGAACCAGTGCTATTTCTGGTATTTGTGAACGACATGACGGAAGGAATAGACTCCGAAGTGTCCCTGTTTGCAGATGACGTGAAGTTGATGAGAAGAATTCATTCGATCGAAGACCAGGCAGAACTACAAAGGGATCTGGACAGGCTGCAGACCTGGTCCAGAAATTGGCTCCTCGAGTTCAACCCCACCATGTGCAAAGTCATGAAGATTGGGGAAGGGCAAAGAAGACTGCAGACGGAGTACAGTCTAGGGAGCCAGAGACTACAAACCTCACTCAAGGAAAAAGATCTTGGGGTGAGTATAACACCAGGCACATCTCCTGAAGCGCACATCAACCAAATAACTGCTGCAGCATATGGGCGCCTAGCAAACCTCAGAACAGCATTCCGACATCTTAAAAAGGAATCGTTCAGGACCCTGTACACCGTGTACGTTAGGCCCATATTGGAGTATGCGACACCAGTTTGGAACCCACACCTAGCCAAGCACGTAAAGAAACTAGAGAAAGTCCAAAGGTTTGCAACAAGACTAGTCCCAGAGCTAAGATGTATGTCCTACGAGGAGAGGTTAAGGGAAATCAACCTGACGACACTGGAGGACAGGAGAGATAGGGGGGACATGATAACGACATACAAAATACTGAGAGGAATTGACAAGGTGGACAAAGACAGGATGTTCCAGAGATGGGACACAGCAACAAGGGGACACAGTTGGAAGCTGAAGACACAGATGAATCACAGGGATGTTAGGAAGTATTTCTTCAGCCACAGAGTAGTCAGTAAGTGGAATAGTTTGAGAAGCGATGTAGTGGAGGCAGGATCCATACATAGCTTTAAGCAGAGGTATGATAAAGCTCGCGGTTCAGGGATAGTGACCTAGTAGCAACCAGTGAAGAGGCGGGGCCAGGAGCTTGGACTCGACCCCTGCAACCTCAACTAGGTGAGTACAACTAGGTGAGAGCTGAAAGCAGCGCTGTGTTGTCACACACGCACATAGTGACCCAGTGGCTAAAGCTCCCGCTTCACACACGGAGGGCCCGGGTTCGATTCCCGGCGGGTGGAAACATTCCGACACGTTTCCTTACACCTGTCCTGTTCACCTAGCAGCAAGTAGGTACCTAGGTGTTGGTCCTCAATCTTGTCATAGAGGAAAGATTGAGGACCCCAATGGAAATAAGTTAGGCAGTCCTCGATGACGCATTGACTTTCTTGGGTTATCCTGAGTGGCTAACCCTCCGGGGTTAAAAATCCGAACGAAATCTTATCTTATCACATACACAGCTGCTGCTGTAAATGACTATATATATATATATATATATATATATATATATATATATATATATATATATATATATATATATATATATATATATATATATATATATATATATATATATGTGCGTGTGTGTGTGTGTGTGTGCGCCGAATAGGCAGAACTTGCGATCTTGGCTTAAATAGCAACGCTCATCTTGCCATATAGGACAAGTGAAGATTTGTGTATGCAATAATTTCGCCAAAATCATTCTGAACCTAACGAAAAAAATATATTTCACTGTGTTTGTTTAGTATTAAATTATTGTAAAGAAATCTAAAATATATTTAGTTGGGTTAGGTTAAAATAAATTGTTCTTGTTATAATAAGGTTAGGTAAGTTTTCTAAGATTCTTTTGGTGCAAAATAAAAAATTTTTACATTAACATTAATGAAAAAATATATCTTTAAACGTATAAGAGAAAATTTCAGAAAGGACTTAATTTTAAATAAGTTCTTGCTAATTGACCAGTTTTACATATTCGGCACGACATATATATATATATATATATATATATATATATATATATATATATATATATATATATATATATATATATATATATATCACTTACAAGTTGTACTTGGTGGGCACAATATTGTGTCTTAACTCATCAGAACTTTGTCTTACTGAGAGGCCGAAGACAATGCTTTCAACTCAAGAGTGTCTGGCAACACTTCCTGCTGCTTCACCAAGACGCTGCGATTTGACAAGATTATCATATTAAATTTAGTACATAATACGGACAGTTTGATGATTATCATAATAATAATAATAATAAAAATAATAATAATAATAATAATAATAATAATAATAATAATAATAATAATAATAATAATAATAATAAATTCTTTATTTCTACAAGTACATGTACAAGGTATACAGGCCTAGCTGACATCAGTGACATACTACTATACAGAAAACCGCTTGTTATGCTGAGTATTTCGGGTAAATTAGATCAGTTTTGTCCCGGGATGCGACCCACACCAGTCGACTAACACCCAGGTACCTATTTTACTGATGGATGAACATGGACAGCAGGGTGTCTTAAGGAAATATGACCTAATGTTTCCAGCCGGAGGTGAGTGAGTGAGGTGAGTGCACTAATGATCCAGCTACGGGACACCTGGGCGACATTTGAGTATCTTCATTGTCGAACTTTTTCGCCTGTTTAACAGGTTTTCTCAGTCGAGTACACAGGAGACAGTGGAATTAGTAATTGCACATGTGTCTTATTCATCGACGGGTCAAAAATGATGTCGCTGTTTGGTTGATACATCTAGCTCCTCAGCTGAGGTATTAAAAAATGATGTCGCTGTTTGGTTAACACATGTAGCTCCTCAGCTGAGGTATTAAAAAATGATGTCGCTGTTTGGTTAACACATGTAGCTCCTCAGCTGAGGTATTAAAAAATGATGTCGCTGTTTGGTTAACACCTGTAGCTCCTTAGTTGAGGTATTAAAACTGTAATGTTTTGTGTTGGTTACAATCACAGGTTAAGAAATACCTGGACGAAGCGTTGCAACAGATGCTGATAACGTTGCAATAAGAACATAGCAAATATGGAGGGATGTCATACAGGTGAGCCCACAGTGTCATCCCCCACAGTCATGTGTATCTCTCTACATATCTTATCTGCATGAGTAACTTTTTCACACGGAGGTGAAGGTTCAATATGTCATAATCTAGTTATTATGGAACATTAGGCAAAATAAGTTTATTGGAGACATATACAAATTATATAAGAGTATACATAGAGTGAAACTTCACTTTAATCTCCACAACATACGTTAAAGTTTTCTTGGTGTTAATGACAACTTGTAGACCGTAGGTCTTAAGTTTAAAACAACCAAACAATATGAAACAAATTATCATATTTTTTGTAACCTGTGCATACAGTGAATACTTACCCGAACACTGTCTCCTGATCACTGTATCCTGAGGAGCCACAACACACTCTGGACGTGCTAGCCCCGTCGCATCAAGAACATGGATAACACACCGTGTCCGTCAGAGAGCCATGATTTGAACAAAGCCTGGGGTATCGCTACTGTGCCCTTGGGGATATAAACGATAGGTGCAGAGCCTGGGGTATCGCTAGTGTGCCCTGGGTGATACACACGATGAGTACAGAGCCTGGGGTATCCTGGGGTATTGCTAGCGCGCCCTGGGGTGGATACAAGACGAGTACAGAGCCTGGAGTATCGCTAGCGTGCCCTGAGTTAGACACACAACGGGTACAAAGCCTAGGGTTTCCCTAGCGTGCCCTGGGGTAGTCACACAACGGGCACAGAGCCTGGGGTGTCGCCAGCGTGCCCTGGGGTAGCAAGTGAGGAGAGTGTTGAGGGCACTGAAGAGCGAGCACCAGGCAACTGAGCCAGTGTCACTGCTAAGCCACCAGTGGCAGCAGTTTTCTGCTGTTTCTGCTGCCCTGGTATCTATTCCGCCTCTCCCTGCCATAATATCTTATCAGCGCTTCATGTAGTAACAATTCAGATAACCTGTAACAGCCGTAGCTCCTTCGGCTCACAACCAAAGGACGTAAGTTCGATCTCAGGACAGTGAAAATGTAGGGCCAAGCCTCCTCCTTACACCAGTTATGCATTTTCACCGAGCTGCAAATAGGTACCTGGGTGTTAAGTCAGTGGGTGTTACGTCCTGGAGTTAGGTGATTGGTTGATAGGTACCTGGTGTTAGGTACCTGGAGTTAGGTGACTGGTTGTTAGGTACTTGGTGTTAGGTATCTGGTGCTATGTACTTGGTGTTAGGTACCTCGGTGTTAGGTACCTGGGTGTTAGGTGCCTCGGTGTTAGGTACCTCGGTGTTAGATGCCCGGGTGTTAGGTACCTGGTGTCAGTACCTGGGTATTAGGTGTCTGGTGTTATGTATCTAGTGTTTGGAATCTGGTGTTAGGTACTTGGCTGTTAGGTACCAGGTGTTAGGTACCTGGGTGTTAGGTACCTGGGTGTTAGGAACCAGGTGTTAGGTACATGGTGTTATGTACATGGTGTTAGGTATCTGGTGTTAAGTACCTGGTGTTAGGTATCTGTTGTTAGGTACCTGATATTTGGTACCTTTGTGTTAGGTACCAGATGCTAGGTACCTGGTGTTAGGTACCTGGTGTCAGGTACCTGGTGTTAGATACCTGGTGTTATGTACCTGGGTTTTAGGTACCTGGTGTTCGGTGCCTGGGTATTAAGCACCAAGTGTTAGATACCTGGTGTCATGTACCCGGGTGTTAGGTACTTGGGTGTTAGGTACCAGGTGTTAGGTACCTGGGTGTTAGGTACCTAGTGTCAGGTACCTGGTGTTAGGTATCTAGGTGTAAGGTACTTGGTGTTAGATATCTGGGGGCTAGGTACCTGGTGTCAGGTACCTGGGTGTTAGGTACCATGCGTTAGGTACCTGGTGTTAGGTACCTGGGTGTTAGATACCAGGGTGTAAGGATGAAATGGCTGTCGTTGGGACGACTTTTCGCCCAGTATCGCACAAAGTACTGACGTGAGTGCGACAGGAATATTAGCGAAGGTATAAATATTGTTAGGTAAGACACATGTGCAACAGTTAGGTATCTTTATTTCCAAACGTTTCGCCTACACAGTAGGCTTCTTCAGTCGAGTACAGAAAAGGTGGTCAGTCCCTCAGCCTGGAGGGAACAAATACTCTACTCCAGGCTGAGGGACTGACCACCTCAAACTACGTCTTCAAGCGTGATGGATTGATTACATCGTCTTCACATCTCTTCTACCAACTTTTCTGTACTCGACTGAAGAAACCTACTGTGCAGGTGAAACTTTTGGAAATAAAGATACCTGTCACGTGGGTTCAGTAACGTGGATTGGGTAAAGGATACACACATAGGCAATAATGGAGTATAATTAAAACGGAATATATGGGAAGTACCCAGCCTGACCTACGTCTCTGCTCCCTATCTTTAGACTGCCTCACCAGATGGTTCCTAGGGGTGAGTGGGTTCAAAACATTCTAAAGTCAGCTGTAACAGTGAATAACAAGTGATTCACACAGACGGTTGGTAGTGAGTCACTACTGATGCTGGTAACTGGTTACTGGTATGGTACTACTGAGAGCTCGGCGATGCTAACGTATGTCGTCCCGACATACAGCTAATACAAACTAGAGATGACAGGCCTACGGCTTGGGCTGATTCTATACAATATCAAAGTACACAGCAAATGAACATTATAACATACATAAGGAGAATATTGGAATGAAAGCAAACGTAACTTACTGTGACGCATTACAAGGTATGATATAGCACAACTCATAGAATGAACTCAACATTGGGATTACACAACAGAACTGATAAAAAATTTGATCGATCAATCTGTATTCATGTGATCTACGGATTCTGAGGAAGAAATATATACAAAGAAAAAAGTGTTTAACAGAAATGGCAGACTTGATGCACTCAAATTTATACTGTTAAATCTCAGAATTCGGAGAGAACGTGAACACACAAAAAAGTTCTTGAATAATAATATACCTAACTGTTGCACATGTGTCTTACCTAACAACCTGTCGGTTTTTTATAACATTTTGAAGATAAAAATGTTTATCATGACACATTTTGCTCACTAGGAGCATTGTCAATCCATCATTTCGCTCACTAGCAACTTTATCCAGCCAA
Source organism: Cherax quadricarinatus (assembly GCF_038502225.1). Classification (NCBI taxonomy): domain Eukaryota; kingdom Metazoa; phylum Arthropoda; class Malacostraca; order Decapoda; family Parastacidae; genus Cherax; species Cherax quadricarinatus. The sequence continues at coordinate 24,449,291 of NC_091332.1, forward strand.
ATGTTTCGCCCACCACAATCTTTATGCAGGTAACAGGTACATGAAGTTTCTGGTGAGCAAAATGTCTCTTAATAAAAGTTCCGTAAGGTTATACATGTACCTTTCTTATACGTTTCGCTCTGTCTGCAACTTCATAAATGTGACACACACAAAGAAACGTCTTTCATCGTTATACCTGGAGTCTACCTTGAGGGTATTCCAGGGATCAACGCTCCCGCGGCCCGATCCACGACCAGGCCTCCCGGTGGATCAGGACCTGATCAACCAGGCTGTTACTGCTGGCCACATGCAGTCCAATGTACAAACCACAGCCCGGTTGATCCGGCACTGACTCTGTCCAGTTCCCTCTTGAAGACAACCAGGGGTCTACTGGTAATGACCTTTATTGCTGGTAGGAGGCTGTTCAGCAGTCTTGGGCCCCAGACACTTACTGCGTTTTCTCTTAGTGTACCAGTGACGCCCCTACTTTTCACTGGGGGTATGTTGCATCGCCTGCTAAGTCTTTTGCTTTCGTATGGAGTGATTTCTGTGTGCATATTAGGGACCACTCCCTCCAAACTCTTCCAGGTGCAGATTTTGAGATCTCTCTCTCACCTGCGCTCCAGTGAGTACAAGTGCTTCCATGTGTTCCCAGTAGTTAAGGTGTTTGATGGAACTTATACGTGCAGTAAAGGTTCCCATCACACTCTCTAGATCTGCAATTTCACCTACCTTGAAATGGAGATGTTAATGTACAGCAATATTCCAGCCTAGAGAGAACAAGTGGTGGTGATATCCAGGGGTGGTGGTATCCTGGGGTGGTGGTATCCTAGGGTGGTAGTATCCCAGGGTGGTGGTATCCCAGGGTGGTGGTATGCTGGAGTGGTGGTGGTATCCCGGGATGGTGGTATCTTGGGGTGGTGGTATCTTGGGGTTGTGGTGTCTTGGGGTGGTGGTATTCTGGGGTGGTGGTATCCCAGGGTGGTGGTATCCTGGGGTGGTGGTATGCTGGAGTGGTGGTATCCTGGGGTGGTGGTATGCTGGAGTGGTGGTATCCTGGGGTGGTGGTATGCTGGAGTGGTGGTATCCTAGGGTGGTGGTATCCTGGAGTGGTGGTATCCTGGAGTGGTGGAATCCTGGGGTGGTGGTATCACGGGGTGGTGGTATCCTGGGGCGGTGGTATCCTGAGCTGGTGGTGTCCTGTTGTGTGTGGTATCCCGGGGTGGTAGTATACCTTTTTGGTAGCCCACTGTTGTGCAGTATCCTGCGGTGGTAGTAATATACCTTAAATAAGACTGGTCCCTGAACTAATCTGACGAATGGTAACAGCTCCTGGCACGTATGATCGACGGTGAAAGGGAGTTCCTGAAGATACTGCAGTGATTCCTGATGATACTGCAGTGATTCCCGATGACACTGCAGTGATTCCTGACGACACTGCAGTGATTCCTGATGACACTCCAGTGATTCCTGACGACACTGCAATGATTCCTGACGACACTGCAATGATTGCTTGACACTGCAGTGATTCCTGACGACACTGCAGTGATTCCTGACGACATTGCAGTGATTCCTGACATGCAGTGATTCCTGACGACACTGTAGTGATTCTGATTCCCGATGACACTGCAGTCATTCCTGACGACACTGCAGTCATTCCTGACGACACTGCAGTCATTCCTGACAACACTACAGTGATTCCTGACGACACTGCAGTGATTCCTGACGACACTGCAGTCATTCCTGACGACATTGCAGTGATTCCTGACGACACTGCAATGATTCCTGACTACACTGCAGTGATTGCTTATGACACTGCAGTGATTCCTGACGACACTGCAGTGATTCCTGACGACATTGCAGTGATTCCTGACGACATGCAGTGATTCCTGACGACACTGCAGTCATTCCTGACAACACTACAGTGATTCCTGACGACAATGCAGTGATTCCTGACGACTGCAGTGATTCCTGACGACACTGCAGTGATTCTGATTCCCGATGATACTGCAGTCATTCCTGACGACACTGCAGTGATTCCTGATGACATTGCAGTGATTCCTGACAACGCTACAGTGATTCCTGACGACACTGCAGATTCCTGACGACACTGCAGTGATTCCTGACGACACTGCAGTGATTCCTGACAACACTACAGTGATTCCTGACGACACTGCAGTGATTCCTGACGACACTGCAGTGATTAATGACGACACTGCAGTGATTCTGATTCTTGACGACACTGCAGTGATTAGAAAAATCAGTCACTCGTTTTGGGGTGTTTTCAAGCAGCAACAAAAATTGTTCCATTATAATTTACAAGGCAGGAACAATGAGTTGAACTTCCCACATAAGCACATTAACCAGTGCTGTGCTGTTACAGCATTTAATATTAAGTAATGGAGCCGGATAGGCGTTGGAGATGTGAACTTTTAGTGGTATTAAGATAAGTGGCAGGATGTTGATAGTCTCAATAAGGTTATCAGTATTGTGGGTGCCATCAAGAAGAGCATTGAATACCGTCTATACCAAGTCACAAAGTTCTTTTAACTTTAATACAGGCACTAAAAGATCACTTTAATTTACCTGCCTAACATCAAGAAGCATACCATACCACGAGCGAGGATTGAACTCGTGGTTAGTGAGTTGTAAAACTCCAGGTCAGCACGTAAGCCACTGGGTTTTACGACTGGAGTTTTACGACTCACTCGCCACGAGTTCAATCCCCACCCGTGGCATGGTTTGTTTTCAATCGTGTCATTACTATTTCGTGAGTCATCAGGAAGTAAACTGGATATTTTACCACCTTGAGTAAAATGAACTGTCTAGCACAGTTACGTCAGTACCTAGTACCTGTGCTAGAGCGTTCAGCTCACACACGAAAGAACCGGAGTTCAGTCTTAGACGGAGAGAGATATGAGCAAGTTCCTAAGATCCAAGATTAATGACCATAGTATATGGTAAGGAGAGACGGAAGGCAGTTAGAAAGCCACGGAAAAAATAATAAGAGGGTATTGGACAACGAAGTAGACGAGAGAAACAAGCCCTTCCACTCTGATATGTAAGTGTGAAGGCATGTGTGTGTAAAACAAAAGATTGTCAAGTGAGGCATAAAACATGTCCCAGCACACGTACAGAGAAATATATAATACATTTATTTCGTATGTGAAAAGATGGAAAGTGGTTTAGTGCAGTAACTTCGGCATTTTTTCCTGTAATGTACACTTTCAAGAGTGTACTAGAACTGGTACTGTTTCTTGTATATGTGAATGACATGATAGAAGGAATAGTCAGAGGTGCACCTGTTCACAGATGATGCGAATCTAATGAGGAGAATACAGTCAGGTGAACACCAGAAGAGACTACAAATGGACCTGGACGGGCTGCAGGTCTGATCTGACAAGTGGCTGCTGGAATCTAACCCCCAGCAAGTACAAAGTTATGAAGACTGATTAAGGACAAAGAAGACCACAGACTGAATACAGGCTCAGGGTACAAGACCTATAAACTTCATTCAAGGAGGACCTCGGGGTGAGCACGGTACCGAGCATATCATCTGACGTGCACATCAACTGAATAACTGGTGCAGTAAATGCACGTCTGGTAAATCTGAGACTAGGTTTCAGAATCCTAAGTAAGAAGTCATTCGCAATACTGTTTACGTCAGGACCATATTGGAGCATGCAGCACCAGTGTGGATTATTATTATAATCAAAAGAAGCACTAAGCCACAAGGGCTATACAGGCACCAGTGTGGAACCCACGCCTTGCCGAGAGCGGAGATTCGACCCCCTGCAACCACTAATGGGCGAGTATATATATTAGTGAGTAGGTCTGCTGCTCAGTGCCAGAAAACGTTCAAATTTCAGCGCATTGCTTACGCTGTCAGCTCCCCCAAGCCACCTGGGTGACCTGACAACAGGTTCCCATTATTATTATTATTTTAATCAAGGGGAAGCGCTAAACCCGGAGGATTATACAGCGAACAGGTTCCCAGCTCCCCCAGCCACCTGGGTGACCTGACAGCAGGTTCCCAGCTCACCCAGCCACCTGGGTGATCTGACAACAGGTTCCCAGCTTCCCCAGTCACCTGGGTGACCTGACAACAGGTTCCCAGCTTCCCCAATCACCTGGGTGATCTGACAACAGGTTCCCAGCTTCCCCAGCCACCTGGGTGATGACAAGTTCCCAGCTTCCTCAGTCATCTGGGTGACCTGACAACAGGTTCCCAGCTTCCCCAGTCATCTGGGTGACCTGACAACAGGTTCCCAGCTCCCCAGTCATCTGGGTGACCTGACAACAGGTTCCCAGCTTCCCCAATCACCTGGGTGATCTGACAACAGGTTCCCAGATTCCCCAGTCATTTGGGTGACCTGGCAATAGGATCCCAGCTCCCCAGTCACCTGGGTGACCTGACAACAAGTTCCCAGCTTCCCCAGTCACCTGGGTGACCAGACAACAGGTTCCCAGCTCCCCCAGTCACCTGGGTGATCTGACAACAGGTTCCCAGCTTCCCCAGTCACCTGGGTGACCTAACAACAGGTTCCCAGCTCCCCAGTCACCTGGGTGACCTGACAACTGGTTCCCAGCTCTCCAATCACCTGGGTGACCTGACAACAGGTTCCCAGCTCCCCCAGTCACCTGGGTGACCTGACAACAGGTTCCCAGCTTCCCCAGTCATCTGGGTGACCTGACAACAGGTTCCCAGCTTCCCCAATCACCTGGGTGATCTGACAACAGGTTCCCATTATTATTATTATTTTAATCAAGGGGAAGCGCTAAACCCGGAGGATTATACAGCGAACAGGTTCCCAGCTCCCCCAGCCACCTGGGTGACCTGACAGCAGGTTCCCAGCTCACCCAGCCACCTGGGTGATCTGACAACAGGTTCCCAGCTTCCCCAGTCACCTGGGTGACCTGGCTACAGGTTCCCAGCTTCCCCAATCACCTGGGTGATCTGACAACAGGTTCCCAGCTTCCCCAGCCACCTGGGTGATGACAAGTTCCCAGCTTCCTCAGTCATCTGGGTGACCTGACAACAGGTTCCCAGCTTCCCCAGTCATCTGGGTGACCTGACAACAGGTTCCCAGCTCCCCAGTCATCTGGGTGACCTGACAACAGGTTCCCAGCTTCCCCAATCACCTGGGTGATCTGACAACAGGTTCCCAGATTCCCCAGTCATTTGGGTGACCTGACAATAGGTTCCCAGCTCCCCAGTCACCTGGGTGACCTGACAACAAGTTCCCAGCTTCCCCAGTCACCTGGGTGACCAGACAACAGGTTCCCAGCTCCCCCAGTCACCTGGGTGATCTGACAACAGGTTCCCAGCTTCCCCAGTCACCTGGGTGACCTGACAACAGGTTCCCAGCTTCCCCAATCACCTGGATGATCTGACAACAGGTTCCCAGCTTCCCCAGTCATCTGGGTGACCTGACAACAGGTTCCCAGCTCCCCCAGTCACCTGGGTGACCTGACAACAGGTTCCCAGCTTCCCCAGTCACCTGGGTGACCTGACAACAGGTTCCCAGCTTCCCCAGTCACCTGGGTGACCTGACAACAGGTTCCCAGCTTCCCCAGTCACCTGGGTGACCTGACAAGTTCCCAGCTTCCCCAGTCACCTGGGTGACCTGACAACAGGTTCCCAGCTCCCATCACCTGGGTGACCTGACAACAAGTTCCCAGCTTCCCCAGTCATCTGGGTGACCTGACAACAGGTTCCCAGCTCCCCAGTCATCTGGGTGACCTGACAACAGGTTCCCAGCTTCCCCAATCACCTGGGTGATCTGACAACAGGTTCCCAGATTCCCCAGTCATTTGGGTGACCTGACAATAGGTTCCCAGCTCCCCAGTCACCTGGGTGACCTGACAACAAGTTCCCAGCTTCCCCAGTCACCTGGGTGACCAGACAACAGGTTCCCAGCTCCCCCAGTCACCTGGGTGATCTGACAACAGGTTCCCAGCTTCCCCAGTCACCTGGGTGACCTGACAACAGGTTCCCAGCTTCCCCAATCACCTGGATGATCTGACAACAGGTTCCCAGCTCCCCCAGTCACCTGGGTGATCTGACAACAGGTTCCCAGCTTCCCCAGTCACCTGGGTGACCTGACAACAGGTTCCCAGCTTCCCCAGTCACCTGGGTGACCAGACAACAGGTTCCCAGCTCCCCCAGTCACCTGGGTGATCTGACAACAGGTTCCCAGCTTCCCCAGTCACCTGGGTGACCTGACAACAGGTTCCCAGCTTCCCCAGTCACCTGGGTGACCTGACAACAGGTTCCCAGCTTCCCCAGTCACCTGGGTGACCTGACAAGTTCCCAGCTTCCCCAGTCACCTGGGTGACCTGACAACAGGTTCCCAGCTTCCCCAATCACCTGGGTGATCTGACAACCGGTTCCCAGATTCCCCAGTCATTTGGGTGACCTGACAATAGGTTCCCAGCTCCCGTCACCTGGGTGACCTGACAACAGGTTCCCAGCTCCCCCAGTCACCTGGGTGAACTGACAACAGGTTCCCAGCTTCCCAGTCACCTGGGTGACCTGACAACTGGTTCCCAGCTCTCCAGTCACCTGGGTGACCTGACAACAGGTTCCCAGCTCCCCCAGTCACCTGGGTGACCTGACAACAGGTTCCCAGCTTCCCCAGTCATCTGGGTGACCTGACAACAGGTTCCCAGCTCCCGTCACCTGGGTGACCTGACAACAAGTTCCCAGCTTCCCCAGTCACCTGGGTGACCTGACAACAGGTTCCCAGCTTCCCCAGCCACCTGGGTGATGACAAGTTCCCAGCTTCCCCAGTCACCTGGGTGACCTGACAACAGGTTCCCAGCTTCCCCAATCACCTGGGTGATCTGACAACAGGTTCCCAGCTTCCCCAGTCATCTGGGTGACCTGACAACAGGTTCCCAGCTCCCCCAGTCACCTGGGTGACCTGACAACAGGTTCCCAGCTTCCCCAGTCACCTGGGTGACCTGACAAGTTCCCAGCCTCCCCAGTCACCTGGGTGATCTGACAACAGGTTCCCAGCTTCCCATCACCTGGGTGACCTGACAACAGGTTCTCAGCTCCCCAGTCACCTGGGTGACCTGACAACTAGTTCCCAGCTCGTCACCTGGGTGACCTGACAACAGGTTTCCAGCTCCCCCAGTCACCTGGGTGACCTGACAACAGGTTTCCAGCTCCCCCAGTCACCTGGGTGACCTGACAACAGGTTCCCAGCTTCCCCAGTCACCTGGGTGACCTGACAACAGGTTCCCAGCTTCCCCAGTCACCTGGGTAACCTGATAACAGGTTCTCAGCTCCCCAGTTACCTGGGTGACCTGACAACAGGTTCCCAGCTCCCGTCACCTGGGTGACCTGACAACTGGTTCCCAGTTCCCCAGTCACCTGGGTGACCTGACAACAGATCCCTAGCCACCTGGATGACCTGGCAGCAAGTCCTCAGCCACCTGGATGACCTGACAACAAGTCCCCCGCGCCCCCAGCCAAATGGGTGACCCGAGGCAGTTAAAAGGTGGTCAAATGAATCAGCTGACACAGAAGGTGACGACACTATCTGCTGAGCCCAGCTGCTGCGTCAGCATGTCCGGCCATGTACGCTGATGGCTTCCTCCACACCTTCAGGCAGACTCATCTTCAGGGACTCACCTTCAGTGAGAGAGACACCTTCAGGCAGACTCACCTTTAGGGAGAGACTCACCTTAAGGCACTCACTTTCAGGGAGACTCACCTTCAGGGAGACACTCACCTTCGGGGAGACACTCACCTTCGGGGAGACACTCACCTTTGGGGAGACACTCACCTTTGGGGAGACACTCACCTTCAGGGAGAGACTCATTCAAGCAAACTCACCTTCAGGGAGAGAGAGGCCTTCGGGGAAAGACTCACATTCAGGGAGAGATTCACATTCAGGGAGACTCACCTTCAGGCAGATACTCACATTCAGGGAGACTCACCTTCAGGCAAACTCACATTCAGGCCGAGACTCACCTTCAAGCAGACAGACTCACCGTCAGGGATAGACTCACCTTCAGGCAGACTCACCGTCAGGGATAGACTCACCTTCAGGGATACTCGCCTTCAGGGATAGACTCACCATCAGGGAGAGTATTACTGCCAGGTGAAACGGGACAGCAGGTGTAAGGTGACATAGCACCCAGGTACCTACTTACTGCTAAGTGAACAGGGACAGCAGGTGTAAGGTTATGTAACACTCAGGTACCACTTACTAAGTAAACAGGGACAGCAGGTGTAAGGTGACATAACACCCAGGTACCTACTTATTGCTAAGTGAACAGGGACAGCAGGTGTAATCTGATGTAACACCCAGGTGACTACTTACTGCTAAGTGAATAGGGACAGCAGGTGTGAGGTGATGTAACATCCAGGTACCTACTTCCTAAGTGAACAGGGACAGCAGGTGTAAGGTGATTTAACACCCAGGTACGTACTTACTAAGTGAAGTGGGAAAACAGTGTAAAGTGGCATAACACCCAGGTACCTACTTACTGCTAAGTGAACAGGGACAGCAGGTGTAATCTGATTTAACACCCAGGTGACTACTTACTGCTAAGTGAACAGGGACAGAAGGTGTAAGGACACTTGCCCAACATTTCACCAGCACCTTTACCTTAGATGAGTTCAGAGTATTTCTACTCCCAGAGCCCAGCCATAGGCCAGGCTCTGGGAGTAGAAATACTCTAGTGCTTGCCTGATCAACAAGTCTCTCAGTGAGAGCCAAAAACATACCAGCTGAGCTAAGACTGGTATATTATGACAACTGGAAGTACAGTGGAACCCCGGTTTTCGTCTTTAATCCATTGCAGAAGGGTGACCAAAAACCAATTTGTACAAAAACTGAAGTAATATTTCCCATAAGAAATAATATAAATCTAATTAATCCATTCTAGACACCCAAAAATATTAACAAAAAATAAATTTTATAGAGAATAACTTTAGTTTTACATACAGAAAACAATGAGAAATTAATATAAAGCACTAATTTTAATGGATAAATGAACATTTAAATCAGTTTTACCTATATTGAAGACTCTTGGTGGTGTATGGAAGATGGCGAGGAGGGGAGAGGGAGGAGGGGAGAGGGAGGAGGGGAGAGGGAGGAGGGGAGAGGGAGGAGGGGAGAGGGAGGAGGGGAGAGGGAGGAGGGGAGAGGGAGGAGAGTTTGTTGTTTGGAAGGAGAATCCCTCTCCATAAGGACTTCAGGTATCAAAGCCCTATCCGGGGTTACTTTCCTTCTTTGTCTTTTACTGGCACTAGGACCAGCTTGAGTCACTGGACCTCCCATACATCCTGGTGAGCTCGGCCATGTATACACTACTTCCGTATTTTTCTACATGTCCTTTCTTGAATTCTATCATGTTTCTCACTTTCTTTACCAAAGGACTGGCACTCAGAACTTTCTTTGGCTCCATGGTGGCTTATTTAGCAGTCGCAAGCACAAAAAAAATGGATTATTACGAAATGTTTTGGAAGAACGCAGGGAGAAATGCTCACTGAACAAGTAACAACGGCAGACTCATACGAGTGACAGTGTCCTGTGGCCAGGCGGACATGTCTGGTATGGACGATTTCCGAGCAGATGTACGAAAACAGGAAAAATTTCCTCGAAAAAAGTGGTCAAAAACTGAATTGTACGATAACCGGACCGGATGAAAACCAGGGTTCCACTGTACTATATTTGAAGTAAATTTGACGCTTGGACAAGTATCTTTACCAGGTGTCAGGTCAATCAGATTGTGATGATATGGGTAAGCAGGCCACTAGCAGCAACAACATGGTTGACCAGACAAGCACCAGTAAAAAAAAAAACTCTTGCAACTCGAAGGTATACTATATCTAAGGTATGTAGGTGCCAATTTGCCAATTTTATAAAAAAATATATTATTGTACTTTAAAAAAAAAAAATATAACAAATATCTTGCTTTCTTAATTAGTGTAAAGAATTTGAAATAAAATTGATCAGCCAAAAATAAAACTAAGAAATACTGAAAATGTGCTTTAATTTTATTTACACAACCTAATTACGTATCTAATACGTTCAAATGTACTGCTCAATTATAACCTATATCAATATAGTGTAAAAATTAGTATTAATCTGCCCGAAGTGCCTAGGCATGATAGTGGCCCTCTTTGTAATTAAAATTTTATAACATGTAAACTACACATTTTAAGCTTTACAAGGAAATAAATATTTGAATTTGAATTTGAACCCACACACAGGGGATTGAAGCTTATGACAACGTTTCAGTTCAACCTGGAACATCATGTAGTCACATAGAAGTGCAAATGGAATGAATATAGCCAGAATATATATGAGAGGGGGAGGGAAAGAAGGAAGGGAGTTGTGTAATGATTAGCAGGTCTTTGAAAAATTCTGAATGGTTTAGTTAAACTATAAACACTAAGTGAATTTTTATTAAAAAGACGTACATACAATATATAGGTCCCAAGAATTCATTCAACAGTTTACTGACAGTTTAAAATAATTTGTTAAAGAGAAATAAGAGGACATTATTTCATGAATACCGAATATTTTTCTTGATGTACTTGCTTAAGTTCATCACAATTTTTTAACAGTAAGTAATAACTCACAAGGAGTGTGAAAATTATTTCAATTGAAAAAATGTTCCTAAACATGTGAACATCAGTCACTGTATATTCCATACATGCAAGGTCAACCTGCAGTCTTCAATATGCGTCAGATGCTGCTAACGAACCATGCAGTATCAGACGAATACCATTCACTGAACAGCACTCCCACTGCTCTTAAATAACAAAAAGTTGATGTTATAACACACTAGTTATTTGTTTTTCTTCAGAGGTCTGTACACACCCACTACTACTGCATGATCTCTCTCGTATGGTTCTAGGGTCAACTGTTCCTGGGGCTTGAGAAGGTCACCTTGAAGCTTTTTGATTTCTCCTGCAAACACAGCCTCAGATGGAGCAGTTGAATCAATGCAATTAGCCTTGATGGATATGACATAGTGACCACCTACTTTCAAGAAATACTGGGCATTGATAGCAACAATGCGGGCTTGATCAGGTTGGGCCACATCTGCAAAGATACAATCTACCATACTACAAATCATGCGGTATTTGTGTGGGTGACGGGCATCCTCTACAATGGGGACTACATTGGTACGTTTCTTTGCCATATTTACCAAGTCACGTCCTGAGCGGTGAGAAAACTCAACAGCATACACAACTCCTTCCTGGTACAAGACAAAACAATTAGAATTAATTGAAAACATCCACACATTTTAATTATATCTACTTAAAATTACTTAGTAAATTATTTTATTTTATTAACACATCAGCCATTTCCCACCAAGGTAGGGTGGCCTGAAAAGAAAAACTTTCATCATTCACTCCATCACTGTCTTGCCAGAGGAACGCTTACACTACAGTTATAAAACTTTAACATTAACACACCTCCTTCAGCGTATGCACTGTACTTAGCATCTCCAGTACTCAAGTCCAGCCTGCCAGTTTCCCTGAATCCCTTCATAAATGTTACCTTGATCACACTCCAACAACACATCAGGTCCTAAAAACCATCTGTCTCCATTCACTCCTATCTAACACGCTTATGCATGCTTGCTGAAAGTCGAAGTCCCTCGCACACAAAACCCCCTTTACCCTCTCCCTCCAACCTTTCCTATGCCGACCCCTACCCCACCTTCCCTCTACTACAGATTTATACACTCTCCAAGTCATTTTATTTTGTTCAATCCTTTCTAAGTGTCCAAACCACCTCAACAACCCCTCCTCAGCCCTCTGAATAATAGTTTTGGTAACCCTGCACCTCCTCCTAATTTCCAAACTAAGGATTCTCTGCATTATATTCACACTACACATTGCCCTCAAACATGACATCTCCACAGCCTCCAGCCATCTCCTTGTTGCAACATTCCCCACCCATGCTTGACACCCATATAACAGCATTGGTATAACTATACTCTCATACATTCGCCTCTTTGCTTCCACGGATAATGTTCTTTATTCTCCACAGATTCCTCAGTGCACCATTCCCCTTTTTTCCCTCATCAATTCCATGATTCACTTTGTGCAGTGGCACCTCAAATATCAAACTTTCTTCGTTCCAGACGGCTATTCAAGTGTCCATGAGGAATAATGTAAATTACATTAGTTTATTTCAGACCCTCAAAAATACACTTATAAAAGCACTTAGGATAGCAGAAGAACAAGGCGGCTTTAGGAAGGATAGGGGGGTGTGTAAACTAAGTGTTTGCGGTGAAACATATAGGCGAACAGTATTTAGGAGGTTTTGTGTGCAAGGGGCTTGGACTTCCAGCAAGCATGCATGAACGTGTTAGATAGGATCAAATGGAGACAAGTGGTTTTCAGAATGTGACGTGCTGTTGGAATGAGAGCAAGGTAACATTTATGAAGGGATTCAGGGAAACTGGCAGGCTGGATTTGATTCCTGGAGATGGGAAGTACAGTGCCAGCACTCTGAAGGAGGGGTGTTAATGTTGCAGTTTTAAAACTGTAGTGTAAGCAACCTTCTGGCAACACAGTGATGGAGTGAATGATGATGAAAGTTTTCCTTTCAGGCCACCCTGCCTTGGCGGGAAACAGAAGATGTGTTAATAAAAAAGTAGTATTTACATAAGAGTAAAGATGTTTTTGTGGAATTTATGGATTTGGAAAAGGCATATGATAGAGTGGATAGGGACGCAATGTGGCAGATGTTGCAAATGTATGCAATAGGATGTAGGTTACTGAAAGCGGTGAAAAGTTTATACGAGGATAGTGAGGCTCTGGTCTGAGTATGTACGTAAGAGGGAGATTCTTTCCCAGTAAAAGTAGGCCTTGGACAGGGATGTGTGATGTCACCATGGTTGTTCAACATATTTATAGATGGAGTTGTAAGAGAAATGAATGCTCGGGTGTTGGCAAGAGGTATGAGGTTAAAAGATAAAGAATCTAACACAAAGTGGGAGCTGTCACAGTTGCTATTTGCTGATGGCACTGTGCTTTTGGGAGATTCTGAAGAGAAGTTGCAGAGGTTGGTGGATGAGTTTGGTAGGGTATGTAAAAGAAAATTAAAAGTGAATATAGGAAAGGGTAAGGTGATGAGGATAACAAAAAAAAAAATTAGGTAATGGAAGACTGGATATCAGATTGGAGGGAGAGAGTATGGAAGTGAATGTGTTCAGATATTTTGGAGTGGAAGTGTCATCAGATGGGTCTATCAAGGATAAGGTGAATCATAGAACTGACGTGATGAAAAGGCGAGTGGTGCACCGAGTCTGTGGATACGAAGAACTTTATCCATGAAAGCAAAGAGGGGAATGTATGAGAGTATAGTTATACCAATGCCCTTGTATGGGTGTGAGACGTGGGTTGTGAATGTTGCAACAAAGAGAAGGCTGGAGGCAGTAGAGATGTCATGTCTGAGGACAATGTGTGGTGTGAATATAATGCAGAGAATCCATAGTTTGGAGATTAGAGGAGGTTTGGGATTACCAAAACTATTATCCAGAGGGCTGAGGAGGGGTTATTGAGATGGTTTGGACATATAGAGAGGGTGGAACAAAATAAAATGACTTCAAGAATGTACAAATCTGTAGTGGAGCTGGAAGGCGGGGTAAGGGTCAGCCTAGGAATGGTTGGATGGAGAGGGTAAAGGAGGTTTTGTTTGCAAGGGGCTTAGACTTCCAGCAAGCATGTAAACATGCTAGATAGCAGCAAATGGAGACAAGTGGTTTTTAGGATTCGACGTGCTGTTTGAGTGTAAGCAAGGTAACATGCATGAAGGGATTCAAGGAAACTGGCAGGCCAGACTTGATTCTTGGAGATGGGAAGTACAGTGCTGGCACTCTGAAGGAAGGGGTGTTAATGTTGCAGTTTCATAACTGTAGTGTAAGCATGCATCTGGCAAGACAGTGATGGAGTACATGATGAAAGTTTTTCTTTTTCGGACCACCCTGCTTTGGTAGGAAACATCCAATGTGTTAATAAAAATTAAAAAATAAAAAAATAACAGTGAAATTCAGCCAAAAAGCACAATGTGACTTATTCCCATGTTTTGGTGAGCATTACACCTTGAAACAATCATAATATAAGATTTCCTTCTAAAGACCCCCAAAATTAATGCCGAAAGTGTTAATTTTGAGTAAAATTGCGCTCGGATATTAAGAATGGTCAGTTCCTTGTCCTCAATCGATAAAACAGAAGGCACACTAGCAAAATGGCTAACAACTTGGTTGAATTATAGACTAGCTAGCTAGAGAGTTGTAAAGTGTTGTAAGATGACCACCACCATGAAAATCAATGAAGTCTGCAGAAAGGGTCACAGACAAAAGCATGCCTGGATTGCTTGCCATCTCTGTGGTAAATGGTCCCATGGTGTGTGCAGGGATTTTAAACCAGCAACCACATCTGATAAAATTAGAGAAATGTTTTTGGGTCTGCCCAAATGAGATACACCTGTATGAGAAAATTACATCTATATTAAAAGACATGAACAATATTAAAAGATCCTTCTTGGAAGACATGCCAGTATGATATGACAGCTGAGAAAATAAAATGGGTGGGTTGGACAGGGCTGTCTTGGAAGACAGTGTTCCTGAGAGTGCTAGTGTTGTCCTGGAGGACAGTGAACCTAAAGGAGATATTGGCCCCGGTGATGAAACAAAGTAAAGGCAACGTTATTCAATTTACAGAGGCAAAAAATAGCAGTACTTCTGGAGATGGAACAGAAGAGGATGATGCCTCAGGGAATAGTGTTGACACACTACCAGCAAAACCTGGTGGAAGCACTGATGTCCATACAGGTGTGGTAGGCAGAGGGGAAACAAAAAAAAAAAAATGCACCACCAGCAAATGCAGCTGCAATAAATCCTAGCAAACAGAACCCCAATCTATGCAAATTTTATGCTTTGGCTATCTGCAGGCATGGTATATCTGGTAAAACAAGTGGGACATGCACCTATGGCCATCCCAAAAAATGCTGCACCCACATAACAACAAGAGAGTGCAACTTCCCTTACCTGGAGAGTTTACCTGGAGAGAGTTCCGGGGGTCAACGCCCCTGCGGCCCGGTCTGTGACCAGGCCTCCTTAGGTCAGTGTCCCAGGATGCGACCCACACCAGTCGACTAACACCCAGGTACCCATTTTACTGATGGGGAACATAGACAACAGGTGGAAAGAAACACGTCCAATGTTTCTACTCTGGCTGGGAATCGAACCCAGGCCCTCACCGTGTGAAGTGAGAGCGTTAACCACCAGGCCACCAGAGCCCATGTAACTTATTTCACCCCGAAATGTGTCACTCATCACTCCATAAAAGAAAATGCTACAATGCATACTGCCAGGCACATCATCTAAAGGGGACAAGACACAGACCAGCCAAACTATGGGAAACAAAAGAGGGGAGCCATAACCTCTCCAGGGAAAGAGGTTTTTTTTAGAGCCAGGAGGAAAAAAAAGACTGGCAAGAAATGACAGCAATCTTACACCAACTGAAAACACTTCTGGAGCAGAGGCACAGTCATTGGCCTCCACTTCAGAACAACAGATATTAGAGCCAGCAAATAAAACTCCCCTAAATTCCACCAATATAATGACATTTGTCTTTGCAAACATACAGGGTCTAAAGCTGTCATTATTATTATAATCAAGGGGGAAGCGCTAAACCCGTAGGATTACACAGCGCCTGTGGGGGGGATGTGAAAGGTATTCAGGCTTAATTCAGGAAACTGGAGCACAGATCCAATTCTCTGAATCAAGAGCCCCTCACCAGCGTCAAGGAGCCTTCCTTGAGGGGTCTAAAGCTGTCAACAAACAATAAAATATCCCTTACATCAAGGGACTGCTCAGAGTGAAATGCAATGTTTGCAGCATTCACAGAGACCCACACAAAGGACCATTTTGACAACGAAATATGGATCCCTAGTTATAACCTATTCAGATGCAACAGACTAAACAGGCAACAGGGGGAGGGGGGGGGAGGCTGGCCTGTACATTACAGAGTCGCTCATATGCTCAGAACTACTAAACACCTCAAATGATGTAGTTGAAGTTTTGACGGTAAAGACTGAAAACCAAAACCTTGTCATTGTGGTTGTATACAAGCCTCCAGATGCAACTTCCCAGCATTTCCAGGAGCAGCTTTGGAAAACTGTCCCCAGTCTTGAAAATCTCCCAGATCCTGTCCCAAACATCTTGCTACTAAGAGATTTCAACTTGAGACACCTAAAATAGAAGTGTAGCAAATAATATTTTAGAAGAGATCAGAGATCACCCCAGGAGGCAGCTCAGATGAAAATTCACACACTGACTCCCCAAAACCCTCTCCAGGTAAACTCCAGGTAATAAAAAAATAAAACCTTGCATTGGAAACTTATACAAGCAATTACATTAGAATTTTTTTTTTAATTATTATTATCACACTGGCCGATTCCCACCAAGGCAGGGTGGCCCGAAAAAGAAAAACTTTCACCATCATTCACTCCATCACTGTCTTGCCAGAAGGGTGCTTTACACTACAGTGTTTAAACTGCAACATTAACACCCCTCCTTCAGAGTGCAGGCACTGTACTTCCCATCTCCAGGACTCAAGTCCGGCCTGCCGGTTTCCCTGAACCCCTTCATAAATGTTACTTTGCTCACACTCCAACAGCACGTCAAGTATTAAAAATCATTTGTCTCCATTCACTCCTATCAAACACGCTCACGCATGCCTGCTGGAAGTCCAAGCCCCTCGCACACAAAACCTCCTTTACCCCCTCCCTCCAACCTTTCTTAGGCGGACCCCTACCTCGGGTTCCTTCCACTACAGACTGATACACTCTTGAAGTCATTCTGTTTCGCTCCATTCTCTCTACATGTCCGAACCACCTCAACAACCCTTCCTCAGCCCTCTGGACAACAGTTTTGGTAATCCCGCACCTCCTCCTAACTTCCAAACTACGAATTCTCTGCATTATGTTCACACCACACATTGCCCTCAGACATGACATCTCCACTGCCTCCAGCCTTCTCCTCGCTGCAACATTCATCACCCATGCTTCACACCCATATAAGAGCGTTGGTAAAACTATACTCTCACACATTCCCCTCTTTGCCTCCAAGGACAAGGTTCTTTGTCTCCACAGACTCCTTTCTTTGTCTCCACAGACTCCTAAGTGCACCACTCACCCTTTTCCCCTCATCAATTCTATGATTCACCTCATCTTTAATAGACCCATCCGCTGACACGTCCACTCCAAAATATCTGAATACATTCACCTCCTCCATACTCTCTCCCTCCAATCTGATAGCCAATCTTTCATCACCTAATCTTTTTGTTATCCTCATAACCTTACTCTTTCCTGTATTCACTTTTAATTTTCTTCTTTTGCACACCCTACCAAATTCATAAACCAATCTCTGCAACTTCTCTTCAGAATCTCCCAAGAGCACAGTGTCATCAGCAAAGAGCAACTGTGACAACTCCCACTTTATGTGTGATTCTTTATCTTTTAACTCCACGCCATTTGCCAAGACCCCCGCATTTACAGTGGTCCCTCGCTTTTCGTAGTTCCCGGCAATTGTAAATTTCGCCAATCATAGGGTTATTTTCGTATAAACATGGACTCGCTTTTCATAAGTTGACTCGCAAGTCGTAATTCGTCCCGGACACGTACCCAATGCGTGAGCCGTGGCAGCAGCCAGTCTGGCATTGTTTACCAGTGAGCGAAGGTCCCCTCACGTGCTCCAGCAAAATATTTCATAATATTCCATTTATTTTAGTGCTTGCAAGTACTAAATAAGCTACCATGGCTCCAAAAAAAGCTCCCAGTGCCAAGCCTGTGGTAAAGAAGGTGAGAAATACGATTGAATTTAAGAAAACCATCACTGAACAATATGAAAGTGGTACAAGTGTGGCAGAACTGGCCAGGATGTATAAGAAACCCTACACAACCTTATGTTCCATAGTGGCCAAGAAAAAGGAAATCAAGGACACTGTTGTTGCAAAGGGGGTAACTATGCTGACAAAAATGAGATCACCAGTACTCGAAGAGGTTGAGAAGTTATTATTGGTGTGGATAAATGAGAAACAATTAGCAGGAGATACTCTTATGACTTCGATTACTTGTGAAAAGGCTAGGCAGTTGCATGAAGATTTGGTAAAGAAATTGCCTGCAAATAGTGGTGAAGTGAGTGAATTTAAGGCCAGCAAAGGCTGGTTTGAGAGATTTAAGAACCGTACTGGCATACACAGTGGCAAGGCATGGTGAGGCTGCCAGTTTGGACCATAAGGCGGCTGAAAAATATGTGCATGAATTCCAGGAGTACATAGAGGCTGAAGGACTGAAGCCTGAACAAGTGTTCAATTGTGACAAAACAGACCTCTTTTGGAAGAAAATGCCAAAGAGGACCTTCATTACACAAAAGGTAAAGGCAATGCCATGACACAAGCCTATGAAAGACAGGCTGACTCTAATGTTCTGTGCTAATGCTAGTGGGCATTTCAAAGTGAAGTCATTACTAGTGTACCATTCTGAAAATCCCAGAGTGTTAAGGAAAAGCAATGTTATGAAGAGTAAATTGTGTGTGTTTTGGAAATCTAATAGTAAGGCATGGGTCACGAGGGAAATTTTCATCGAGTGGTTCAATGAAGTGTTTGGCCCTAGTGTGAAGGAGTGTCTCCTGGAAAAGAAATTGGATCTCAAGTGCCTGCTAGTAAAGGACAATGCACCTGCTCATCCTCCAAACTAGGATGACCTAATTTTCGAGGAGTTTGGGTTCATTACAGTAAAGTTCTTGCCCCTGAATACCACTCCTCTCCTCCAGCCCATGGACCAGCAGGTCATTGCAAACTTTAAAAAACTCTACACAAAAGCAATGTTTCACCGGTGCTTGACTGTGACCACAGACACTCACTTGACCCTAAGGGAACTTTGGAGAGAACACTTTAGCATCCTCCATTGCATAACCCTTATAGGTATGGCTTGGGAGCGAGTGACTATCAGGACTTTGAACTCTGCCTGGAAAAAATTGTGGCCAGATTGTGTCGACAAGAGGGATTTTGAAGGGTTTGGGACTGACCCTGATGAGCCTATGTCTGTTGTAAAATCAATTGTGGCACTGGGGAGTTCCATGGGGTTGGATGTGAGTTTGGAGGATGTGGAAGAATTAGTGGAAGACCACAACAAAAAGCTCACCACTGAGGAGCTGCAAGAGCTTCAGCAGGAACAGCAACAGATCGCAGCTCAGAATCTTGCTGCAGAGGAAGAGAGATTGAAGAAGGTGCCTTCTTCAGAAATTAAAGAGATTTTTACTATGTGGGGTAAGATGGAAAGCTTTATCGAGAAACATCACCCTAACAAGTTTGTTGCAAGCCATATTGGCAACATGTACAATGACAAAGTCTTGGGCCATTTTAGGGAAGTGTTAAAGAGACGCCAGAAACAGAGCTCTCTCCACAGTTATTTTGCGAGACAGGACTCCAGTGACTCTCAAGGTGGTCCTAGTGGCATTAAGAAACAGAGAAGACAAACAACCCCAGAAAAGCAATTGGTACCTGAGGTGCTGCTGGAAGGGGATTCCCCTTCCAAACTATAAACAATCCACTCTCTCTCCTCCTCCAGTCTCCCATACACTAAGAAGAATCTCCAATAAAGGTAAGTGTTATGGTGTTAATGTTTCATTCATCATTTCCCATTGTATTGTTTATGTACTACATGTATATTTCATGTAAAATTTTTTTTTTGTTTTCATACTTCTGGGTGTCAGGAACGGATTAATTGTATTTACATTATTTCTTATGGGGAAAATTGATTCGCAAATCGTAAATTTCATTTATAGTAACGGCTCCAGGAATGGATTAATTACGAAAAACGAGGGACCACTGTACTTCTCTTACAACCCCATCTATAAATATATTAAACAACCATGGTGACATCACACATCCTTGTCTAAGGCCTACTTTTACTAGGAAATAATTTCCCTCTTTCCTACATACTCTAACTTGAGCCTCACTATCCTCGTAAAAACTCTTCACTGCTTTCAGTAACCTACCTCCTACACCATACACCTGCAACATCTGCCACATTGCCCCCCTATCCACCCTGTCATATGCCTTTTCCAAATCCATAAATGCCACAAAGACCTCTTAAGCCTTATATAAATACTGTTCACTTAAATGTTTCACTGTAAACACCTGGTCCACACACCCCCTACCTTTCCTAAAGCTTCCTTGTTCATCTGCTATCCTATTCTCCGTCTTACTCTTAATTCTTTCAATAATAACTCTACCATACACTTTACCAGGTATACTCAACAGACTTATCCCCCTATAATTGTTGCACTCTCTTTTGTCCCCTTTGCCTTTATACAAAGGCACTATGCATGCTCTCTGCCAATCCCTAGGTACCTTACCCTCTTCCATACATTTATTAAATAATTGCACCAACCACTCCAAAACAATATCCCCACCTGCTTTTAACATTTCTATCTTTATCCCATCAATCCCGGCTGCCTTACCCCCTTTCATTTTACCTACTGCCTCACGAACTTCCCCAACACTCACAACTGGCTCTTCCTCACTCCTACAAGATGTTATTCCTCCTTGCCCTATACATGAAATCACAGCTTCCCTATCTTCATCAACATTTAACAATTCCTCAAAATATTCCCTCCATCTTCCCAATACCTCTAACTCTCCATTTAATAACTCTCCTCTTTTATTTTTAACTGACAAATCCATTTGTTCTCTTGGCTTCCTTAACTTGTTAATCTCACTCCAAAACTTTTTCTTATTTTCAACAAAATTTGTTGATAACATCTCACCCACTCTCTCATTTGCTCTCTTTTTACATTGCTTCACCAGTCTCTTAACCTCTCTCTTTTTCTCCATATACTCTTCCCTCCTTGCATCACTTCTACTTTGTAAAAACTTCTCATATGCTAACTTTTTCTCCCTTACTGCTCTCTTTACATCATCATTCCACCAATCGCTCCTCTTCCCTCCCGCACCCACTTTCCTGTAACCACAAACTTCTGCTGAACACTCTAACACTACATTTTTAAACCTACCCCTTACCTCTTCGACCCCATTGCCTATGCTCTCATTAGCCCATCTATCCTCCAATAGCTGTTTATATCTTACCCTAAGAGAGAAGCAGGCATATATTATGGTATTTTATCAATTCATTCTCTAAACAACTGTGATGTCATATACTGTACATACAACAGTCTTCTTTCAACAAACCGGCTGTATCCCACTGCAGCAGGTTGGCCAAAAAAGATTCATACACGTTTTCTCTAATGCTGGACCAGAGAAAATAATGTTTCCCCTCCACCGACTACTACCCCTCCACAGCATGTAAACATTGCATGTTTATATGCTATGCAACGTGTTTATATAATTTTGAAGAAAATATCATAGATGGATTAATGAAAATGCCTATATTAAAGTAAAATAAGATATTTAATGTGTCCAAGAGTGAGTCACGAACATATGAGTGGCCCAGGCGGATGCATCTGGGACGGACGATTTCCAAGCAGGTGTACGAAACCCGGGGTAAAATTTAGCTGAAAAAAGTGATCGAAATCCGAATTGTACGATCTCCGCACCGGACGAAATCCAGGGGTGCACTGTATTATTATTATTATAATGGGGAAGCACTAAACCCGTAAGAATATACAATGCCTGTGGGAGGGATTGAAGGTATTCAATCTTAATTTAGGGAACTGGAGCACAGATACAATTCCCTACATCAAGAGCCCCTCACCAGTGTTAAGGAACCTCCCTTGAGGGGGAAGCTCACATCCTGAATTTTTGCTCATATCCAGAAACAAAAAATCGACCAAGCGACAGCGCATATCCTGAAAAACTCGCATGCTGGGGCACTCATAAGCTGAAGTTCCACTGTATCTCACTTCATAGAGACCAACACTCCAATAAATAGTACTTCAACATCCCACTGTTGATATTTTACATCTTGTATTACTAAATTAAGAATACTATTTCAGTGTAAAAATAATTGCTTACCGGTCCAATTACATCAGAAACATGAGACACGGTTGTTCCATTTGCAGCTCCCAGATACAAGACCTTTGATCCCGGAGTCATGTAAATATTCCCTATGCCTCCCACAATAGCAGCAGCTAATTTTGAACGGAATGGATTCCACACACGATACTCTATCTTTTCTGTGCCTTCCTGGAAAATGCAAAATACATTAAAACAACATATGAACATAAGTAAATAAAACTAGTAATGAAAATGCAAAATACAAACTGTAATTTACCCTTGCAAATCAAAGATAAGTGTTTCATTACAAAATTAAAAATTGAGAATAAAAATTACTGAGGGCTTTCAGCCCTCAAACTCAAGAGACTAAAAGAGGACAGTAAATAACTTCAAGTTTTTGAAATCTGAAGAATCAGCTCATGGCACTGGGGAAAAAGTGCTGTCATGGATCGAGTCATAGCTCACTAATAGGAAGCAGAATTTTTATTATCACACTGGCCGATTCCCACCAAGGCAGGGTGGCCCGAAAAAGAAAAACTTTCTCCATCATTCACTCCATCACTGTCTTGCCAGAAGGGTGCTTTACACTACAGTTTTTAAACTGCAACATTAACACCCCTCCTTCAGAGTGCAGACACTGAACTTCCCATCTCCAGGACTCAAGTCCAGCCTGCTGGTTTCCCTGAACCCCTTCATAAATGTTACTTTGCTCACACTCCAACAGCATGTCAAGTATTAAAAACCATTTGTCTCCATTCACTCCTATCAAACACGCTCACGCATGCCTGCTGGAAGTCCAAGCCCCTCACACACAAAACCTCCTTTACCCCCTCCCTCCAACCTTTCCTAGGCCGACCCCTACCCCGCCTTCCTTCCACTACAGACTGATACACTCTTGAAGTCATTCTGTTTCGCTCCATTCTCTCTACATGTCCGAACCACCTCAACAACCCTTCCTCAGCCCTCTGGACAACAGTTTTGGTAATCCCGCACCTCCTCCTAACTTCCAAACTACGAATTCTCTGCATTATATTCACACCACACATTGCCCTTAGACATGACATCTCCACTGCTTCCAGCCTTCTCCTCGCTGCAACATTCATCACCCATGCTTCACACCCATATAAGAGCGTTGGTAAAACTATACTCTCATACATTCCCCTCTTTGCCTCCAAGGACAAAGTTCTTTGTCTCCACAGACTCCTAAGTGCACCACTCACCCTTTTCCCCTCATCAATTCTATGATTCACCTCATCTTTCATAGACCCTTCCGCTGACACGTCCACTCCCAAATATCTGAATACATTCACCTCCTCCATACCCTCTCCCTCCAATCTGATATCCAATCTTTCATCACCTAATCTTTTTGTTATCCTCATAACCTTACTCTTTCCTGTATTCACTTTTAATTTTCTTCTTTTGCATACCCTACCAAATTCATCCACCAATCTCTGCAACTTCTCTTCAGAATCTCCCAAGAGCACAGTGTCATCAGCAAAGAGCAACTGTGACAACTCCCACTTTATGTGTGATTCTTTATCTTTTAACTCCACGCCTCTTGCCAAGACCCTCGCATTTACTTCTCTTACAACCCCATCTATAAATATATTAAACCACCACGGTGACATCACACATCCTTGTCTAAGGCCTACTTTTACTGGGAAATAATTTCCCTCTTTCCTACATACTCTAACTTGAGCCTCACTATCCTCATAAAAACTCTTCACTGCTTTCAGTAACCTACCTCCTACACCATACACCTGCAACATCTGCCACATTGCCCCCCTATCCACCCTGTCATACGCCTTTTCCAAATCCATAAATGCCACAAACACATCTTTAGCCTTATCTAAATACTGTTCACTTATGTGTTTCACTGTAAACACCTGGTCCACACACCCCCTACCTTTCCTAAAGCCTCCTTGTTCATCTGCTATCCTATTCTCCGTCTTACTCTTAATTCTTTCAATAATAACTCTACCATACACTTTACCAGGTACACTCAACAAACTTATCCCCCTATAATTTTTGCACTCTCTTTTGTCCCCTTTGCCTTTATACAATGGAACTATGCATGCTCTCTGCCAATCCCTAGGTACCTTACCCTCTTCCATACATTTATTAAAAAATTGCACCAACCACTCCAAAACTATATCCCCACCTGCTTTTAACATTTCTATCTTTATCCCATCAATCCCGGCTGCCTTACCCCCTTTCATTTTACCTACTGCCTCACGAACTTCCCCCACACTCACAACTGGCTCTTCCTCACTCCTACAAGATGTTATTCCTCCTTGCCCTATACACGAAATCACAGCTTCCCTATCTTCATCAACATTTAACAATTCCTCAAAATATTCCCTCCATCTTCCCAATACCTCTAACTCTCCATTTAATAACTCTCCTCTCCTATTTTTAACTGACAAATCCATTTGTTCTCTAGGCTTCCTTAACTTGTTAATCTCACTCCAAAACTTTTTCTTATTTTCAACAAAATTTGTTGATAACATCTCACCCACTCTCTCATTTGCTCTCTTTTTACATTGCTTCACCACTCTCTTAACCTCTCTCTTTTTCTCCATATACTCTTCCCTCCTTGCATCACTACTTTGTAAAAACTTCTCATATGCTAACTTTTTCTCCCTTACTACTCTCTTTACATCATCATTCCACCAATCGCTCCTCTTCCCTCCTGCACCCACCTTCCTGTAACCACAAACTTCTGCTGAACGCTCCAACACTACATTTTTAA
Source organism: Cherax quadricarinatus (assembly GCF_038502225.1). Taxonomy (NCBI): domain Eukaryota; kingdom Metazoa; phylum Arthropoda; class Malacostraca; order Decapoda; family Parastacidae; genus Cherax; species Cherax quadricarinatus. The sequence continues at coordinate 24,474,031 of NC_091332.1, forward strand.
ACCTACACCATACCTCTTTGACCCCATTGCCTATGCTCTCATTAGCCCATCTATCCTCCAACAGCTGTTTATATCTTACCCTAACTGCCTCCTCTTTTAGTTTATAAACCTTCACCTCTCTCTTCCCTGATGCTTCTTTTCTCCTTGTATCCCATCTACCTTTTACTCTCAGTGTAGCTACAACTAAAAAGTGATCTGATATATCTGTGGCCTCTCTATAAACATGTACATCCTGAAGTCTACTCAACAGTCTTTTATCTACCAATACATAATCCAACAAACTACTGTCATTTTGCCCTACATCATATCTTGTATATTTATTTATCCTCTTTTTCTTAAAATATGTATTACCTATAACTAAACCCCTTTCTATACAAAGTTCAATCAAAGGGCTCCCATTATCATTTACACCTGGCACCCCAAACTTACCTACCACACCCTCTCTAAAAGTTTCTCCTACTTTAGCATTCAGGTCCCCTACCACAATTACTCTCTCACTTGGTTCAAAGGCTCCTATACATTCACTTAACATCTCCCAAAATCTCTCTCCTCTACATTCCTCTCTTCTCCAGGTGCATACACGCTTATTATGACCCACTTTTCGCATCCAACCTTTACTTTAATCCACATAATTCTTGAATTTACACATTCATATTCTCTTTTCTCCTTCCATAACTGATCCTTCAACATTACTGCTACCCCTTCCTTTGCTCTAACACTCTCAGATACTCCAGATTTAATCCCATTTATTTCCCCCCACCGAAACTCCCCTACCCCCTTCAGCTTTGTTTCGCTTAGGGCCAGGACATCCAACTTCTTTTCATTCATAACATCAGCAATCATCTGTTTCTTGTCATCCGCACTACATCCATGCACATTCAAGCATCCCAGTTTTATAAAGTTTTTCTTCTTCTCTTTTTTAGTAAATGTCTACAGGAGAAGGGGTTACTAGCCCATTGCTCCCGGCATTTTAGTCGCCTCATACGACACGCATGGCTTACGGAGGAGAGATTCTTTTCCACTTCCCCATGGACAATAGAAGAAATAAAGAAGAACAAGAGCTATTTAGAAAAAGGAGAAAAACCTAGATGTATGTATATATATATATATGCATGTGCGTGTCTGTGAAGTGTGACCAAAGTGTAAGTAGGAGTAGCAAGATATCCCTGTTATCTAGCGTGTTTATGAGACAGAAAAAGAAACCAGCAATCCTACCATCATGCAAAACAGTTACAGGTTTCTGTTTCACAGTCATCTGGCAGGACGGTAGTACTTCCCTGGGTGGTTGCTGTCTACCAACCTACTACCTATGCTATAGTATGCTTAAATGGGGTTAAATCTGAGTGGGGATCTGTAACAAGTGGCGTATCACAGGGATCAGTCTTAGGCCCGTTGTTGTTTATAATATATATCACTGACCTTGATGAGGGTGTTACTAGTGATATGAGCAAATTCGCCGGTGACACAAAGATAGGTAGGATGATTGATTCAAATGTGGATGTTAGGGAACTTCAGGAGGATTTAGACAAACTATTCTTGGTCATAAAAGTAGCAGATGCAGTTCAATGTAGATAAATGCAAGGTTCTGAAGCTCGGGAGTGTCCATAACCCTAGCGAAAAGGACTTGGGGGTTATGGCCAGCAGCAACCTTAAACCAAGACAGCAATGCCTAAACGTACGTAATAAGGCAAATAGATTATTGGAATTTATATCAAGAAGTGTAAGCAACAGAAGTCTAGAGGTTATACTGCAGCTTTATACATCATTAGTAAGGCCTCACCTAGATTATGCAGCTCAGTTCTGGTCTCCATATTACAGAATGGACATAAATTTGTTAGAAAACATTCAGCGTAGAATGACTAAATTAATACATAGTATTAGAAATCTTCCTTATGAAGAAAGACTGAAGGCTCTTAAATTACATTCATTTGTTAGACGAAGAATGAGGGGAGACATGATCTTAGTGTGTAAGTGGAAGATGGGTATTAATAAAGGGGATATTGATAAGGTCTTGAGGATCTCTCTCCAAGAGAGAACCCGCAGTAATGGATTTAAATTAGACAACTTTAGATTTAGAAAGGACATAGGAAAGTATTGGTTTGGAAATAGGGTAGTGATGAGTGGAACAGTCTACCTAGTTGGGTTATTGAGGCTAGGACTTAGGGTAGTTACAAATTTAGGTTGGATAAATATATGAGTGAGAGGGGTTGGATTTGAGTGGGACTTGCAAATGAGTGGATAGTTTTTTTTTTTTTTTTTTTTTTTCAACAAGTCGGCCGTCTCCCACCGAGGCAGGGTGACCCAAAAAAGAAAGAAAATCCCCAAAAAGAAAATACTTTCATCATCATTCAACACTTTCCCCACACTCACACATTATCACTGCTTTTACAGAGGTGCTCAGAATACAACAGTTTAGAAGCATATACTTATAAAGATACACAACATATCCCTCCAAACTGCCAATATTTCTTGGGTAGCATTGAAAATTGAGTTGGGCAAATATTTTGTTAGTGGGATGGATTGTAAAGGACCTGCCTAGTATGGGCCAACTGGCCTGCTGCAGTGATCCTCCTTTCTTATGTTCTTATGTTTTTATATTATTTTTGGATGCAATGATTAAGACTTAATATCAAGAACAAAGATAATTAATACACATGCTGTTTACAGCCCAATGGTTCACATGACCATCACAACCTGGCTGATCTGCCACTTGGCAGAGTTATCCAACTTACTCTTGAAAACTTCTACAACTGTTCTGGCATTATTCCTGATACCTGGTGGTAGCACGTTTAAAAGTACTGGACCACAGATGTTGACAGTGTTCTATTATTGTCCTCCCATATCACTCACTCCAGTATATGGTACTGAACAAATTTATGACTAGGCCCCCAAGTATCTTCCACATATATATATACAGTGGGACCTTGACTTAGGAGTGCCCCAACTTACGAGTTTTCTAAGTTATAAGCCATCGTTCTGTTGATTTTTTGCTTCAAGTTGCGGACCAAAATCCGAGTTACAAGCGAAAAAAAAATATGGAAAAAAAGAAGAAAATTTACTTAAAATGGCATTTTGCAAGAACCCCGGCTTAAATGGCACAACAAAAGGTGGTTTTGGGACTTGGTAATTATAAAACAATGCTAGTGCCATGTTCTCACTGGAGGTAATCATGTAATTATCTTTAGCTATTCTACAAAAAAATGAAGTTCCTAAGTTTTTGGCATTTGCAAAATATCTTCCTTTACTCTCACACAAATTCCAAAATATTTGGAATATTTCCAATATTCCACAAGCCAACTGTAGAATAATCATTTTTTTTACAATTCCTGTCAATATTATTGCATTTACTTCAATAATAAATGATGGGCTTCAAGAAATAAGTCAATAACTTACTTCCGAGATATTCATATATCACTGCACTAGTGATCTAGTGCAGGTAGCTTCTCACAAACTCCATTTTCTCTTACCCAGGACCAAACAACACGTTACAGACAGGAGCAGTAATGATTTTATATGCTCGGACTGGTCCTGGACACTCGCCATATAATGGCCTATTTTATCCATTCTAGAGTATATATTATGTTTCTATGTTACTTATAGTGTTTATTATGCCATATCAGATCAATTCTGATTGATAATTAAGCCATAGAGTTGATATTAGCATCATACTGAAGTATTTTTCTCCTGCCTCTGGGATGGTTTTTTGGGGGGCTGGAACAGATTAATGGTATTTCAATTAATTTCAATGAGGAAAATTGATTTGATATACGAGCAAATTGAGTTATGAGCTTGGTCACAGAATGAATTAAACTTTTAAGTCAAGATACCACTGTATTATCAGTTAGCTTTCTCTCCTTCATTTCAAATACTTCGAGCCATACCCAGTAATAAGAACATAAGAAAGGAGGAACACTGCAGCAGGCCTGTTGGCCCATACTAGGCAGGTCCTTTACAATTCATCCCACTAACAAAACATTTGCCCAACCCAATTTTCAATGCTACCCAAGAAATAAGCTCTGATGTGCAAGTCCCACTCAAATCCAACCCCTCTCACTCATGTGTTTATCCAACCTAAATTTGAAACTACCCAAAGTCCTAGCCTCAATAACCCAACTAGGTAGACTGTTCCACTCATCAACTACCCTATTTCCAAACCAATACTTTCCTATGTCCTTTCTAAATCTAAACTTATCTAATTTAAATCCATTACTGCGGGTTCTCTCTTGGAGAGATATCCTCAAGACCTTATTAATATCCCCTTTATTAATATCTATCTTCCACTTATACACTTCGATCAGGTCTCCCCTCATTCTTCGTCTAACAAGTGAATGTAACTTAAGAGTCTTCAATCTTTCTTCATAAGGAAGATTTCTAATGCTACGTATTAATTTAGTCATCCTACGCTGAATGTTTTCTAACGAATTTATGTCCATTCTGTAATATGGAGACCAGAATTGAGCTGCATAATCTAGGTGAGGCCTTACTAATGACGTATGAAGCTGCAGTATGACCTCTGGACTTCTGTTGCTTACAGTTACATATTTTTATTGGAGTGTGACCAGGGTAATATTTTGTGAAGGGATTCTGGGAAACCAGTTAGCAGGACTTGAGTCCTGGAAATGGGAAGTACAATGCCTGCACTTTAAAGGAGGGGTTTAGGATATTGGAAGTTTGGAGGGATGTCTAAGCTGTAGTATCTGAGTGGCTCTGCAAAGACAGTGAATGATGGCGAAAGTGTTGAATGATGAAAGTTTTTTCAATCTTTTTGGGTCACCCTGCCTTGGTGGGAGACAGTAGACATGTTGAAAAAAAAATATTTAATGTACAGTAGAAACTATTACCCAGATGAGTAAAAAAAATTATATTTGAGCTAACACAAAAACACACTAAAGGCTAATTTTAAATATCATTCCTTAACTTCATAAGTTACATCTAAACCTAGATACACTCTTTAAAACCAGCAACATTATCTATATTTATGCATCATATGATCATCTTTGAATTTCATAAAACAAATAAAAACTTACCTCTACACTTATTCTCTTCTCTCCATAAACACTTTCCCCAGGGACCATGTTCCTTGTAACTAACGCATCCTCCTTACCACGTGCGATAAATACACCCTCATGGCGATGGGGCTCAATCAAAACATTCTTTCCTCCTTTAAATCCTCCTGTTAAATAATAATCATTCAGTTTAATGCAACAAATGCTTTTACTGGGATTAAGTTTTAGTATAATGCAACAAATGCTTTTTCTGGAATTAAATTTCAGTAAACATAGTAAACCAACAACTAAATGAAGTGAGAAAAGCGAGTGGCCAGTAATGGTGAATGTGGTGGATAAAGATGATATGGTTATTTACATGAATCTTAACTAACTGAAAATTCCACTGGATTGACTGATTTGGAAACAATAAACAAAATCCAGTAATTATGGAATTATCCATTATTATGATCATGGCAAAACAATCTCATCTATACCCACCACAACCATTACCAGACACATGGCCTATTAAACAAAAGGTTTACTGTATTTGCAACCTCGTATCATCTTGTTTGAATAATTATTTTAGTATCTACAAACAGAAGTTTATTCTTGTTATTAGGTCATTAATATACAGTACTCTAAAAAACTTATGGGGACCAATAATGAGCCTTGTGGGGCACATCACCCTTTCTTGCTTGTCTAGTACATTAAGTAGTATGCCATATGGTGCTGTACCAAAAGCTTTTTATATCAGCCAAGAAATACATAAATAACCCACACACTGGAGACAAACTCGTTACAACATTTAAGTCCGACCTGGACCATTAAGTAGTCGCACACACAAACCTGAAGGGAAAGGAGCCAGAATATATATAAGAGGAGGGTGAGGGATGGGAGAGGTAGAACAGGAAGAGGGAGTAATAATATTGTACTAGCAGTGCATGTGCTAGAGGTGGCAATAGTGGAAATGAAAAAAGGGTCGAGCAAAGTGTTGGCGGCAGCAGCAGGTAGTGTGAGGAACAAGACAACAGAGGAGCACTGCAAGAGAGCTAATGGCCCACGTGGTACAAAATCCCTGCGAGACAAAACCCATCTAGGAAGAAGACAGGGCAGGCAATGAAAATATAGTTAAGGTGAAGAGGCAGAGAGAGGAGAAAAGATCAAGTCAAGTCACAAGTGTTCTGAAGTTTGGAGCATTTGACAACATAATGAGTAAAGAAGGCATCTATAGTGACAAAGATAGGACTAAGATTCACATTAGGTATGTTGTCTATATGGGATACTTCAACAAAACAGCATCTGTGAAGGCTAGAAGGGTAGACAGTGTTGGCAGAGGACCAGTTAACAGGATGACTGTACTCTCTAACATGACAGAAAAGAGCATAGTTAGTGTCAGAAAGGCTAACACTTTTGTACTCTAAAGTCTGTCAGAAAGTAAGAAGCCAGTATCTCCAAAGCATTGGAGAGGACAAGAGGAGCAGGTGATGGAGTAGACCCGGAAGCATCAGTAGCAGGGGAGAGGTATGAACAAAATTACCATGAAGAGTATCAGTTTGGCAAAATAAGTTTAACGTCAAAAGACATCTGGGGTTAGTCCTCCCCCTCAACACTCCTTCACTCCAATCTGATATCCAGTATTTATTAATTTATTATTTATATATTTATTTTAAGTGGAAGCACTAAATCCATAAGGAACATACACAGCACCCTTCATTAAACCATGATGGCCCCTTCTAAAATCAGGCCATAAATTTGGACATTCTTTGCACTTTAGGACATCCTTCAACCACCTAGGCAGTGATTAACACATTCTTCAGAGCTTCTTGGGATAAACTTCCCCATGACCTGAGGACAGCATCCCAAAATAACACTATGATATTCTTTCCCTAGATCTCTTATCATAGCCCAGAGGGTCTCCATGAGGTTGAAATCTGGTGACTATCCTAGCCAGACATTGAAGACTGGTATCTCACAGGCACAAAGCCAACAAATAATTTTACAGTGTGGCAAGAAGCACCATCTTTCATAAAAACCTTGCACCACACTGAGGGAAAAATTCAGACAAACTATAATGATGCAATCTAGATACATTATTAAGGTTAATGTTAGTGGGGACATTCATCTAGGCTTCCCTGGACATTCTTCTGGTGTGGACAGGTCATCAACACTGTCCTCAAGGAACTGATATAACTACGTCCACACTGAAAGCTCACGCACATTGCAGGCTTCAACCATTTCCTCCATTTGATGATCTGCCTTATGTAATCAATGATAAGGACAACTGTCTCATATGTGCAACTTACCCATACACATTAATTCATCAATAGCCATAAATGTCCAACAAACTCAGCCCTCAAAAATCACATGGCACAGGAGGAACACAGACAAAACTGTCCACCACACAAGCCCAGAAAGCACTTGGGATGCAGACAGTAGCCTTAGAGAATTCCGTGATGTTCCTCTTCAAGTTGCTAGGCCAGTATGATGTTTTATCTCATCGACAAACTTATCAAGGTAGTGTATTACTTTAGACATTAAAGTACAATGGGTGTCTTCACCCAGCATACTTTAACAATGAGCACTGTAGCACCCGGGGAATTACCTAGACATTTTTGTTATTTAACCCGTAAACGCTCCAGGCAGATCTATGTTCACATGTGTAGTGCTCCAAAAGTAGATCTACATTTTTTTACGTTTTTTTTAAATATAACAAAAAAAAGTAGATCAGTTTTTTACACATTTTCAAATGTAAAAAAAAAAAGATGATCTACTTTTTTTTACATACTTTCAAATGTTGAAAAAACATATATATACGTTTGGAACGTTTACGGGTTAAAAAAGTATTACAAGAGAATTAAGAAAAAGATATAGATAAATATATATATAGTCACACTGCCTTGGTGGGAAATGGCCAACGTATTAAATAAATATATATATACAGTAGACCGTTATATTACACAGATTTATTTGCCACGTTTTGGTTATTGCACTACTGAAAAATTGCAGCACAATTTTATACAACACTGTAAAATTAACTTTGCATGGTTCCATTTGCAGGTGCAGAAAAAATTTCCACCAGCTCAAGCTGCCACCTTGTTGAGGGTCAGCGGGGAAAACCTCCGGCCATTCCCTGCCACCCCAACACACCCACCACCACCATCCCAGCCTTCGTGAATACGTGTTCAGTTCCATTCTGTCTTAGGAGCTAGCTGTGTCTGTGAATCATGTTTTGATCTCTTAATTACCATATCTCGTATCTGCCAAGCAATCATGACACCCAGTAGGCATACCAGTGTTGCTGAAATTGGCAAGAAAAGGTACAAGCATTAAAGCCTTAGAATTAACAAAGAAAATAGATATATTAGACAAGAGATAGCCTGTAGCCATAATGAAGTGTCACTTTGTGCAATTAAAAAGAATAAGGTATATATATATATGAGTTTTTGTGATGAATAACTGACTGACTTGATTAATTGACTTGACTGACTTGTGTGACTGATTGGCTTACTTACTTGACTTAGACTTGACTGATTTATTTGATTGACTCACTGACTGACTTGACTGACCGACTTACTGACTTTACTGACTTACTTGACTGACTGACAAAGACTATTTCACTGAAGAGGACCCTGAAACAGTGTCTAGAGCAGCTGATGCCTTACTGTCAGTTTTATAATGTACTGCAGGGTAAAACAGAAGTCCATTACAGAATTTATGCACAATCCAGTACATCGACCTCAGTACCAGAACCTCTACCATCCACCTCAGCCCAGTTGGGCTACAGCATAACTCTCCACTTTCTTCACGATCATCCACAAATACCAGCACCAACAATTTAAGGTAAGAAATACTATTATTTCTGTTGCATTTGTAGTCTTAAGCAGTAAAAACAACATAATACATCACGACAATGAATTACAATTACACATTCACTTTTATTTTTGTAAGATCTGAAGGCCTAAAAAAAAAGGTTGTTTGGCTTATTTGGGGACTGCCAGGAACATAACCCTATTTTTCCCACAAGTTCTTCAGTTTATCTGACACGGATTTACTTAACACGGCGTTTCCAGGAACGTAACTACCGTGTAATATAACGGTCTACTGTATATATTTAGTAAGAGAAATTAAAAATGTGTAAACTTTGACTCTTATGAGACTAAAAAAAAATGACCAGCAATTCTGCCAGCTAGTAGAATATTTATCTCTATTGCATTCACCACCTGTATGCTGAACAACCATTATTAATGCAGGGAAAATACATAACTGATAATGCAAACGAAAAAAAAAAACTTATAATAGATCTAGACCAAATGCAATTTATGTACCACTTAAGGTACAGCAGCAATGAATGACAATGTCAACACCAACCTTTATCAACACCGGGATAAATTACCCCAAATGGGGTAAAAATTCAAATCTCAGGGGTAATGAAGGCTCAATAAACATAAATAAAATTCCATAGAAAATTATTTAATAAACGAGGCAAATTACCATCAAAAAGCCCTTTTTGTGATGTATAAAAAATGAAATCATTATTTCTCCAAAACCCTAAAATGAAAATGTTTTCAATGAAATTCTTTAGTACACTAATGAGGTTCTTATTAAATCAAATCTGTATGTAATTAATTTTTATTACATGCAATTAATTTTTCATTTTATTATTTTGTTAAAATGTTGAGCTTTATTTATAAAGTTGCTTTATCATATATAATATACACTTTTCAACATGTATGACTGCATTCTTCATACAAATGAATTCCTCTAACTATTTTGAATTTGAATGCTCCTTGTGTTTTCTGGATTATGTGGACATTCAAATCTACTGGGTAATTTCGCTGTACTCAAATTTTTTTTGGGGTAATTCCCCCCCCCCCCCCAAAAAAAAAAAAATCACTAACCTCTGATATATGGTATAAAACATTTGGTGTGGGGGTTACTAAATGCATACCTCTTCCTCCACCTCGTCCACCACGGCCTCGGGAACCACCACGGTCCCCTCCACGGCCACCTCTGCCTCCACGGAAACCACCTCGACCTCCTGGTGAAAATCCACCTCGGCCTCCTGGCGAAAATCCACCACGGCCTCCTGGCGAAAATCCACCACGGCCTCCTGGCGAAAATCCACCACGGCCTCCTCCTCCACCACGGCCTCCACGGAAACCACCGCCACCACCACGGGGTGAAAAATCTGAAACAAAGTACAAAATATAATGCAAAATGTACCCTTTACCACAAACATCTCTTTAAACTAAATACTACTATTCAAATATGGGTGACATCCAGTATGTCATCTACTCTTATCAAAGGAACAAATACTAAGTCTTACTTCTAGTATGTCATCTATTCTTAAGGGAATATATACCAAGTCTTTTATTAATGACATCATCATCATCTACTCTTCCAATAAAATTTGGGACAACATAATATAAATACATCAAATACATAAGTAAGTAAGTAAGTAAGTAAATTTATTCAGGTATACACAATACAGTTACATAGAATTATCATGCATAGCAGCATATGTGTAGAGAACCTAGGATAACCCAAAAAAGTCAGACAGAGTGACTTATTTCCATTGGGGTCCTTTTACCTTATTATTATAATATAAAGGTTATAATATTTTCTTATTATTCTATAATGAAGATAACATCTTATTATCATACTAAAAAGACTATCTACTACCCGAGGGTCATTAAGACTATCTACAATACGAGGGTCATTAAGACTATCAACTACCCGAGGGTCATTACGACTATCTACAATACGAGGGTCATTACTAGGGATAAGGTAAAATTTACACGTATTTTAGCTAAAAAATAGAAAATCATTCCCCTCCCTTTCTGTTGCTTCATTCATCAGACACTTTTTGGCAGTCTTCTTGAACTGGTTCAAGCTATGACTGGCCTTGACATTTGTGGGTAGCCTGTTCCATTCCTTTATTGCTGTACAATAAAAGGTGTTTGAAGCCTGGCCACTGACTGTGGGTACTACAAAGTTGTGCTCTCTCCCCCTAGTACTATGATTGCTTTGGTTCCCAACCTTGACAAAATTGACAGCAAGATATTCTGGACACTGTTCGTGAGCAATTTTATAAACATGATTTAGCTTCAGTTGTTTTACTCTGTCTTCAACATTCAGCATATCCAACTGCTGTAATTCATCCTGGCCTACATGTTCTCTTGGTCCCAGCCCCAGGATGAATCTTACGATTTTGTTCTGGGTGATTTGCAGTCTATCTTTCAGTTTTTTTGTCAAGGCAGAGTACCAAGAAGAGCAAGCGTAATCCATATGGCATTGTATAAGGGCTAGACATAGGGTCCTGCGAGCCTCAGTAGGTAGACACTGTGCTTGTCTATACAGGAACTTCAGCCTGGCATTCGCTTTCTTTACTACACTGTTCCCTATCAATTCTCCTGACATGCATGGGTCAAAGGGGATTCCCAGATATTTAACTGATGAAACCAAAGTGATGGACTCCCCATTACACTGAACATTAAAATTATTTACCCTTCTCAGTTTATGTTTCGTTCCAAAGAGAATGGCTTCAGTTTTCCCTAGGTGTAATGATAGTTTGTTGTCTACTAACCATTTGCTGCAGGACTCCAGTTCCAGTGTTAAAACATTAGCAATATCTTGTGGGTCTTTCTTTCTTAACATTTAAAAGTTCCTCAAAATATTCTCGCCATCTACCTAATACCTCCATCTCCCCATCTACTAACTCCCCTACTCTGTTTTTAACTGACAAATCCATATTTTCCCTAGGCTTTCTTAACTTGTTTAACTCACTCCAAAATTTTTTCTTATTTTCATTAAAATTTTTTGACAGTGCCTCTCCCACTCTATCATCTGCTCTCCTTTTGCACTCTCTCACCACTCTCTTTACCTTTCTTTTACTCTCCATATACTCTGCTCTTCTTATAACACTTCTGCTTTGTAAAAACCTCTCATAAGCTACCTTTTTCTCTTTTATCACACCCTTTACTTCATCATTCCACCAATCACTCTTCTTTCCTCCTGCCCCCACCCTCCTATACCCACAAACTTCTGCCCCACATTCTAATACTGCATTTTTAAAACTATTCCAACCCTCTTCAACCCCCCCACTACTCATCTTTGCACTAGCCCACCTTTCTGCCAATAGTCGCTTATATCTCACCCGAACTTCCTCCTCCCTTAGTTTATACACTTTCACCTCCCTCTTACTTGTTGTTGCCACCTTCCTCTTTTCCCATCAACCTCTTACTCTAACTGTAGCTACAACTAAATAATGATCCGATATATCATTTGCCCCTCTATAAACATGTACATCCTGGAGCCTACCCATCAACCTTTTATCCACCAATACATAATCTAATAAACTACTTTCATTACGTGCTACATCATACCTTGTATATTTATTTATCCTCTTTTTCATAAAATATGTATTACTTATTACCAAATTTCTTTCTACACATAGCTCAATTAAAGGCTCCCCATTTACATTTACCCCTGGCACCCCAAATTTACCTACTACTCCCTCCATAACATTTTTACCCACTTTAGCATTGAAATCCCCAACCACCATTACTCTCACACTTGATTCAAAACTCCCCACGCATTCACTCAACATTTCCCAAAATCTCTCTCTCTCCTCTACACTTTTCTCTTCTCCAGGTGCATACACGCTTATTATAACCCACTTTTCACATCCAATCTTTATTTTACTCCACATAATCCTTGAATTAATACATTTATAGTCCCTCTTTTCCTGCCATAGCTTATCCTTCAACATTATTGCTACTCCTTCTTTAGCTCTAACTCTATTTGAAACCCCTGACCTAATCCCATTTATTCCTCTCCACTGAAACTCTCCCACCCCCTTCAGCTTTGTTTCACTTAAAGCCAGGACATCCAGCTTCTTCTCATTCATAACATCCACAATCATCTCTTTCTTATCTGCACAACATCCACGCACATTCAGACTTCCCACTTTGACAATTTTCTTCTTATTATTCTTTTTAGTAATCTTTACAGGAAAAGGGGTTACTAGCCCATTGTTCCCGGCATTTTAGTTGACTTTTACAACACGCATGGCTTACGGAGGAAAGATTCTTATTCCACTCCACCATGGATATAAAAGGAAAATTAATAAGACCAAGAACTATTAAGATAAAATCAAAGAAAACTCAGATGAGTGTGTATAAATAAATGTGTACATGTATGTGTAGTGTGACCTAAGTGTAAGTAGAAGTAGCAAGACATGCCTGTAATCTTGCATATTTATGAGACAGACAAAAGACATCAGCAATCCTACCATCATGTAAAACAATCACAGGCTTTCGTTTTACACTCACTTGGCAGGACGGTAGTACCTCCCTGGGTGGTTGCTGTCTACCAACCTACTACCTATAATAGTTATAATTTAAAATTCTCAAACCTATATTGAAGGACATCAACATTTACCCACTAATAGAGGTTAATCTGTTCCTATGAGGAGAGCAGATGTTCCCTCCAGTGATGATCTATCTTACCTTTCTATTGAAGAGAGGGTGAACCTGGACATTTACTGATTAGATTTGCCATAGCTGGAAAAATTACTATACAGTGGAACCTCGGCTTACGAACACCCCAACAAGTAAATTTTTCAGGATACGAACCATCGTTCCGTTGATTTTTTGCTTCTGTATGTGAACGAAATTTCAGTATGTAAACTTCCTCATCAAGGGAAGTTCCTTAAATAAATAAAATATTTATTTCTTTGCAAAGGTTACAATGTGTGTTTACATATAATATGACTAGAGCAAAGAAAGCCTCTATCATGCCAAGGCATTTCGGACAGACTTAACCTAATACTAGTAGACTACTTAAGTCTAGACAGATAAAAAGTGTACTAGTAGTGGTTAGCAATGTTTAGTTGATGGTGGTGCCAACTACTGGCAGCCTTTTGAAGTTTCTCCTTACTGTTATTATTACTATTATACTGTATTATTATTATTGTTGTTATTGTTATAATAATAATAATTAGTAGTAGTAGTAGTAGTAGTATTAGTAGTAGTAGTACGTGCATGGTGAGGGGCTCTTGATCTAGGGAATTGGATCTGTGCTCCAGGTCCTTAAATTAATAATAATAATAATTATAATAATAATATGTGTACTAATAATAATGATAATACATAATAATAATACGTATGTACTACTAATAATGATAATACATAATAATTACGTATAATAAATAATAACAATATACGTACTATGTACGTACTGCATATAATTTAGTGTGACACCACCACCACAATGGTCACCAGTGTACATGTGCTTACCAAGCTACCCTTGCGGTCCAAGGAATTCTCGTGATTTCCTTACGTTTTGTGCAGTTAATTCCCATGATTTCTTTCTTTCTTTCTTCTAACCATGGGTCCTAAGAAAGCAAGTGCAAAGGACAGTGCTGAGAAGAAAAAGAGGATGATTTGCATGGAATTAAAGCAAGAAATTATTGATAAGCACAGACCAGGTACGTCGTGTAATGAGATAACAAAAATTGTACACAGTGACCACTCTCGTGACCACAATCCTCCTCCCTCCGCCGTCCATGTAATGGCATATTTTATTCATTCTAGAATATATATCAGGTTTCTATGTTATTTATATTGTTTATTATGTCACATTAGATGAATTGTGACAAATAAATAAGATGTAGAGTTGATATTAGGGTTATTTTGCCTCCTGAGAGCAGGAATTCAGCTGGAACGAATTAATTGCATTTCAATAAATTCAAATGAGGAAAATCGACCCAGCATACGAACAAATCAGGATACGAACAAGTCCACAGAATGGATTAAATTCATAAGCCGAGGTTCCGCTGTATTTTCTTCCTGCCACCCTATTAGATTTCCTTCTTTAGCCCATTCACTGTCGCAACCCCCAAAATTAAAAGTGCTGGCAGCAGTTTTATGTTCTGAAATAAGAAATTTGATGGACTGTGGTATGGGCATAATTTACACAATGATGATTTCGCTGACTTCAAGTTCTATTTAAAGCCAATTTCATTGCTCAATTTGACTCACTTTCTAGCTATTCTGTTCTACTGATTCAACTAACAAAACTATCATAAAATGGAAAAAAGTAGGTAATTTGGCCAATTTTACACAAAATTCAACAAATTCCCATTTAAAAACAGTCCAAAATAATCATTACATATATGCATTCCAAACACTAAAGCAACCTATCCTCTGTTCATAAATTACATCCTGTAGATCGATTGTTAGCACACACTGCTCACACACTGAGGTCCATGGTTCGATCCCCGTTATGGGCGAAAACATCAGGATGTTTCCTTGAGGCACCTGCTGTTCCTGTTCACAAGGGAAACAATGCCAAAGGTGACACTCTTCAAATCGCTAGTGCTCACTCGCTTAGAATATTGCTCAGCACTGACGGCCCCGTTCAGGGCAGGAGAAATATCGGAGCTGGAACAAATACAGAGATCGTTTACAGCTCACATTAAGCCAGTAAAGCACCTAAACTACTGGAAACGCCTGCAAGTCTTGAACATGTACTCATTGGAGCGGAGGAGAGAGAGGTACATGATAATATATACCTGGAAGGTACTCGAGGGCTTGGTCCCAAATCTGCACACTGCCATAACAACATACTGGAGTGAGAGATATGGGAGGCAGTGTAAAATAAACCCAGTGAGGAGCAGGGGTGCGGTGGGGACAATAAGGGAACACTATCAACATCCGGGGTCCCAGACTTTTCAACATCTTACCAGAAGATATCAGAAACACTGCTGGAACAAGTGTTGAAGCCTTCAAGAGGAAACTAGACAAGTATCTTCACCAAGTGCCAGATCAACCAGGCTGTGATGTTTATGTGGGACAGCGGGCCTCCAGCAGCAACAGCCTGGTTGACCAGGCGAGCACCAGACGAGCCTGGCCCATGGCCAGGTATATCAAAGGTATATCAAAGGTAAGGTATTATCAATAAAATAGGTACCTGGATGTTAGTCGACTGTGGGTCGCATCCTGGGGCTTTCTATAGAGTAGTATGCCATCAATGTTAGGTAGGCCTGTATACCTTGTACATGTACTTAACAAATTATTATTATTATTATTATTATTATTATTATTATTATTATTATTATTATCCTCAGGTCTCTCCTATAAAATACTTGTCCTCCATTTTGAATCCAACACACAAAATCAGTTTTGCCCTATTTCTCAAATAAAACATAACTAAGAATGACTGGTCATGGTTTAGGGCATCCCAATAACTGAAGAAAACATAGTAAAAGCCCATTAAACAGGCTGGGGGATGGGGGTTAAAAAGGGCCATAGCCTTCCTCAGGAAAATTGCCAAAAATCTAATATTTCCATTACTCTGATTTCGGTTTCAAGCTAATGTTCTTCCACTCTTGAAACCAACTTAAAGCACCTCTATTTCACTAGTTTGCCTTCCATTCTATTCACTGATACCAAGAAACAGCCAATAAACCATAAAAAGCACCGTAGAAAACACCTCAAAGTTACTACTTTAAACTATACACACAGCCAGAGGTTTGCTTTTCCTATCAGGCACCACATGGGGCAGAATTTTTTCTGTGCATATTAACAGCACAGACCTATTCTCTCACATCAAGGCAGGTGAAATTGCCGACCTAGAAAATGTACAGAGAACTTTCACGGCGCGCATAACGGAGATAAAACACCTCAATTACTGGGAGCGCTTGAGGTTTCTAAACCTGTATTCCCTGGAACGCAGGAGGGAGAGATACATGATTATATACACCTGGAAAATCCTAGAGGGACTAGTACCGAACTTGCACACGAAAATCACTCACTACGAAAGCAAAAGACTTGGCAGACGATGCACCATCCCCCCAATGAAAAGCAGGGGTGTCACTAGCACGTTAAGAGACCATACAATAAGTGTCAGGGGCCCGAGACTGTTCAACTGCCTCCCAGCACACATAAGGGGGATTACCAACAGACCCCTGGCAGTCTTCAAGCTGGCACTGGACAAGCACCTAAAGTCAGTTCCTGATCAGCCGGGCTGTGGCTCGTACGTTGGTTTGCGTGCAGCCAGCAGCAACAGCCTGGTTGATCAGGCGCTGATCCACCAGGAGGCCTGGTCACAGACCGGGCCGCGGGGGCGTTGACCCCCGAAACTCTCTCCAGGTAAACTCCAGGTAAACTCCAGGTAAACTTTATGCCAAAATTTACTATTCACCGTATATCCAAGGCAATGAGCTTAAAATGTAGCTCTATGTGAGCAGCACTGGTGTCAATAACATAGATAAAAGGGGGGAACAGTGAAAGGGCCGAATAGGCCTGACAAATAATCATCTGAAGAAATACTGGAGGAGTTCAATTCCAAGGAAAGGGAGGAAGATATAATAACAGGATGACGAGCTAAAAATATAAGAATTAACAATGCAAGAGTTAAATTATATTTTACTAGTAAATTTAAAGACTTTTCCACTGAAAATTATCCTGATATGCTTGTAAGCATTGCTCTGAAGTGGAATATGGGAAAGTAATGATGCTTTACAGTATCATCAGCTGTGTCAAGTAGGAGTGTACCACAGAATAATTATTATTATAATCAACTAGTGCTAAACCACCCCAAAATAATGATAGGTGGGTATCAGCCAATTTTGATGGTATCAGTAACAGACTAAATTTGAGTATTGGCATTGGTAAAATTTTGGTATCATCCCATTCCTGGTATTAAGTACTGCAGGTTAAAATGCAAGAGATGCATTACAATCCAGCCTGGCCTTCTGCAAGAGTAGGAAAATGATCCAAACCCATCAAAGGTATAAGATTTTGTATGGATTTTTAAACCCTGGAGGGTTAGCCACCAGGATAACCTAAGTAAGTCAGTGCATCATTGAGGGACTGTCTGCCTTATTTCCATTGGGGTTCTTAAATCTTGTCCCCCCGGATGCGACCCATACCTGGTCACAGACCATGCTGCGGGGGCATTGACCCCCAAAACCCTCTCCAGGTATACCAGTCAACTAACACCCAGGTAACTACTTGCTTGCTAGGTGAATGTGACAACAGGTGTAAGGAAACATGTCCAATGTTTCCACCCTTGTTGGGTATCAAACCACACACACTCAGTATATGAGATGAGAACGTTGCCTACCAGGTCACGAATAAACTACATTCATAAACTACTGACAAATCAGCAACATCAACACATGAACCACAGCCATCTACCTCATTCTAGTAATGCTGCATCAACCCTCTCTATATACAGAACCTCAATGTCAACAAGCCACATCAATTAAAACAAAGTAATACAAAATTTATTCGCGGTGACTTAATTACATTTAAAAATATTTTTGGCATTTTTTGGAAAGTCTGTGAATGTTAACTATCTTTTTCCTGTATATTTTTCAGATCAGTTCATGCAAAATTAGATTACACCTCGACTCTGGGGAACATAACCCTAGCTTTTATTGATGATCAACCATATCCTCATTTATTTAAGCCGGTTTCCCATTTATGCAGCAAGTGGAAGGAAACACCCAGTTTCACATTATACAATTACGTAAGTACAATTATCATACATAGTAATATATGTGTAAATTACCCAGGGTAGCACAGAAGTCAGTGACTTACTTCCACTGGGGTCTGAACATTTCTCTCAGACCCCAGTGGAAACAAGACAGATAGCCCATGATGATATCCTGACTTTACTGGATTATCCTGGGTTACTAATCCTGGTAGACTACTCACCAGGTTTACCCATGGCTTAGGCTGCAAGTAAGACTAGACTACTCCTCTACTACACAGTAGTGCCATGAGCTTTATGATCCTCCAGACTGTAGTGTGATGCGCCACCTCCCTTGACAACACTCTCGCTCTCCTAGTTCAAGTTTCAACTTGCTATAAAGTGAACAAGGACCCGGTGTGACCAGGCTGGTGGTGTGAAGCCCACGTGTAAACACCGGCGCGCGCGTTCCTGGCTGGTCCACTGGTCGGCACGGAACACTAGGTCCAAACAATAACCCATCCAAGGATACACGGAACACACTGGAACGGAATAATGTTGAAAAAATTGTCGTATCAAATCAAAATAAAATTTTCTATCTCTTATAAACACACTTAGAAGTTTCAGTAATTAGATTTACAGTTTCTATGGCTGCGGCTTTAATACAATTATTACGATATATATATATATATATATATATATATATATATATATATATATATATATATATATATATATATATATATATATATATATATATATATATATATATATATATATATATATATATATATATATATATATATATATATATATATATATATATATATATATATATATATATATATATATATATATATATATATACATATATATATATATATATATATATATATATATATATATATATATATATATATATATATATATATATATATATATACACACACACACCGTTTAAACCTTATAAAATTCATTTCAAAAAAATCAGAAAAGGGCCTATGTTTACTATTTTAAGAACACTTCACTTCCTTTTTGCATAAAAAAAATATTTCCTATATAATTCAGCCGCTGAAATGTTACATTTTCTTCGATTCTACATATCTTATTTTTAATAGTTTTTTTCATTATAGCGCATTTTTGCTTAATTAAAACTGAATACATAATCTGGCAGTATCCAAGTGAATATAGGAAGTAGATAAGAACGAGGGAGCACTGAGGCAGGCCTACTGGCCCATGCTAGGCAGGTCTTACTCACACCCACCCACACTATTACCTACCTGTCCAAGAAGAGGTGGTAGTAGTAGTGTGAATAAATGGTTTAGAAATGCGACACGTTCATGAGACATTTTGGCAACATTTGGGTATGGAAAAATAAGCACATTAGTATAATGTGATCCTTTATAGACAACGTTTCGCCCCCACAGTGGGCTTTATCAAGTCACACCTGGGTGAAAGGTACGTGAGTATTTATAGGATGGAGTCAGGTGGAAAATGCTGGGTAGGTTGGATCTGAACCTAAATGTGACAATCTTCCGAGTAGGGTGATACGTCTAGGACCTAGGGCAGCTTTAAAAAAGAGATTGGACTAGTATATAAGAACATAAGAACGAAGGAACACTGCAGCAGGCTTACTGGCCCATGCGAGGCAGGTCCAAGTCTCCTACCGGCTTAAGCCAATGCACCCAACCTAGTCAGGTCAGGTCACATTGACTTAAGGGAGGAACACGGCAACCGACCTGGTAGCACAAGCTATCAGGTCCAACTCACACCCACCCACATCCACTCGTATTTATCCAACCTATTTTTAAAGCTACACAACGTTCTGGCCTCTATAACTGTACTTGGGAGTGTGTTCGACTCATCCACAACTCTATTACCAAGCCAGTACTTTCCTATATCCTTCCTGAATCTGAATTTTTCCAACTTAAAACCATTGCTGCGAGTCCTGTCTAGGCTAGATATTTTCAGCACACTATTTACATCCCCTTTATTTATTCCTGTCTTCCATTTATACACCTCAATCATATCCCCCCTAATTCTACGTCTTTCTAGAGAGTGCAGATTCAGGGCCCTTAGTCTGTCCTCATAGGGAAGGTTTCTGATACATGGGATCAGCTTTGTCATCCTCCTTTGTACATTTTCCAGAGCATTTATATCCATTCTGTAATACGGTGACCAAAACTGTGCAGCATAATCTAAATGAGGCCTAACCAAGGATGTATAGAGTTGAAGAACAACTTGAGGACTCCTATTATTTATGCTTCTTAATATGAAGCCAAGGATTCTATTAGCTTTATTGCGAACACTTATGCACTGTTGTCTTGGTTTCAGATTACTGCTAACCAGAACTCCTAAATCTTTTTCGCAATCCGTAATATTAAGATCTACATTATTTAGTTTATATGTGGCATCGTTATTGTCCTGTCCAACATTTAGAACTTTGCATTTATCTATATTAAACTGCATCTACCACTTCTCCGACCACTGCATCAGTCTATTCAAATCTTGATGAACATTAAAATGGTATAAAATACCGACAGATTGTTAGGTAAGACACATATGCAACAGTTAGGTATCTTTATTTTGAAACGTTTCGCCTACACAGTAGGCTTCTTCAGTCGAGTACAGAAAAGTTGATAGAAGCAGAAGATACTTGAAGACGATGTAATCAGTCCATCTCCAGACTGAGGGACTGACCACCTCAAAACTTTAAGGGTGATGGACTGATTACATCGTCTTCAAGTATCTTCTGCTTCTATCAACTTTTCTGTACTCGACTGAAGAAGCCTACTGTGTAGGCGAAACGTTTCAAAATAAAGATACCTAACTGTTGCATATGTGTCTTACCTAACTATTCAAATCTTCCTAGAGTGCTCTAATGTCCTCGTCAGAATGAATTCGACGGCCTATTTTGGTGTCATCGGCAAACTTGCTGATGTCGCTCTTTATGCCCTCATCTATGTCGTTTATGTAGATTGTGAACAGCAGGGGGCCCAACACTGACCCCTGTGGAACACCGCTCGTGACGCTTCCCCACTCTGATTTCTCCCCATTTATGCAAACTCTCTGCTGCCTATTTGTCAACCATGCCTCTATCCAGGAAAAAATTTCTCCTCCTATTCCATGTGCCTTAATTTTCCTCAATAGTCTCTGATGTGGGACCCTGTCAAAAGCTTTACTGAAGTCCATATACACAATATCATATTCATTACCATGATCTACCTCCTCAAATACCTTAGTGAATAATAAAAAAGGCACAATACCGTGACTGGAACGATACACAAATAACCTGCACATAAAAGAGAGAAGCTTCTCTCTTTTATGTGCGGGTTATTTGTGTACCTTAGTGAAAAAAGTTAATAAATTCGTAAGGCAGGAACGCCCCTTTGTAAAATATGAGTAGACCTTCTGCAGTGTTCCTCCATTTTTATGTTCTTATGTGAGATAACGACGTTTCTTGGCAAGGGGTTCAGCCATGTTACAGAAGCCGTTTGTTTGGTTAAAGTTGTTGGATATCCAAATAAGTGATGATTCCAGGATTCTGTGGTATTGAGTGTTTTCTTCTCTGGCGATAAGTATTGCGTTTTTGTAGTTGATTAAATGGTTGTGTGACTCTCGGTGTTGAACACAGGCATTCCTTCAATCGTCAAACCTGCCTGCATACTAGTGTTCTGAAATACGTGTTTGGAGGTCTCTGGATGTTTCGCCCACGTATAATTTGCTGCAGTCATTACAAGGGATTGTGTATACCTCTGCAGAGGATTGAAGCTTGTCCTGTCTATTACTGGTAATGTCCTTGATGGTGGTGGATGTGGAGGTAGATACTTGGAATGAGGTATTGGAAAAGATGTTGGAAAAGTGTTTGGCAATGGAGTTGGTGGGTATGACTATGTATCTCTTCTCGGCAGTGTCTTCTCTGGGTGTGTTGAAGATGTTTAATGCCCGTCGTCTGCAGTCTCTGATGAAGTGACGAGGATAATGAAGTTTAGAAAATACTTATTCAATTAGATAAAGCTTGATAAAGCTCCTGGAAAGCGAAACGTTGCCACAATAAAATGTCACATTAGTTGCATTTGTGTCCTTTTGCTTAAGAATCTTCAAGTTGTCGGTTTTCAAAAGCATTTATTACAGGTACGATAAGGCTCTTGGAACAGGGAGAGAGTGGAACTAGTAGCGACTAGCGAAGAGGCTGGTCCAGGAGCTGTGAATCGACCCTTGCAACCACAAATGGGTGAGCACAGAGATGCAAGTTTCTCTTTTATTATATTAACCGAGACATAGTGAATGAGACACTTGTGCAACATTTGGGTATCTTTGTTGTGGAAACTCTTCGCCAGCCAGTGGCTTCTTCAGTCCAATACAGAGAAGAACGGTGGAAGATGAGGAGTTTGAGGTTATCAGTTCCTCAGCCTGGAGTCGATGTGTTCAGTCCATCAGTCTTGATTAAGGTACATTTTTTGTGTACGAATGGTATACAATACCGACAAGATGAGATTAAGACACATGTGCAACATCTGGGTATCTTTTTTGTAGACGTTTCGCCATCCAGTGGCTTTATCAATACAAATTCTAGGACATAACTTGAAGACAGTAGAACTATGTACAGAAGATGAGGTAATCAGTCCCTCAACCTAGGAGTAGGTGCGAAGAGCACCATAGTCGTGGAGATTCTGAAGCAGAAGAAAGGTTCCTGGCGCTTATATAGTAACGTCAGGTGTAGCAGACGAGGGCATATTCACCTGACGTTACTATATAAGCGCCAGGAACCTTTCTTCTGCTTCAGAATCTCCACGACTACGGTGCTCTTCGCACCTACTCCTAGGTTGAGGGACTGATTACCTCATCTTCTGTACATAGTTCTACTGTCTTCAAGTTATGTCCTGGAATTTGTATTGATAAAGCCACTGGATGGCGAAACGTCTACAATAAAGATACCCAGATGTTGCACATGTGTCTTAATCTCAAGGTACATTTTTTATTTATTCATTTATTTATTTATTTATTTACAATTTGAGCATACATACAGAGGTACAAAAAATACAGATAAGAGCAGCATGCCAAAGCCACTTATACTATGCATAGCATTTATGCATAGCATTTATGCATAGCATTTATGTGCGAAATGATTTATATACTGAAGTCAGGTGAGGTCAAGCAGTTGGAGACAGCCTCACCACTGGAAAATCCACTGGTGGACGTAGGTCATGCCTATAGGCTATGCAGGCCTAACATTTATTTATTTATGTATTTATTTATTTATTTATTTATTTAATAATTTGAACATACATACAAAGGTACAAAAAATTACAGGTAAGAGCAGCATGCCAAAGCCACTTGTATGCATAGCATTACGGGCTGGCTTAAAATTAACTTAAGATTAACTAAGCAATGATATAATCAGTGATAAAACATTATTGTAAACAGATAACAATAAAGCACAAATGAGTATTACAAAGACAGGTCATATGGTTGCATGCATTGCTGTACATTCAGTAGAATGGAGTATTGTTAGGTAGTGTAATTAAAAAATAACAAGATGAACATCAAAATGGTATACAATACCGACAGGTTGTTAGGTAAGACACATATGCAACAGTTAGACAACTTTATTCCGAAACGTTTCGCCTACACAGTAGGCTTCTTCAGTCGAATACAGAAAGTAGGCAGGAACAATAGAGATGTGAAGACGATGTAATCAGTCC
The DNA here is from genome assembly GCF_038502225.1 of Cherax quadricarinatus. Classification (NCBI taxonomy): domain Eukaryota; kingdom Metazoa; phylum Arthropoda; class Malacostraca; order Decapoda; family Parastacidae; genus Cherax; species Cherax quadricarinatus. The sequence goes on from NC_091332.1 coordinate 24,498,206, forward strand.
ATCACCCTTAAAGTCGTAGAATTTGAGGTTGTCAGTCCCTCGGCCTGGAGAAGTTCAGTTCCATAGTCAGGATAGTTCCTGACTATGGAACTGAACTTCTCCAGGCCGAGGGACTGACAACCTCAAATTCTACGACTTTAAGGGTGATGGACTGATTACATCGTCTTCACATCTCTATTGTTCCTGCCTACTTTCTGTATTCGACTGAAGAAGCCTACTGTGTAGGCGAAACGTTTCGGAATAAAGTTGTCTAACTGTTGCATATGTGTCTTACCTAACAAAAAATAACAAAGTTAGATTGGGTCTTAGGTTTAACATTTATGTGATATAATTGTGAGAAACATTTAAGATATACAATTTATAAGGTTCAGTTATTCAGTATTTATTTGGTTTTGGGTGAGTAAGTGATCTTTGAGAAGAGACTTGAATTTATAAACAGGTAGTGTTTCTTTTATATTTACAGGTAATGAATTCCAGATTTTAGGGCCTTTTATGTGCATTGAGTTTTTGCATAGCGTGAGATGGACACGAGGAACATCAAAGAGTGATCTGTGCCTTGTGTTATGGTCATGTTCTGTTGAGGTTGGCAAGGAGATGTTTGAGGGGAGGGTTAATATCAGAATTAAGTGTTCTATGTATGTAATAGGTGCAGTAATAAGTATGGATTCTATTAGCTTTAAGTGTTCGCAATAAAGCTAATAGAATCCTTGGCTTCATATCAAGAAGCATAAATAATAGGAGTCCTCAGGTTGTTCTTCAACTCTATACATCCTTGGTTAGGCCTCATTTAGATTATGCTGCACAGTTTTGGTCACCGTATTACAGAATGGATATAAATTCTCTGGAAAATGTACAAAGGAGGATGACAAAGATGATCCCATGTATCAGAAACCTTCCCTATGAGGATAGACTAAGGGCCCTGAAACTGCACTCTCTAGAAAGACGTAGAATTAGGGGGGATATGATTGAGGTGTATAAATGGAAGACAGGAATAAATAAAGGGGATGTAAATAGTGTGCTGAAAATATCTAGCCTAGACAGGACTCGCAGCAATGGTTTTAAGTTGGAAAAATTCAGATTCAGGAAGGATATAGGAAAGTACTGGTTTGGTAATAGAGTTGTGGATGAGTGGAACAAACTCCCAAGTACCGTTATAGAGGCCAGAACGTTGTGTAGCTTTAAAAATAGGTTGGATAAATACATGAGTAGATGTGGGTGGGTGTGAGTTAGACCTGATAGCTTGTGCTAACAGGTCGGTTGCCGTGTTCCTCCCTTAAGTCAATGTGACCTGACCTGACTAGGTTGGGTGCATTGGCTTAAGCCGGTAGGAGACTTGGACCTGCCTCGCATGGGCCAGTAGGCCTTCTGCAGTGTTCCTTCGTTCTTATGTTCTTATGTTCTTATGTATGGTGAGTAGGTTTAGTGTATTGAATATTGGTGGAGTGTGCTGCCTGTAGTGAGAATTTATCATTCTGACTGCAGCCTTTTGTTGGGTAATTAGTGGTCTGAGATGGCTTATTGTTATTGAGCCCCAACATACAATATTTAACTGGAGAAACTATACTATTTTACAGGAGAAAATGACCTACACACTCCAACAGGAATGAATCCCAACCTTTTTCTAAGTAAGAAACAACGGTGTTGAAAATATGAAGCTGAGCAAAAGAAGCTTTCTCAAGATTCACAAAATCATAATGACACAATTGTAAACTCGTGGAATGGAGGACTAAAACCTTGGGTTCAAATCCTTCATTTGGTGACTAGGTTTTCTAAAGTTAATAATTAAACAGGAACCAAACTCTGGAATATCTATATATCATTAATGAGAGGGCACCTCAACATGACAGTACTTAAGATAAGATTTTGTTCGGATTTTTAACCCCGAAGGGTTATCCACCCAGGATAACCCAAGAAAGGCAATGCGTCACCGAGGACTATCTGTCTGATTTCCATTGTGGTCCTCAATTTTGTCCCCCAGGATGCGACCCACACTAGGTGACTAACTTGCTTGCTAGGTAAACGTGACAACAGGTGTAAGGAAACATGCCCAATGTTTCCAACCTTGTCGGGGATCGAACCACAGACCCTCAATGTGTGAAGAGAGAGCCTTACCTGCCAGACCACGGGCCATCACATATCCTAGTTACACCACACCAGCACTGAAAGTTTGAAGCTGATCGAACGTGTCGTTCTCAAGTTATAACATAAATTTTGGATGAAGGAAAAAAAATCAGGCAACCACATAAAGGTACTAATTTCGGAAACCTAAACATGGTAAATTGATGTTCAGAAAGCCTATGATAAATTCGTACCACCTATTTAGTGAGAGTTACACGTTCTTCAGGAGATTAATTTTCTTATTTCCACTGATCAATATCCCAACCAGCTTATATATGTAGCATTTCTAAATTATTTGTTCTGAAGGTTTGAAGCCTATTGGATGAGATATTCACAAATCACATCAAACTCAATATTTTATTTTTCCAAATTTCTTGACTAGCATTAATAAACTGTCACCTACACAACCCAAAAATCAATCCAAATTTTTCTCCAGGTAAGACGAACAGAAGAGGCTTTCTAAACTTACTGTACCAAAACTAATTTGTTTAATAAAATTCGTAAGGCAAAATTTACACAGCCCAAAGAAATGCAGATCTTCTCATGAGGAAAAAACACTAAAAATGAATTATATATGAATGGCATACAATACTGACAAGATGAAAATTAGACACATGTGCAACATCTGGGTATCTTTATTCTAGACGTTTCGACATCCACTGGCTTTATTAATAAAGCCACTGGATGGCGAAACGTCTACAACAAAGATACCCAGATGTTACACGTGTCTGATTTTTAAAAATGGATTACTTCCAGGAGTTGCATTATTTAATTATCGCAGAGAATCCAACAGTTACCAGTTTAACTCTTACTAATCTGACAAATTGGACCTTACACAGCCAAACTTCCAAAAGTATAATTTTTTAAATAAAATGCTTCAGTTATTAAAGAAGGCAGTCACTCAGAAGAGGAATACTCAAATTATTTCACAGAAAACAAATACAAATCTATTTTAAAAACAAATTATCAAATTGGCACCTACACACTTCATCACCACTCCCGACCTTCGTCTAGGCAAAATAAGATTTTGTGCTGAGTTTTTAACCCGGAGGGTTAGCCACCCAGGAAAGTCAGTGGTCATCGATGACTGTCCGTCTTATTTCCATTTGGGTCTTTCAATCTTGTACAAAGGTAATGAACTCACAAGTTATAAAGGTAATGAATCCTGTAAGTAAATTTACTTACTTACGTTTATACATGGCTACAATCATGAACAAATTATAGAGTGCACATGCTGTGGATTCCATCTCACATTGGTCTTCAGATTAGATTAGATTTTGCCACCGAAGTGGCTAGTTTATTGTGCGCCCCATATCCATCCTGTGGACGGTAGCGCAAGAGCATATGGATACACAAAAGGCCCAGGAACTAGGCCCCAAAGGGTTAACAGGAACACATATGAATTTATATCTACATATCTATAGTTCACTTATCTGTTACAAGCAAATTTTGGAAATTTGCTCAGTATATCTGGTATCTTATTTTCATTAATAAGATATCCTGACATGTCACATAGGTTATTATACTGTCTATCTCTGTATTCCTCAATAAGTGGACAATTAAGCACATAGTGTTCAAGCCAGTGACCATATGTCTGATCACATAATTTGCATTTAGTTTGATCATCATCTGTGTGTCTCTCAAACTGCCAGAAGTACTTGTAACCAAGCCTAAGCCTGGCCACTACAACATCAGTCAGTCTGTTCACATTGCACGTTGCTCCATGAACATACTTATCTACATTCATGTTATCATAGTGGGTTATAGATCTACTCAGGCTTCTAACTGCATTCCTATAACAATCATTTTCATTATTTACTTCTCTCCTAATATTATTCCTAATGCCAGACACAGTTATACCAAAGTTATATTCTACATTCTCCTTCTGGGTACTCGTCTTGGCTAGCTTGGCAAAATGCCCTTCTCACACTATACCACTCACTTATTTATCCATACCTCACCTATGCTATTTGTGCTCGGGGATCAACTGCAGCAACACACCTAAAGCCAATAATAACCCAACAAAAAGCTGCAGTAAGAATAATCACTAAATCCCATCCCTGGCAACACCCCCCCCACTCTTCATAGATCTAAACTTACTCCCTGTTCAGTACATCCACACTTACTACTGTGCAGTCTACATCTACAGGACCTTAAACTCCAATATCAACCTTGACCTAAAATGCTTTCTTGATAGTTGTGACAGAACCCACAGGCATAACACCAGACACAAACATCTCTACGACATTCCCCGTGTCCGACTAAACCTTTACAAAAATTCAATGTATGTCAAAGGCCCTAAAATCTGGAACACCCTACCTGAGAACTCTAGAACTGCAGACACATTCATTACCTTCAAAACTACCATTAGAAAACATCTTATCTCCCTGATACACCCCATCAACTAACTACACGAATACCACCTGGTGGTTCACACTTTCACTCACCCATTTGACCATAAACAGAAATATTAATCTCAATCTTAAAATAATGAATCCTATGATACTCCAATACTGAAACTATGTACTGTGCCAAAACAAAAGCATTCACATTGCTAAACTCACAAACTAGTATTTAGTCACTTAGCCATAATACCAACTTACCTCATAATTTGTAATATTTTAAAATAAAGAATTAAACTAAGTCTGCCTGAAATGCCTAGCCATGCTAGGTGTTCTAGTGGTACACTCTGTAATCATTATTTAACTACATGTAAACCACACAATAACCAAATTCTGTAAATCCAGCATTGTAATCCTTATAGAGAATAAACTTTGAATTGAATTTAATTGAATTGAATTTGTCCCTGATTTTTTGAGTATCTATACCTGGTTTCCCCAATGAGCATGTTATTGGAGTCATTATATGAGTCAAGAGCCTTCAATGATGACATAGAATCAGTAATGATGATAGAGTCAAGCTCAATGTCATAGGTTAGCTTTAGCGCCATTAGGATTGCAAACAATTCAGTTTGCAGTGTAGACGCCCAGTTGTTAATTCGTATGCCTAACTCAACAAATTTATTATCGTTCTTAACTAGGGAGGTGGCAACAAGAGCAGATGCAGCCCTGCCAGAAGACTCCTGTTTAGATCCATCAGTGTATATAACTTGTGATAAATTATTACTACCAGCTAGGCGAGAAATTCCTTCTTGAGCAGATGCTTTAACAAGTGATTTAAGGAAGGGATTACTAGTAATGAGCTTCTTGGGAGGAACTTGCAGGTATGTGATATTAAATGAACACATCTTCCATGGAGGGGTGAAATGCTCTTGTTGCCTACAGTTCATGCAGGTTATAAAACTTAATGCAATTTCACACACAGATCTAAATGGTCTTCAGATGCATGATGGAATACATTGGCTAAGCTGTACGCTTTCAGAGAGGGAGTAGATTACAATCTTGGGTTGTCAGCAGTTTGAGAAAAATAATACTTATGACTGAGGAAGACTGACACCAGTCAGTCCATCTATCACCATTCCATCATGCAGGAGGAGCCACATGTCTATGGTGCATCCAACAAAATAAGCAGACTCTTGGATGTCACTACCGCCCGGCTCCGGCTGGGTTACAAGTATCTTTGGCATGCTAAATCACCACCACCAGATGTAAACCAAACGAAATGTAAACTTTGCCAGATGGACTATTGCCACACCCTGCGTCATTATGTAATGGAGTGTGATAAAATTAATGCATTCAAAGAAAACTCACTCAGAAATGTTCGAGATATGTCTAAGTATTTTATCCACAGTGGTATATTACAGACCATTCTGGAAAAATACCCTGACTTTGCTCCCTGTAAATAAAGCATTACCACGTGTGTGTGTGTGTGTGTGTGTGTGTGTGTGTGTGTGTGTGTGTGTGTGTGTGTGTGTGTGTGCGTGTGTGTGTGTGTGTGTGTGTACTCACCTAATTGTGGTTGCAGGGGTCGAGACTCAGCTCCTGGCCCCGCCTCTTCAGTGATCGCTACTAGGTCCTCTCTCTGCTTCCTGAGCTTTGTCATACCTCGTCTTAAAGCTATGTATGGTTCCTGCCTCTACTACATCACTTTCACTTCCTGACGACTCTACGACTGAAGAAATACTTTCTAACATCCCTCTGACTCGTCTGAGTCTTCAGCTTCCAATTGTGACCCTTGTTTCTGTGTCCCGTCTCTGGAACAACCTGTCTATGTCCACCTTATCTATTCCACGCAGTATTTTGTATGTCATTATCATGTCTCCCCTGACCCTCCTGTCCTCCAATGTCGTCAGTCTGATTTCCCTCAACCTTTCTTCGTAGGACACACCCCTGAGCTACGGAACTAGCCTTGTTGCAAACCTCTGCATTTTCTCTAATTTCTTGACGTGCTTGACCAGGTGTGGGTTCCAAACTGGTGCTGTGTGTGTGTACTCACCTATTTGTGGTTGCAGGGGTCGAGTCCTAGCTCCTGGCCCCGCCTGTGTGTGCGTGTGTGTGTGTGTGTGTGTGTGTGTGTGTGTGTGTGTGTGTGTGTGTGTGTGTGTGTGTGTGTGTGTTTGCATGTGTATTTGTGTACTCATATATGTGTGAGTGCTTGTACTCGTGTGTGTATGTATACTCGTGTGTGTATGTATACTCGTGTGTGTATGCATACTCGTGTGTGTATGTATACTCGTGTGTGTATGTATACTCGTGTGTGTATGTATACTCGTGTGTGTATGTATACTCGTGTGTGTATGTATACTCGTGTGTGTATGCATACTCGTGTGTGTATGTATACTCGTGTGTGTATGTATACTCGTGTGTGTATGTATACTCGTGTGTGTGTACACTCACCTATTTGTGTGTTGAGGAAAATAGCAGACATGTTTACGGACACAATCACTCACGACACCACTTGACCCGATGTACTGTGCCCCAGCTACAGGGCGTCTGAGACAATTGTAGCTAGCTGCTGCACTACTTGCACTCAAGACTTCTCGTGTCTTCGACATAGGGCTTTCCCCATCATAGGGTTGTGAATGGTACCGCACTTGACCCGAAGAAGACTCGCTATGTCCTTGTCATAGGGCTGTGAACGGTACCACACCTGGCCCGAAGAAGACTCGTTATGCTCCTGTCACAGGGTTGTGAACGGTACCCCACTTGACCCCGAACCGGGCCTTGCCATAGGGCTGTCCTTGTCGTAGGGGCAGGGTCACCATTTAGATGAGATCCCTGACAAAACTGTTATCATCGTCTAGGTACGGTACATCATTTTTAACAGTTAAGTTGGTACCTGGTGTCAGGCGCCTAGTGTGAGTCGCAACATGATGGAGAGTATTAAACAACCGCAAAGGAAATAAGCCAAACTGTGTAATAGCAGTGGGCTGGACAAAGGATACACTGATGCTCTTGGCACATAAAAAACTACACTGTGCAGGTTTAAACTAGGATAACTCGATAAGATCAAGTCGTGTAATTGATTTCCATGGTAGCCAGGATGAATTACAGCAACTGGAAATGCTTAATATTGAAGCTAAGGTAAGGCAGCTGAAGTTGAATCATATTTACAAATTGCTCATGGTATCCAGAATATCTTGCTGCAAATTTTGTAGGAGCAGTAGGTAGTCAGGCCTCAAATAACTACTACAAAAACAATAAACGATTGGAACGGGTTGCCTGATCACGTCAAGGTCAGTCTTATTATAAACCAGTTTAGGAAGAGAGTTAAACAAGTACCTAATGAATGATAAGATAAGAAATGGAGGAAAGTGATTTCTTGTATAGCTAATATTCGTTTAACTGTTTTATTCGACTGATTTCTTCTTTTTAATGCTTATTTAATTAATTCTTATGTATGTGATTTACTCACTTCATTTTATTCCTATGGCATCTATTCTTAGTGTGATGAGGATAAAATAAAATTTGTTGGGATTTTTAACCAGGGGAAGGGTTAGCCACCCAGGATAACCCATGAATGTCAGTGCGTTATCGAGGACTGTCGTTTTTATTCCCATTGTGGTCCTTCAGTCTTGTCCCCTACGGTGTGGCCCACACCAGTCGACTAACACCCAGGTACCTACTTACTGTTAGGTGAAAAAGGATAGCAGGTGTAAGGTTATTAACACCCAGGTACCTACATACTTCTAGATGAACAGAGACAACAGGTGTACGGAAACATGCCCAATGTTTCCACCTGTGCCGGGAACTGAACCATGGACACTCAGTGTGTGTGGCGAGAACGTTGTCAACCCCGTGACTTGGTTGATTTATTCGTTTTTTTTTTTTGTTAATACTGTTAGTAATTACAATTGATTTTTACTGCATCTAATGGCTAGGCTGGTAAAAGTATTGAATCACAATGACCACAATTAAAATAATTCACTTAGACTTTTCTGGAATTATCCTAAGTCAGGCAACTGCAGTCATCCAAAATTTGTGTAAAATTGCACCTAAGCAAACTTACTATTGGTTCATATAAACTAAACCAGAGGACATTTTCACATGCCAATAGTTACACTAACCCTCCTATGGTTACATATATCCAGGGGTGAAAATATGAAGTCGATTTATAAACTAAAACCTTGCAGGAGGAAAAAAACCCAGTAACAGGTATAATCCTTCTGGGAATCCCAATAAATAAGTGAAGAATCATAGCTGCGAGTCCAAGTAAGTATCAAACTCCAGACCATATTCCCAAATATTTAACTTAAATAATTAAAAAGTCTTTGTTTTTTCCATTGGTTATTTGAAGCAAAAACACTGTAATAGCTGTTATCCTTATGTTTAAAGCTAGATTGCCAGCAAGAAAGCCTTGACTTGTTAGTTAATGGTATGATGGTTTGAGGGTGGCTTGGACAGCACCGCCGGTCCTGCTGCTGCACACACACACACTACTTTCTCCACCAATATTTATCATGGAGTCTAATGGAAATGGACAAGCTGGAGGCAAGGACCTCATCAGGATCGGTTCCAGGGACAGTGAGGTGGGCTACCTGAGGAGTTTAGCGTTCATTACTGACCTGGTTACTTGAGAAATGTGTTATGTATTGAGGAATACACATGTTGATCATGTGTTTTTTTAGGGGGTTCTTGATGCCGGTGAAGGGCTCTTGATCCATAGAATTGAATTTGATCTCCCTTTCCATGGATCGTACTTGATTGCCTCCCATTCCTCTAGGTGTTGTATAACTCCTACGAGTTTAGTGCTTCCCCCCTTAATGTTATAATGATCACGTTTTCTGTCCTCTGTACGCTCCCTACGGGTTTAGTGCCGTGTGGGCCCCACAACTGTAGCTCCCTACGGGTTAAGTGCTGTATGGGTTCCACAATTTTGGCTCCCTACGGGTTTAGTGCTGTATAGGCCCCACAACTGTGGCTCCATACGGGTTTAGTGCTTTCCATGACTAATAATATTCAGATGTTTCCTATTCTCTCTCTATGGGCCCCGTACATATTAACATAGAGATGAGATTTTGTTGGGATTTTTAACCCAGAGGCTTAGCAACCCAGGATAACCATAATTAAGTCAGTGTATTATTGTGGACTTATTCCAGTTACAATCCTTTTAAGCTTCTTCTCTAGGATGTGATACACAATAGTCAACTATCAGACAGGTACCTATTTACTGCTAGGTGAATGGGCAGCAGGTGTAAGGAAACATTTTCACCCAGTGTCCTGTGGCTTGGTTAACAACGCTCTTGCCTTACATACTGAGTGTCTGTGGTTCAATCCCCAACACAGGTGGAAATGCCAGGCATGATTCTTTACACCTGTTGCCCCTGTTCACCTAGCAGCAAGTACGTACCTGGGTGTTAGTCTACTGGTGTGGGTTGCATCCTGGGGGACTTCAATGGAAATAAAATAGTCTCTGATGATGCACTACTTTCTTGGGTTATTCTTCCTTCTTAAGTAGTTGTAACTTGGACCTGCCTAGTGTGGTCAGTAGGCCTGCTGCAGTGCCCACTCTCTCTTATGTTCTAACTCTTTTGGTTAAATATCTGAATAAATCTTATCTTACTGGATAGCAATCCCTGGTTCTCTCTGTGTGAGAATTGATGACACTGTTAACAGCCCCCATCACCTGTTTAGCAATGGTTTTAATTATAATAATAATGACTCCACAACAGTTTGTGGGAAGTGGCTAGGGGGATAGGTATATTATTCAAATTGAAGGAAATCTTCCCTTCAAGGAAAAGTTCCTGTGATGCTGGTCTAGGTACTGAGAATCCTAGCAGGTGTTGGGTCATAGACAAAAGCTTATTTTTCTAATTTACTTGATTATTTCTAAAATTTTTTGATGAGTCACTTATGATGGTTATTATACTTTAGACAAACAATTATTACCAGTACCACATTGGCAGATGCAGTTATATCAGTGAGATTTAGACATAACAGTGCTGTTGGTGCAGAGATGTTCCTTTCTTTACATCACTAATGCTAATGCCACATTCTCAGAAACTCAGTATCCACATTTTCCATTGCTAAAACACCTTCAAACACATCTCATCAGAATCAGATTTTTTATTTTCAAATTATACAGAAATAAAGTATACTTAAAAAATTAAGAAGCCCACAGTATAAACAGCATATCAGGCAAACTTAAACTAGACTTGAAATTTAATAATACTAAATGATTACAGATCTGACAATAATTTATATTGCATGTGTTAAGATTAGAGTGCTAGTATGCTAAGTTAGTAAGGCACATGACTTGAAGGGAAGGGAGAGTAATTTTGACTGACTTGATTATTAGGTGGTAGAATCATAGTACTAACAATAATGCATGAGCATTTACAGTCAGTTTATATAATAAAACATTCACATCATATTTAGGTGTTTTTCAGTGTTATTGAGGTCATTGACAGATGGGGATTTTTTTTGTATTATCAGGTAGAGTTCTATATTTTTGTGCCTTTTATCTGTCACAGAGGTCAGTACAGCTAACATGATAAAAAAGTTACTGAATGTATGGGCTGAGAAAAAATATGGAAAGAGGCTCTGTTTAGTGTTTAGATAAGGCACAAAACTTATCACACTTCCATGCCAACAAGCATTGAGAACTAGAATGAAAGGTAAGTTCTACCTATTAGAACACTGTATTAAATGCTAAGTTGTTAGACAAACCAGGTCTGTGAAGCATGACCCTGTTTTTCTCATGTGTTCTTCACTTCATGTATTGCTGATTTCCATAAGGCACTGATTTTCAGGAACATTTCTCATGTATATTATGAGAGGATTTACTATACAGTGGACCCCCGCTTAACGATCACCTCCAAATGCGACCAATTATGTAAGTGTATTTATGTAAGTGCATTTGTACGTGTATGTTTGGGGGTCTGAAATGGACTAATCTACTTCACAATATTCCTTATGGGAAAAAATTCGGTCAGTACTGGCACCTGAACATACTATTGGAATGAAAAAAGTTCGTTAACCGGGGGTCCACTGTATTTGATGTCCAGTGTGTTTGACTCAACCTGAGTAGAAGCTCGGTGCAAATGATAGCCCAGAAATGTGGCACACACTACAAGATTCTAAAAGCTCCTTATCTGCTAAGTTTTGCTACAATAGTGTTAAATTTACATCAGATTCAGGTGTTTTTATGTAGGCCAGATATAAATGTTAAATATGTATATCTAATGTAGCATAAACTAAGAATATAGACAGTGGTTTAAGTCCCTGTCCATTCTTCTGTTTATCATAATGAAACATGCTTGTTGCATTCCAGTTAGCATTCTGTCAGTGCTGTATTTCTACCCCTAGTAATTATTATACTGAGTAGCTATAATTGTCAATAAATCTTGCACTAATGCTTCTTTATATTAACATTGCTGTTTTAATATATAAAGTTTTGTTATCTGTACAATATTTAGTCTACTTTTACAGATATAAATGTTTTCTTATCTTTACCCTCTACAGTTGGCTTTGAAGCAGACACACATGGTGAGAGAGGCCATGCAGAGAGTACATCCACATCTTAATTCAGAAATAGGTAAGCATCCATTAAAATTATTAAAATGAAATGCAGTTAACCCCCCTGTATTTGCAAGGGTTAGATTCCTAAAGGACCTAATAGGAACAGAAGAATACTGGGGCACTGCTTTAGGTCTACCAGCCCGTGATACAGGTCCCACTCACAATTGACCATATCCACTTGCTTACCTATCCAAAGTACTCGATTCAGTAACATTACTTGGGAGTTAGTTTCACTCTTCAGCTCTGTTTCCAAACTTATGTTTTTCTATATCTTTTAAACCTAAATTGTCCAACCTAATTCCATGATTGCAAGTTCTGTCATTGTTACTTATTTTTTAGGATGGTATTTATTCTGGTCATCCACTTCTGATTTGTACGCTTCAGTCATGTCTTCCCCAAATTTACACATTTCCCAAGGGTTCAGATTTTATGCCTTCAGCCTATCTTTTTAGGTAGGGTTTCTTATAGAGGACCCCTCTGGGGAGGTACCTTGATGCAGGTGTGGGGCTCTTGATCCAAGGAATTAAACCTGTTATTCCCTTTCCTTAGATTAAACTTACAATAAACTGAACATTAAAATGGTATAAAATACCGACAGATTGTTAGGTAAGACACATATGCAACAGTTAGGTATCTTTATTTTGAAACGTTTCGCCTACACAGTAGGCTTCTTCAGTCGAGTACAGAAAAGTTGATAGAAGCAGAAGATACTTGAAGACGATGTAATCAGTCCATCACCCTTAAAGTTTTGAGGTGGTCAGTGAGGGACTGACCACCTCAAAACTTTAAGGGTGATGGACTGATTACATCGTCTTCAAGTATCTTCTGCTTCTATCAACTTTTCTGTACTCGACTGAAGAAGCCTACTGTGTAGGCGAAACGTTTCAAAATAAAGATACCTAACTGTTGCATATGTGTCTTACCTTACAATAAACTGTTGATATAACAAACCTCAATATTACAGATTGGAAATTATAAACAAAATCTGCTGGTTAAATTGTACGATTAACTCCTTTTATTTTTTGTGTTTATTGCAGTATATCTGTGAATTGTGTGTACAGTACTATACTGTATTAGGTACACAGTAGAGTACTTAGTTCACTTATTTACTCTTTTTTAATACCTCTCTTATATAATGAACACCCCAGGCAGTGTATGACTTCTGTGGATTTAGCTCTCCCCTTGAATATAATAGTAATAATATTGGTACAGAGGATCAACTTCGTCATTTCTCTAGGCTTTCCAGTGTATTTGTTTATTCTGCAATATATAGACAAGAACTGAACAGTATAATGTAAATAAGGCTTTACTAAAGATATTTATTTTTATTACACATCGGCCATTTCCCACCAAGGCAGGGTGGCCTAAAAAAAAAAACTTGCATTATCATTCACTCCATCACTGTCTTGCCAGAGGCATGCTTACACTACAGTTATAAAACTGCAACATTAACACCCCTCCTTCAGAGTGCCGGCACTGTACGTACTTCCCATCTCCAGGAGTCAAGTCCAGCCTGCTGGTTTCCCTGAATCCCTTCATAAATGTTACCTTGCTTATACTCCAACAGCACGTCAAGTCCTAAAAACCATTTGTCTCCATTCGCTCCTATCTAATACGCTCACGCATGCTTCCTGGAAGTCCAAGCCCCTCGCACACAAAATCTCTTTTACCCCCTCCCTCCAACCTTTCCTAGGCTGACCCCTACCCTGCCTTCCCTCCACTACAGATTTGTACACTCGAAGTCATTCAATTTCATTCCGTCCTCTCTATATGTCCAAACCTTCTCAACCCCTCCTAGCCCTCTGAATAATAGTTTTGGTACTCCCTGCACCTCCTCCTAATCTCCAAACTACTGATTCTCTGCATTATATTCACACCACACATTGCCCTCAGACATGACATCTCCACTGCCTCCAGCCTTCTCCTTGTTATACCATTCACAACCCATGCCTCACACCCATACAGCATTGGTATAACTATATTCTTATACATTCTTCTTTTGGCTTTCATATATAAAGTTCTTTGTCTCCACAGACTCTCAGTGCACCATTCACTTTTTTCCCCTCGTCAGTTCTATGATTCACCTCATCCTTCATCAACCCATCTGCTGACATGTCCACTCCCAAATATCTGAACACATTCACCTCCATACTCTCTCCCTCCAATCTCATATCCAATCTTCCATTACCAAAGTTTTTTGTTATCCTCATCACCTTACTCTTTCCTATATTCACTTTTAATTTCCTTCTTTTACATACCCTACCAAACTCATCAACCAACCTCTGCAACTTCTCTTCAGAATCTCTCAAAAGCACAGTGTCATCAGCAAAGAGCAACTGTGACAACTCCCACTTTGTGTTAGATTCTTTATCTTTTAATCCCTCATCTCTTGCCAACACCTGAGCATTCACTTCTCTTACAACTCCATTTATAAATATATTGAACAACCATGGTGACATCACACATCCCTGTCTAAGGCCTACTTTTACTGGGAAATTATCTCCCTCTACATACTCTAACCTGAGCCTCACTATACTCACTGCTTCTACTATTTATGCTGCCTGATGTGAAAGCAAGAATTCTATTAGCTTTTTTATGAAAACTCTTGCACTATTGTCTTGGTTTTCGGATTTCTGATAACTTCATTATTTTTTACATTGTCTGATTATGATTTACATTATTTAGTTTATAAGTGCCATATATAGTTAGAGTATTTTCTTTTACCAGGATTACAATTTTTTTCATTTGTCCACCTTAAACTGCATCTGTGACTTCTCCATCATCTAGTCCCAATCATGTAGCTCCCTGGTGTCCTCATCAGCAGCTATTTGATGGCCTATTTTTGTGTCCAGCAGACTTCTGTTTTGCTATTTATTCCTTCATCTGTCTTATGTAAATTATGAATAATAAGGGGTCCAAGGCTGACCTCTGTGGAATATTGTAATGGGTCACAGTTCAGTTTTTCTGTCGCTTGTGCAAACTCCGTTGCCTATCTGTCAACCATGCCATGATCCAGAAAGGAATTTTACCTCCATTACCTTGTGGCACTATCATCAATTTCCTGTGTGGAACTCTGTGAAAGGCCTTACTGAAATTCATGTATATAATGTCATATTATATGGTCCACTTCCTCAAATTAGTGAAAAAGGTTTGTAAAATAAAGTAAGAATGCCTTTTTGTAAACCCTTATTGAGATTCACTGACCAGCATGTCCTTCATAGTGGCTTCAAATTGCATCTGCAGTTATTGATTCCATTAATTTTACAACAGTTAAGGTTAGGCTTATAGGCCTGTAATTTGATACTAGGACCGGTCTTCCCTTTGTATATAGGTATCACATTTGCCATTTTACATATGTTTAGGTCTATATCTATTTGTAGTGATTTATTGACTAGACTAATTAATGGCTTGTTAGGCTTCTCTATATATTCCTTAGCCTTGAAAACAGCTTGTTGGGGCTGGTGATTTGTTTGGTTTTAATCCGTCTACCTGTCTGAGAACCTTGTCACTAGTGACTGTAATCTTCAATAATTTGTTTTTGTTCCAACCTCTGCTATTGATTTCTGCAATTTCACTTGTATCTTCTTGTGGAAAAACGAAGAGGAAATAAGTGATAAAAATGGTAAACATTTCTTCATCATTATCAGTAAGCTGATCTGAATTATTGACCCATAAGGTAACCCTTATGGGTAGTAGGTTTGTAGACAGCAACCACCCAGGGAAGTACTACCATCCTGCCAGATGACTGTGAAACAGAAACCTGTAACTGTTTTGCATGATGGTAGGATTGCTGGTTTCTTTTTCTGTCTCATAAACACACTAGATAACAGGGATATCTTGCTACTCCTACTTACACTTTGGTCACACTTCACAGACACGCACATGCATATATATATACATACATCTATGTTTTTCCCTTTTTTCTAAATAGCTCTTGTTCTTCTTTATATCTTCTATTGTCCATGGGGAAGTGGAAAAGAATATTTCCTCCGTAAGCCATGCGTGTCGTATGAGGCGACTAAAATGCCGGGAGCAATGGGCTAGTAACCCCTTCTCCTGTAGACATTTACTAAAAAAGAGAAGAAGAAAAACTTTATAAAACTGGGATGCTTAAATGTGCGTGGATGTAGTGCGGATGACAAGAAACAGATGATTGCTGATGTTATGAATGAAAAGAAGTTGGATGTCCTGGCCCTAAGCGAAACAAAGCTGAAGGGGGTAGGGGAGTTTCAGTGGGGGGAAATAAATGGGATTAAATCTGGAGTATCTGAGAGAGTTAGAGCAAAGGAAGGGGTAGCAGTAATGTTAAATGATCAGTTATGGAAGGAGAAAAGAGAATATGAATGTGTAAATTCAAGAATTATGTGGATTAAAGTAAAGGTTGGATGCGAGAAGTGGGTCATAATAAGCGTGTATGCACCTGGAGAAGAGAGGAATGCAGAGGAGAGAGAGAGAGATTTTGGGAGATGTTAAGTGAATGTATAGGAGCCTTTGAACCAAGTGAGAGAGTAATTGTGGTAGGGGACCTGAATGCTAAAGTAGGAGAAACTTTTAGAGAGGGTGTGGTAGGTAAGTTTGGGGTGCCAGGTGTAAATGATAATGGGAGCCCTTTGATTGAACTTTGTATAGAAAGGGGTTTAGTTATAGGTAATACATATTTTAAGAAAAAGAGGATAAATAAGTATACAAGATAAGATGTAGGGCGAAATGACAGTAGTTTGTTGGATTATGTATTGGTAGATAAAAGACTGTTGAGTAGACTTCAGGATGTACATGTTTATAGAGGGGCCACAGATATATCAGATCACTTTCTAGTTGTAGCTGCACTGAGAGTAAAAGGTAGATGGGATACAAGGAGAATAGAAGCATCAGGGAAGAGAGAGGTGAAGGTTTATAAACTAAAAGAGGAGGCAGTTAGGGTAAGATATAAACAGCTATTGGAGGATAGATGGGCTAATGAGAGCATAGGCAATGGGATCGAAGAGGTATGGAGTAGGTTTAAAAATGTAGTGTTAGAGTGTTCAGCAGAAGTTTGTGGTTACAGGAAAGTGGGTGCGGGAGGGAAGAGGAGCGATTGGTGGAATGATGATGTAAAGAGAGTAGTAAGGGAGAAAAAGTTAGCATATGAGAAGTTTTTACAAAGTAGAAGTGATGCAGGGAGGGAAGAGTATATGGAGAAAAAGAGAGAGGTTAAGAGAGTGGTGAAGCAATGTAAAAAGAGAGCAAATGAGAGAGTGGGTGAGATGTTATGAACAAATTTTGTTGAAAATAAGAAAAAGTTTTGGAGTGAGATTAACAAGTTAAGAAAGCCTAGAGAACAAATGGATTTGTCAGTTAAAAATAGGAGAGGAGAGTTATTAACCCTTTCAGGGTCCGTCCCGTAGATCTACGGCTTTACGTTCGGGGTCCAAACCGTAGATCTACGCCATGAGCTCAGCTCACTCTGATAAACTGTGAGTGGTACATTTGGGCCTAGATATGAGAGAATACATATATGTGGTATGTGTGCACCACATAAAACAGATCCTGCAGCACACTGTGTATAATGAGAGAAAAAAAATGAAATCATGATTTTTCGATTAAAACAGCAACTTTGCAGTGTTTTTTCGTATGTTTTTTATAGTTGTATTTGCGATTTCTTGGTCTCATTTGATAGAATGGAAGACATATTACAGAAATAGAGATGATTTTGATTGGTTTTAGCACTGGAAATGGCTTGAAACTGAGCTCAAAGTAGCAGAAATGTTAAATTTTTGCCGATATTCAAGAGTAAACAAACGACCTCACACGTCTAATACACGTCAGCTGGTGGGTCTGATATACATTCACAAATATGGTGATGATATTTATACAATTATTACAGTATTGCATAACAGTAAATCTTCTATTTTTTGATGTGAATAAAAATTCATTATGTGAATAAAAAATAAAAATGGAATTTATTTGTAAAGCCTCAAAACATAACTAATGAACAGAGGAAATGTTAGTTTAGTGCCAGGAATGCCTACATTGTTCATTCTGGACCCTATTTTGAAATTGGAATATTTTGAACTTTGTGTTAAATTGGCCAAATTAACAATTTCCGATCACTTTATTTTGTAGTTGAAACAGTTGACTTGGCGATTTCTTGTGCTCAATCGATAGAATAGAAGTAATACTAGTGAAATAGCTAAGAATTTGGTTGATTGGAATAATGTAATTGGCCTAAAATGGGAGTCAAAGTCGGCAAAATCACCGATTCGTAAATATCGCTGACACATCAAAATTCGCGAGAGCATAATTTCATCAATTTTCCACCAAATTTCGTACTTTTTGTTTTATTACCTTCACAAAAAGATTCTCTACGATTTCATAAGAAAAAATAACAAATTTTTTTTTTGAAAATTCTTGGACACTGGTGCGTGACTCCAGATTTGGGCCTTGGACCCTGAAAGGGTTAAATGGAGAGTTAGAGGTATTGGGAAGATGGAGGGAATATTTTGAGGAATTGTTAAATGTTGATGAAGATAGGGAAGCTGTGATTTCGTGTATAGGGCAAGGAGGAATAACATCTTGTAGGAGTGAGGAAGAGCCAGTTGTGAGTGTGGGGGAAGTTCGTGAGGCAGTAGGTAAAATGAAAGGGGGTAAGGCAGCCGGGATTGATGGGATAAAGATAGAAATGTTAAAAGCAGGTGGGGATATAGTTTTGGAGTGGTTGGTGCAATTATTTAATAAGTGTATGGAAGAGGGTAAGGTACCTAGGGATTGGCAGAGAGCATGCATAGTTCCTTTGTATAAAGGCAAAGGGGATAAAAGAGAGTGCAAAAATTATAGGGGGATAAGTCTGCTGAGTATACCTGGTAAAGTGTATGGTAGAGTTATTATTGAAAGAATTAAGAGTAAGACAGAGAATAGGATAGCAGATGAACAAGGAGGCTTTAGGAAAGGTAGGGGGTGTGTGGACCAGGTGTTTACAGTGAAATATATAAGTGAACAGTATTTAGATAAGGCTAAAGAGGTCTTTGTGGCATTTATGGATTTGGAAAAGGCATATGACAGGGTGGATAGGGGGGCAATGTGGCAGATGTTGCAGGTGTATGGTGTAGGAGGTAGGTTACTGAAAGCAGTGAAGAGTTTTTACGAGGATGGCGAGGCTCAAGTTAGAGTATGTAGGAAAGAAGGAAATTATTTCCCAGTAAAAGTAGGCCTTAGACAAGGATGTGTGATGTCACCGTGGTTGTTTAATATATTTATAGATGGGGTTGTAAGAGAAGTAAATGCGAGGGTCTTGGCAAGAGGCGTGGAGTTAAAAGATAAAGAATCACACACAAAGTGGGAGTTGTCACAGCTGCTCCTTGCTGATGACACTGTGCTCTTGGGAGATTCTGAAGAGAAGTTGCAGAGATTGGTGGATGAATTTGGTAGGGTGTGCAAAAGAAGAAAATTAAAGGTGAATACAGGAAAGAGTAAGGTTATGAGGATAACAAAAAGATTAGGTAATGAAAGATTGAATATCAGATTGGAGGGAGAGAGTATGGAGGAGGTGAATGTATTCAGATATTTGGGAGTGGACGTGTCAGCAGATGGGTCTATGAAAGATGAGGTGAATCATAGAATTGATGAGGGGAAAAGAGTGAGTGGTGCACTTAGGAGTCTGTGGAGACAAAGAACTTTGTCCTTGGAGGCAAAGAGGGGAATGTATGAGAGTATAGTTTTACCAACGCTCTTATATGGGTGTGAAGCATGGGTGATGAATGTTGCAGCGAGGAGAAGGCTGGAGGCAGTGGAGATGTCATGTCTGAGGGCAATGTGTGGTGTGAATATAATGCAGAGAATTCGTAGTTTGGAAGTTAGGAGGAGGTGCGGGATTACCAAAACTGTTGTCCAGAGGGCTGAGGAAGGGTTGTTGAGGTGGTTCGGACATGTAGAGAGAATGGAGCGAAACAGAGTGACTTCAAGAGTGTACCAGTCTGTAGTGGAAGGAAGGCGGGGTAGGGGTCGGCCTAGGAAAGGTTGGAGGGAGGGGGTAAAGGAAGTTTTGTGTGTGAGGGGCTTGGACTTCCAGCAGGCATGCGTGAGCGTGTTTGATAGGAGTGAATGGAGACAAATGGTTTTTAATACTTGACGTGCTGTTGGAGTGTGAGCAAAGTAACATTTATGAAGGGGTTCAGGGAAACCGGCAGGCCGGACTTGAGTCCTGGAGATGGGAAGTACAGTGCATGCACTCTGAAGGATGGGTGTTAATGTTGCAGTTTAAAAACTGTAGTGTAAAGCACCCTTCTGGCAAGACAGTGATGGAGTGAATGATGGTGAAAGTTTTTCTTTTTCGGGCCACCCTGCCTTGGTGGGAATCGGCCGGTGTGATAATAAAAAAAAAAAAATTAGGTAACCCTTCTCTTTTGATTCACTTATAAATGCCTCTCGTCCCCCTCCCTCCTTTTTTTTTCTTACCCCAAGAGATTTTTAGGCTGTTGATTATCCATATAGGTTAATTTTTGTTTCATCAAATTTCTTGATTAGGACTTTTTGTGCAGGCTACTGTTGGCATTTTGTGGACACATTCTTTTCCACATTATAAAGATTTTATATTACAAAACTGTAAGTAATTTTATCATAGTAAGGCAGTAGCCTGCACAAGAGGCAGCTTGCACAACAATCTGGAAAATGTCAGTCTGGCAATCATCTCCACTGTCCATCTGGTCTTCCTCATGATAATGATATCAAGTTAGCCCAGTGATATTTGAAACGAAATGACTGATGATTGCTTTTTCCTTCCTTGTTTGTCTGAATCAGGTCAACTAGGCTATATCCTCTTTTTCTGCTAAGACACTAGATTAAATTTCCAATGAAATTGTTCTAGTCAGTTTGGCTAAAGTTAAAATCCCTCATTAACCCCTTGACTGTCGAAACCTCAAATCCTGAGGTGTCTTCTGGTGTCGAAAAATTTTTGAAAAAAAAAAAAAAAAATATTTTCTTATGAAATGATAGAGAATCTTTTCCCTGATGGTAATGACACCAAAGGAATGAAATTTGATGGAAAAGTTACGGAATTATGCTCTCGCGAAGTTAGCGACCTCGGCGATATTTACGAATCAGCGATTTTGCCCACTTTGAGCTCTATTTTTGGCTAATTCCATTGTTCCAGTCGACCAAACTCATAGCTATTTCTTTAGAACTCCATTTGTTCTATCGATTGAGTACAAGAAACTGCCCATTTACTGATTTCAACTACCCAATAACGTGGTCAGAAATTTGCAATTTGGTCAATTTCACGCAAATTAAAAAAATATGCCAATTTCAAAATAGGGTCCAGAATGAACAATGCAGACATTTCTGGCTCTAAAATAACATTTTCTTTGTTCATCAGTCACGTCTCCAGGCCCCTCTGATATTACTCTTGCTTTCTATTTTGAATTTTTATTCAAACAAAAAATAGAAGATTTACTGTTATGCAGACTACTGCAATATTGTAAAAATTGTTTAAATGATGTCAACCCATTCATGACTGCATATTAGAATGGCTAGTTGGACAATGACATCATTTGTTTACTTTTGAACATTGGCAAAAATCAAACATTTCCCCTACTTTGAGCTCCATTTCAAGGTTCTTTTCATAGTAAAACCAATCAAAATCACCTCTATTTCTATAATATGTTTTCCATTCTATCAAATGAGACCAAGAAAACGAGAATACAACCATAAATACTATATGAAAATACACCACAAAGTCGGTGTTTTAATCCAGAAAAATGGTTTTTTTTTTTTTCTCATTATGCACTGCATGATGCAAGAATTTTTTATATGGTGCACACTGACCACACAGACCCATTCTCTCACATGTGGGCCTACCAGCTTTCTCCTGCTTGATTTGAAGCCGCTAGAATTTTTGAGTATATATACATCTCTTATTCCACTGACTTCATTATTATTGACATTAAGAAAAATGCCCATAACCAAAAGTAGTCATTTGGGTGCAGGAAATCCATTGTGCACATCATATTTGAATTACAGTGGCTAGCCCCCAATTTAGTGGTTGTGCACCAAGTAAAAAAACAAAATAATCAAAGCTATTATTGAAAAACCTTTTAGTAAAAGTGTTGAATAATCAGTGTGTGTGAATTGCAAAGCTTGCAAGTTTGGAAGTTTGACTACATTATAGAAATATAATTGATACTGTATCACATGCAGAGTTATAGAGCACTTGTGCAAGTACCAGACATTTACACCTACTGAATGTTTAGCGTGACTTTTAGTCATTAGATGTAGTGTATAAATAATTTTGAATTTGGATGGGTGACTGAGTGGGTAAGTGTGCAGTTGTTGAGGGCAGTAATGAGGGTAGTGGGTGGCTGTGACCCCTCTTTTTGTATTAATGTACAATTAAAATTCACCACTCCATAACCTGTGTCAAGTTTTAAGTAGTATGTAAGCATTAGGATTAGTCTGCCCAAAATGCTTAGGCATACTAATGGGTTTCTTTGCATTTAACAATATTTTAGTATGTAAACTACATATTGTATGTTATGCAACAAAATGAATTTTTGAATTTGAAAATAAATCAGTCCAGTGCAATATATTGGTGATTTTTTATTTATATTTTGTCTTTCATGATTTATTTGTTAGCTTGATTAAAATGCACAGTTAGTTTAAATATTGGAACTAGTGATCTAGTTATTAATGTGCTATTTGTATTGTTTGTATGACTTACTTTTATTACTCTAGTGTCTATGAAGACTAAAGGTGATAAGATCCAGGATGTGGCATTGTCAAAGATTGGCAGCAAGAGTCTCTTTACAAAGGAACTTGAGCTAGCTCTGGAAGCCCAGTCAGTGGATGTGGTGGTGCACTCATTAAAGGTTTGTCTATTAATGTTTTATACTGATTGGAAAGACAGTTCAACCTGTGTATATATATGTATTGAGGGTAGGATTTGATAAAATTCTTAGTAAGCATTTGATGGGGTAATTTCATCACATCAATTTTTTCTGTACTTGACCTCATTGTTTTTATCCACTTCTTGCTTTCATGGGAGTGAAGAGGCATTTACCTCTATTCAATATTCGTTTAAAAATATTAGAGGTTTATTTGTGATACAGTGGGCATAGCCTACTTGTAATAGCAACATTTTTACGAAGACTATAAGTATGCACTTATCCCTATTTTTTTTTTTTTTTCAGTATTTCTAAGCTGGCTGGAACAGTAACCAAAAACCCACACTTAAGAAAGGAACTTTGACGATATTTCAACTTGTCCAGGACCATTGTCAAGTCAATTGTGACTTGACAATGGTTTGAGACTTCAGAACATTGTCATATGGTTTCTTTCCTATGTGTAGGTTTCTGATGACTGTTGAATGTTACTTAGGTATTATTTCTAGCATAGCAGTAATACTAACCATAGACATTTAATATTTCATCAGGACCTTCCCACAACATTGCCTGATGGTATGGTAATTGGTGCAGTGCTGAAGCGTGAGGATCCCCGAGATGCTGTCATCATGCATCCCAAGTATGCAGAGTGTACTTTAGCAACACTTCCTAAAGACTCGGTCATTGGTAAAGTTTCTTATTTTGTGATGGATTTGCTAATGTCAAAATTATTTTTTCTTATGGGTCATATTTGTCAGTAATTCCTGCACAATATCAAACTCCCAGAAATGATGATTACAGTATCTAGCAGTTTGCCTTATTTGTGACTATTTTTTTTTAACACCAGCCATCTCTCACTAACTTGGGTGACCCCCAAAAAGGGAAACACATTCACCATAATTCATTCAAAGGTGTGCTGATATCACAATTCAGATGACTCTGAATTGCAGTGTAGTTTTTTTTGTTGTTGTTGTTCTTGGGTCACCCTGCCTCGGTGGGAGATGACCGGAGAGATAATAGTCCTGATAACCTCAATAATGTTGGCCAGAGTCTTGGTGACCTCAGTAGTCTTGATGAGTTTTAGTAGTCTTGGCTATGGTCTTGGTGGAAGACACTTTCGACTACAGGTTTGGTGACTAGTTACCTTGACCCAAGAGTCTGGGTGACCTTAGTAATCTTAATTACAGTCTTGCTGACAACACTTCTATTTTGATATCAATAGTCTTTGTGAAACATCATAGGCTCTTCCTTACTGGCCAACACAGCTGGTCTAGATTATCATAAAGATTTTTAATGTCATCACCAGCTTTCAAGATGCCAGGTAATATGAATGAATATTATAAATATTTTTTTTATTAACACACTGGCCATTTCCCACCAAGGCAGCGTGGCCTGAAAAAGAAAAACTTTCATCATTCACTCCATGACTGTCTTGCCAGAGGCGTGCTTACACTGCAATTATAAAACTGTAACATTAACACCCCTCCTTCATGTAGGTAGTAGGTTGGTAGACAGCAACCACCCAGGGAGGTACTACCGTCCTGCCAAGTGAGTGTGAAATGGAAACTTGTAACTGTGACATCGGGAAGGGCAGGAGACAGGAGCTGCTGGAAAAGTACAGGTTAGCCATAGATGTCGTCAGGTCTAAGGGAGGGATCCCAATCATATGTAGCATCTTACCTAGAAGGGGAGTGGGCAATGAATGGATGTCTAGAGCAGTGGGTATGAATTACTGGCTAGACAGGTACTGCAAGGAACTTGCGTACCCATTCATTGATAACTGGGACATATTCCATGGCAAACGTGCTATGTATGCAAGGGATGGGGTTCATCTCTCTGGGGCTGGAGTGGATGCATTAGCCAATTTGATTGAGGGGGTTATTGGTGACCTGTCTAGATTATAGAGGTATGGGTGTCTGTGGGAAACAGTCAGGCTGCAGTACTAGGGTTGAAAACAGCAGATATAACCAGGATACCTCAGGGATATGTTTAAAAGACAATATTCGAAATAAAGTTGCTACTAAAGGCAAAGCAATTGATCAACAGAGATAGTAGAGGGCAATGAGTGACTAGCTCCCTTAAGGTTTACTATACAAATAGTAGGAGTCTAAGAAATAAGATAGATGAACTAAGATTACTTGCAAGTGTAGGTAATATAGATATTATTGCTATAACAGAGTCCTGGTTCAACTTGAAAGATAGAGAAATGCCTTCTGAATACAACATACAGGGTTATAAACTATTCCACACTGATAGGGTCAACAGGAAGGGTGGTGGAGTGGTGATGTATGTCAGAGATAATTTAAATTGTTCTTAGACAAGATATAAGATTAGAAACATTGGACACAGTCTGTTTAGCAACAGTTTCTCGAGGGTCGTGAAAAGTTAATTTTGGGTGTGATTTATAGGCCACCAAACCTTGATAGAGAGTGCAGTAAGCTGCTATGGGACAAAATTCATAAGGCATCTAGATATGAAAATGTGTTAATGGGAGATTTTTAACTTTGGACTCATTGATTGGAACAATGTGACAGGAAATCTTGAGTATTAACTTTCTTGATACGGTTCAGGATTGCTTTTTAAAACAGTTTGTGACAGAACCAACTAGAGGAAACAATCTGCTTGACTTGGTTCTTGCCAACAATGAATCACAAATTAATAATCTTGAGGTTGATGATGAGCTTGGGGAAAGTGATCACAAATTACTTCTTTTCAATATATCATGGAATTACCCAGATAACTGCAATCAAGTCTCTGTCCCAGACTTCTGCTCGGCCAATTTCATGGCACTGAGAAATTACCTGGGTGGGGTAAATTGGGATGACTTGACAATGGGTCAGGTTGATTGTGTTGGTTGCCAATATGACATTTTTCAGAGCATAGTCCTAGCTACCCAGACAACTTTTGTTCTGAGTAGGGAAATTAGATCTAACAAAAATGATCCCAAATTGATGAACATTAGATTAAAACATCTCATTGGTCAAAAGAGAGGCATATATACACATATCAAAAGAGGGGATGGGCAGTTAAGAAATCAGTATATTCAACTAAAGAGAGGAAAAAAGGAATAAGAAAAGCAAAAAGGGATTGAGGCTAAGGTCGCAAGGGACTCGAAGACTAACCCAAAAGGGTTCTTTCAGGTATACAAAAGTAAGATTAGGGACAAGATAGGCCCACGTAAGAGTAACTAAGGTCAGATCACTGACGGTGATAAGGAAATGTGTGAAATTTTCAATACTTACTTCCTCTCAGTTTTTACTCAGGAAGATACTAGTGAAATTCCAGAAATAATAAATTATGTAGAACAGGATGATAAACTATGCACGATTGGGGTAACTAGGGACATCGTCCTCAGACAAATAGAGAAATTAAAACCTAACAAATCCCCAGGCCCTGATGAATTGTTTTGCAAGGGTTTTAAAGGAATGTAAAGAGAAACTTAGCAAACTTTTGGCTAATCTTTTCAATATATCACTACAAACTGGCATAGTGCCAGATAAGTGGATAATGGCAAATGTAATAGTACCTATTTACAAGGCAGGTGACAGGTCCTTAGCTTCGAACTATAGACCAATAAGCCTTACCTCCATAGTGGGAAAATTTATGGAATAAAAAATTGCCGAGGCAATTCGTAGCTATCGTGAAAGGCATAAATTGATTAATGAATCGCAACACGATTTTACAAAGGGGCGTTCCTGTCTTAGGAATATACTAACTTTTTTCATAAAGGTATTTGAGGAGGTAGATCGTGATATTGAATGATATTGTGTATATGGACTTCAGTAAGGCTTCAGAGGCTATTGAGGAAACTTAAGGCACACGGAATAGGAGGAGAGGCATGGCTGACAAATAGGCAGCAGAGAGTTTGCATATATGGGAAGAAATCAGAATGGGCCCACATTACAATCGGTGTTCCACAGGGGTCAGTATTGGGCCCCTTGTTCACAATTTACATAAATGACATAGGTGAGGGAATTAACCCTTTGAGGGTCGACAGGCCCTCTCCGAGACTTGTTCTCAGGGTCGGTCAATTTAAAAAAAAAAAAAAAAAAAAAAAATTCTAATGAGAAGATAGAGAATCTTTTCCCGATCATAATGACATCAAAAGTATGAAATTTGATGGAAAACTTAGGGAATTATGCTCTAGCGAAGTTAGCGGTCTCGACGATGTTTACGCATCGGCGATTTTGCCCACTTTGAGCTCTATTTTTGGCCAATTCCAATGTACTAGTCGACGAAAATCATAACTATTTCGCTAAAACTCTATTTTTTGTATTGAATGAGTACAAGAAACCACCCATTTACCGATTTCAACTATCTAATAAAGTGGTCAGAATTTAACAATTTTGCCAATTTCACACAAATTTCAAAAGATGCCAATTTCCGAATAGGTTCCAGAATAAACAAGAAAGACATTCCTGGCACTAAAATAACTAAGTTCTCTGTTCGTTAGTCACATCCCCAGGCCCCTCTTATATTTCTTTGGCTTTCCACTTTCAATTTTTATTCTTACAAAAAATAGAAGATTTACTGTTATGCAGACTACTGCATTAGTGTAGAAATGGTATAAATAATATCAGCCCACTTGTGAAAGAATATTAGACTCGCCAGTTGACGCGTATTGGATGCTTGGCATGATTTATTTACTTTTGAACTTTGGTAAAAATCGACCATTTCTGCTACTTTGAGCTCAATTTCAAGGTACTTTTCATTGTAAAACCAGTCAAAATCATCTCAGTTTCTGTAATATGTCTTCCATTCTATAAAATGAGACCAAGAAAAGTAGAATACAACAATAAATACCATACGAAAATACAGTGCAAAGTCGCTGTTTTATTATTATTATACTGTGCACACTGACCACATAGACCCATTCTTTCATATGTAGGCCTACCAGCTTTCTCCCACTAGATTTGAGGGCACTAGAATTTAGGCGTACTAGAACGTCAAAAACCCTGGGTCATAAGCCGTACTAGTACGGCCGAAACCCCCAAAGGGTTAATAGTGACATGAGCAAATTTGCTGATGACACCAAAATAGGCCGTCCAATTCATTCTAATGAGGACATTAGAGCACTCCAGGATGATTTGAATAGACTGATGCAATGGTCGGAAAAGTGGCAGATGCAACTTGATATAGACAAATGCAAAGTTCTAGATGTTGGAAAGGATAATAACCATGCCACATATAAACTAAATAATGTAGATCTTAATATTACTGATTGCAAAATGGATTTAGGAGTTCTGGTTAGCAGTTACCTGAAACCAAGACAACAGTGCATAAGCGTTCGCAGTATAGCTAACAGAATCCTTAGCTTCATATCAAGAAGTAAAAATAATAGAAATCCTCAGGTTGTTCTTCAACTCCATATATCCTTGGTTAGGCTTTATTTAGATTATGCTGCACAGTTCTGGTCACTGTATTACAGAATGGATACACAAATAACCCGCACATAAAAGAGAGAAGCTTACGACGACGTTTCGGTCCAACTTGGACCATTTACAAAGTCACACTAACCAGAAGTGGAGCAGGACGGCTATATAAATGGTCCTAGTCGGACCGAAACGTCGTCGTAAGCTTCTCTCTTTTATGTGCAGGTTATTTGTGTATCGTTCCAGTCACGGTATTGTGCCTTTTTTTTTGTTACAGAATGGATATAAATGCACTGGAAAACGTACAGAAGAGGATGACAAAGTTGATCCCATGTATCAGAAATCTTCCCTATGAGGATAGGCTGAGGGCCCCAAATCTGCACTCTATAGAAAGGCATAGATTTAGGGGGGATATGATTGAGGTGTATAAATGGAAAACAGGAATTAATAAAGGGGATGTAAATCACACACAAAATGGGAGTTGTCACAGCTGCTCTTTGCTGATGACACTGTGCTCTTGGGAGATTCTGAAGAGAAGTTGCAGAGATTGGTGGATGAATTTGGTAGGGTGTGCAAAAGAAGAAAATTAAAGGTGAATACAGGAAAGAGTAAGGTTATGAGGATAACAAAAAGATTAGGTGATGAAAGATTGAATATCAGATTGGAGGGAGAGAGTATGGAGGAGGTGAACGTATTCAGATATTTGGGAGTGGACGTGTCAGCGGATGGGTCTATGAAAGATGAGGTGAATCATAGAATTGATGAGGGAAAAAGAGTGAGTGGTGCACTTAGGAGTCTGTGGAGACAAAGAACTTTGTCCTTGGAGGCAAAGAGGGGAATGTATGAGAGTATAGTTTTACCAACGCTCTTATATGGGTGTGAAGCGTGGGTGATGAATGTTGCAGCGAGGAGAAGGCTGGAGGCAGTGGAGATGTCATGTCTGAGGGCAATGTGTGGTGTGAATATAATGCAGAGAATTCGTAGTTTGGAAGTTAGGAGGAGGTGCGGGATTACCAAAACTGTTGTCCAGAGGGCTGAGGAAGGGTTGTTGAGGTGGTTCGGACATGTAGAGAGAATGGAGCGAAACAGAATGACTTCAAGAGTGTATCAGTCTGTAGTGGAAGGAAGGCGGGGTAGGGGTCGGCCTAGGAAGGGTTGGAGGGAGGGGGTAAAGGAGGTTTTGTGTGCGAGGGGCTTGGACTTCCAGCAGGCATGCGTGAGCGTGTTTGATAGGAGTGAATGGAGACAAATGGTTTTTAATACTTGACGTGCTGTTGGAGTGTGAGCAAAGTAACATTTATGAAGGGATTCAGGGAAACCGGCAGGCCGGACTTGAGTCCTGGAGATGGGAAGTACAGTGCCTGCACTCTGAAGGAGGGGTGTTAATGTTGCAGTTTAAAAACTGTAGTGTAAAGCACCCTTCTGGCAAGACAGTGATGGAGTGAATGATGGTGAAAGTTTTTCTTTTTCGGGCCACCCTGCCTTGGTGGGAATCGGCCAGTGTGATAATAATAAAAAAAAAAAAAAAAAAAAAATAATAAAAATAGCATTCTAAAAATATCTAGCCTAGACAGGACTTGAAAAATTGGTTTTGAGCTGGAAAAATTCAGATTCAGGGAAGATATAGGAAAGCACCGATTTTTAATAGTTGTAGATGATTGGAACAAACTCCTGAGTACTGTTATAGAAGCTAAGATGTGTTGTTTTAAAAGTAGGTTGGATAAATACATGATTGGGTGTGGGTGGGTGTGAGTTGGACCTGACTAGCTGGTGCTACTGGGTCAGATGCCATGCTCCTTCCTTAAGTGGTGGTGACCTGACTGGGTGGGCCATTGGTCTAAGCAGGGGGTTGACATGGACCTGCCCTGCATGGGCCAGTAGGCCTGTTGCAGTGTTCCTTCTTTCTTATGTTGTTATATCTAAGTTTTTCTTCTTTTTTCTTAATACGTAGTTCTTGTTGTTTTTTATTTCCCTTATTCTCCATGGGGAAGTGGAAAAGAATCTTTCCTCCATAAGCGTATCGTAGGAGGCGACTAAAATGCTGGAAGCAATGGGCTAGTAACCCCTTCTCCTGTATAAACTACTAAAAACGAGAAAAAGAAAGACTTTGTTATAAATACATGTATATAATAAAATATTTGGAGGGTCATTTGAAATGGGATGTCTTTGCCGATTTGGAAAAGTATGTAACAACTGAGTGAAGGTGAATGTGTTTCCCTCTCTGGGTCACTTTAACTTGGTGGGATATAGATTTTTTTTTTTTTCAACAAGTCGGGCGTCTCCCACCGAGGCAAGGTGACCCAAAAAGAAAGAAAATCCCCAAAAAGAAAATACTTTCATCATCATTCAACACTTTCACCTCACTCACACATAATCACTGTTTTTGCAGAGGTGCCTAGAATACAGCAGTTTAGAAGTATATGCAACATATAAAAATATATCCCTCCAAACTGCCAATATCTCAAACCCCTCCTTTAGAGTGCAGGCATTGTACTTCCCATTTCCAGGACTCAAGTCTGGTTATATAAAATAACCGGTTTCCCTGAATCCCTTCACTAAATATTATTATGAGGAGTTTAAATAAAATGGGCACCAGTTAAATGTCTGAGCATTATAGGCAGGACCCTTCCCATTTACCCTAGGCATCATTTTCCTCTCAACATCAAAACTGTGGTAGAGCAATTTAATTTTTAATAAAATTTAATATTAGTGCAAGTCTGTTTCCATGAGAACTTTCTTAACTTGATTGAGCAATATTATTTGTAAGCAAACAAGTTTGATTTATAAATAAAAGCTTGTATGCGTTGTATTTATTATAATGAATGTACAGTATGCTCAAGTTTAAGTATCTAGAAAAATTCTGCAGGCATAATTGTATTTCAAAATGAGGCATGCTGCTCTGGATATTGTGCAGTTACTGTTATATATTTAGTATGGATATATTGTACACCCCTCCTTCAGAAGGAGGGGTGTTAATGTTGCAGTTTAAAAACTGTAGTGTAAAGCACCCTTCTGGCAAGACAGTGATGGAGTGAATGATGGTGAAAATTTTTCTTTTTCGGGCCACCCTGCCTTGGTGGGAATCGGCCGGTGTGATAATAAAAAAAAATAATATTGTACAGTAGCTACTAGTAGTCTTTTCATTGACAGGTTCTCATATTAAATTAGGATATAAATATTGATGCTTGGGAAATTTTTTCATAAAATTCTGGATGCATTTGCAGGTACCAGCTCTCTTCGACGCAGTGCTCAGTTGAAACGAAAGTATCCGGACCTGTGTTTTAAGAGTGTGCGTGGAAATTTGAACACACGTTTTCGTAAGCTAGATGATGCAGACGATTATGCAGCCCTTGTTCTTGCTGCAGCTGGAGTGATCAGAATGGGCTGGAAAAACAGAATCTCTCAGGTTAGCGAACAGTTTTTGCACTTCTGACTCATTTCTCATATATACACTACTACTACAAATAAATAATGACTGAACTGTGTGAAACATCTTATAATCAGTGTCTTTGATGCATGTCATTTTCACACAACTAATAAACAGCATATTTATTTTGTTTACATCAGTAAGTGATGTAATATCCTGTATGCTGTCATTGCTCCGTTCATCCCAATTTTTAACACCTAGCTGAAAAAAGTTCTTTCAGATATCCTTGTTGCTTATATAGGTGTGTAATTTCTAACCATTTTCTCATATTTTTGTAGCATACCTGGTAAAAAAGCCTACCATTTTCTACTCTGTGCACATATTGTACTTGTTTGCAAATAGTGACCAGATCCTCTCTTGTTGCTTGTCAAGTGACAAAGCTTTGTTTTCACATTCTCTCTTCATAGCTTATCTGGCACAATTCATGTCTTTCATCTGCCATACTTACTCCTTTTCTAGGTACAACTAAGAAGTTATATATCTTTTAACTCTTTAATCCATAAACAGTCCAAACGTATATATACGTTTTTACCGCTAGTGCCCCAAACGTATATATACGTTTTATTTTTCCTGCCTTCAAATTTGGCACGATTGGCTTGAGATGCCTTGTCAGCATAGAATGGGTCCTAACACTCAGTGTGCACGGTATTAAAAAAATCTGGGACCACTTAGTACCTTGTGGGAGCACCAGTTCAAATGAGTGCCAGCTAGAGCAAACAGTGCAGCAAACACCTGGGATTCACTGATGTCATGTAGTATTAACACACCCATTTTAAGAGGAAAGTGATTTTGATCCTGAGTTTAGTGGCTTTGAGGTGGATGTGGCCACAAGTGGTCGAGGAAATATCAAAAAACCTCAATAATAACCCATGTGCAATATTTGTGCAACACCCTTTCAGAATGTCTTATAACCTATGCCCTAAGTAAAGAGAAACAATTCTGGCTGGCTGGCTGGGCTGGCTGGGCTGGCTGGGCTGGGCTGGGCTGGGCTGGGCTGGGCTGGGCTGGGCTGGGCTGGGCTGGGCTGGGCTGGGCTGGGCTGGGCTGGCTGGCCTGGCTCTATCTCTGTATCTGTCTATCTCTGTGTGTCTGTCTCTATTTGTCTTTGTCTCTGTCTGTCTCTATCCCTGTCTATCTCTTTTTGTCTGTCTATCTCTGTCTCACAGGTACACACAAATACAAGTATACATAGTGTAAATTACCTAGGATAACCCAAAAAAATCCAAACAAAGTGCTATACTCTGCTTGAAGATGTGAGTAAAGGTGATGATGCAGTCTTGTGGCTCTCTCTCAGACAGAGAGCTAGATGGATAGACAGGGAGCTTGACAGACAGAAATGTTTGTGTACCAGCAAAAACAAAGCTAGGGGGATGGTCATCTAATCTTTTCTTATCAGCTGCACCCTCTTCCACCCTCGTTTATGCTCATCAAATGTCAGCTCTTATCAGATGTTATCTCCCCTTATCATGTCACTGTCAGGGATGGACTTTGTTTTTCATACTTCAAGAGAACTTATTATTTTATTATTATTACCTCTTAAGTTCTTCTTCCTCCTTCTCCTTCTTCCTCCTTCTCCTTCTTCTTCCTCCTCCTCCTCCTCCCTCCTCCTCCTTCCTCCTCCTTCTTCCTCCTCCTCCTCCTCCTCCTCCTCCTCCTTCCTCCTCCTCCTCCTCCTCCCTCCTCCTCCTCCTCCTCCTCCTCCTCCTCCTCCTCCTTCTCCTCCTCCTCCTTCTTCTCCTTCTTCTTCTTCTCCTTCTCCTCCTCCTCCTCCTCCTCCTCCTCATTATTATTATGCACTTCCACATATCCAAAACATTGCTGGGACATATAAATACTTTGTATATATTCCAAGACAATAGTAAATGACCAAGGCAGGTGTAAATGTCCACCTGTCAATGTGTTTGTGACAATGTGAGTGTAATTTCAGTACCTAATACTAGTGTCAGAACAAAGATTTGTTATGAAATGACAAGAATTACTATAAACTGTAATTATCAGAACATGAAAATTATATAAAATAATATGAAAATAGAAAAAAGGTATATCTGCAACACTTTTGCAAGCGGCAGTGCTCCATGTTGCCGTCAGGTGATCCCCAAGTGCTAACTTTGCGGCCTCATATCTCGGTAAATACTGACTCTAAATTTTTTTTTATCCTATAACAATTAGAAAAATGTGCTCTTTTCTTCAATAAAAAAAAAAGATTTTTTTATTTTTCAAAATATTCGGGGCACTGGGGTAGTGAATGTATATATACGTTTGGACCGTTTAAGGGTTAAGGAGTACTGTAAAATGTAAATCAGTGACTTGGGGGTGCATCTTCTAGACCACACAAGTTGTCTGTCCACTCTGGCTTAAAAATAAACATTTTGAGTATCCACAGTATGTGATGAGATCTTACAGATGCATGGGGTGAATTTTCAACTCAGTATCTACTGCCATACTACTTATGATAAAAAGTATTTCTAGCTCCAAGGCCATGCATTTTCATGAGTCTTACAAGTAATGAAATGTATGAATGTAACATAGATTAGTGATATGGTGTGCTACAGTATAATACAGCAAGCCTTCTTACAATATGACT
This sequence comes from Cherax quadricarinatus, assembly GCF_038502225.1. Lineage (NCBI taxonomy): Eukaryota > Metazoa > Arthropoda > Malacostraca > Decapoda > Parastacidae > Cherax > Cherax quadricarinatus. Next base: position 24,532,474 of record NC_091332.1, read on the forward strand.
TGACATTGGATGAATTAGGTGCAACACAGATCGGAAAATTATTAAAAAAAAAAAAAATTATATTAGGGAAAACTCTTGATAATATAAAGAGTAAATCTAACAAAAACAATTAAGTAAAGGGAAGTTTGGGTAGTACATTCCATTATTAGAAAAGAATTGCTCACTGATGGCCTGGCTGGGTGTCCACAAGAGGTGCAGTCTCACTGTTCTTGCTAATTGAGAGCAGTGTATGTCTACTAGACAGCCGATGCTTTAAAAAAAATTATTATTTTTAATGATAATAAAAATAAAAAGAATAATGTTTTTTAAAGCATCGGCCATATCTTACCGAGGCAACTAACAAGAAAAACAAGTCTTTCTTTTAAAATTTAGTAATCTATACAAAAGGGAAAAGGAAAGTTTATCCTTCTAAATTTAGTAATATATACAGGAGAAGGGGCTCCTGACATTTTAGTCATCTCTTATGACACACATGGCTTATGAAGGAAGAATTCTTTTCCACTTCCCCATGAAGATTAGAGGAAATAAAGAAGAACAAGTACTATTAAGACAATAGAAGAAAACCCAGATGGGTAGGTATATGTACATGTGCACATGCATGTGTAGTATGACCTAAGTGTAAGTAGAAGTAGCAAGATATACCTGCTCTTCTTCATGTTTATGATACAAAAAAGACACCTGCAATCCTTCCATCACATAAAATAATTACAGGCTTTCATTTTACACTCACTTGGTAGGACAGTGGTACCTCCCTGGGCGGTTGCTGTCTACCAACCTTCTACCTAGATATATATCTTATAGGTGAATAATCTGTACATTAATATGAAGCACCATGTGTTTCCCCTCATCTTGATTTTTACCATTGTTAGTGTGTGGATTTGCCTAATTTACTGAATTGTACTGAATTGTGTAGCTAGACTGGCATTTTTGCTTCTGACTAGAGTTTCCAATAGTTCCTACTTGTATGAACTGCATTGGCTCCCTGTCAGAGCAAGAATTGAATTTAAACTGTTTAAAGCTATTAAGTTTCACTTTCATGTTGGGCTTGATAATGTTCTTGTGAATTGCTCTGGGTCCTTTTAGACTCACTGAGCCTCATTCTGTTGGGGAGAAATCTTTTGCAGAAAGAGACTTTTCTTATGTAGCTCCTAAATTGTTAACCAGGTTGCCAGTGTCAAGAGTCAGGAATATGTTCATGCTTTCAAGTCTCAGTTAAAAACATTTCTAGAGCTTATGATCCTGGTGATCATACTATCACTCTTGACTGTAAACTTTAATATATTATTTTTTTTTTTTTTTATTATCACACCGGCCGATTCCCACCAAGGCAGGGTGGCCCGAAAAAGAAAAACTTTCACCATCATTCACTCCATCACTGTCTTGCCAGAAGGGTGCTTTACACTACAGTTTTTAAACTGCAACATTAACACCCCTCCTTCAGAGTGCAGGCACTGTACTTCCCATCTCCAGGACTCAAGTCCGGCCTGCCGGTTTCCCTGAATCCCTTCATAAATGTTACTTTGCTCACACTCCAACAGCACGTCAAGTATTAAAAACCATTTGTCTCCATTCACTCCTATCAAACACGCTCACGCATGCCTGCTGGAAGTCCAAGCCCCTCGCACACAAAACCTCCTTTACCCCCTCCCTCCAACCCTTCCTAGGCCGACCCCTACCCCGCCTTCCTTCCACTACAGACTGATACACTCTTGAAGTCATTCTGTTTCGCTCCATTCTCTCTACATGTCCGAACCACCTCAACAACCCTTCCTCAGCCCTCTGGACAACAGTTTTGGTAATCCCGCACCTCCTCCTAACTTCCAAACTACGAATTCTCTGCATTATATTCACACCACACATTGCCCTCAGACATGACATCTCCACTGCCTCCAGCCTTCTCCTCGCTGCAACATTCATCACCCACGCTTCACACCCATATAAGAGCGTTGGTAAAACTATACTCTCATACATTCCCCTCTTTGCCTCCAAGGACAAAGTTCTTTGTCTCCACAGACTCCTAAGTGCACCACTCACTCTTTTTCCCTCATCAATTCTATGATTCACCTCATCTTTCATAGACCCATCCGCTGACACGTCCACTCCCAAATATCTGAATACGTTCACCTCCTCCATACTCTCTCCCTCCAATCTGATATTCAATCTTTCATCACCTAATCTTTTTGTTATCCTCATAACCTTACTCTTTCCTGTATTCACCTTTAATTTTCTTCTTTTGCACACCCTACCAAATTCATTTAATATATATATTCCTCATTAGGTTTCCAAAAATAATAAAATCCCAAATTATTATTATTACAATTTTTTTTAATACACTGGTTGTCTCCCACCAGGTAGGGTGACTCTCAAAAAAGAAACACTTCCATCATCATTCACCCCATCACTGCCTTGCTGGAGGTATGCAGATACTGCAGTTCAGATGGCCCTCCAAACTGCACATATCCCCACACTTCCTTCAGAGTGCAGGCATTATTTTTCCCGTCTCCAGGACTCAAATATAACTAACCGGTTTCCCTGAATCTTTCTTAAATGTTACCTTGCTCACACTCCAACAACACGTTAAGTCATAAAAATCACTTGCCTCCACTCCTTTCTAACATGCTCATTCATGCCTGCTGGATGTTTAAGCCTCTCGCATACAAAACCTTCTTTATCCCCTCCCTCCAGCCTTTCCAAGGCCAATCCCCTACCCTGCCTTCCCTCCACTACAGATTTATTTATTGCTTCCTCTTACCTAAGTGTCTAAAACACCTTAACAGTCTCTGCTCAGCCCTCTGGAAAATACTTTGTCACCCTACATCTAATCTCCAAGCTATGAATTCTCTGCATAATCACTCCACACATTGCCCTCATATACAATATCTCCACTGCCTCCAGCTGCCTCCTCCTCATTGCAACATTCAGTCCATGCTTCACACCCATATAAGAGTGTTGGTATCACTACTTTCCCACACATTTCTCTTTTTACCTCCATGGATAATGTTCTTTATCTCCAAGTTTTCTCCTTTAAATCAGTATACATAATGCGTAATTTAATTTATAGTACTGGTCGGCCATCACTAATCCGGCAATCAGTAATCCGGCACGAATTTCGGCTAGCATAATTTCAAATTTCCAGGGTCACCACACCAACCTACTGCTACTGTTTGGTGGTGCTACTTGCTGCATAAATCATTCCAATTTCTTTTTCTCAATTTATTGTTATTATCTGGTCACTTTTAGCCCTACTCATGGTTCCAACAAATGAAAGAAATGCTTCTTGTTGTGTAAAGCACATACATTGTCCATAAAAGATAAGGTGGCTTTGAAGCCACTGTCGTCACCATGAGCTCAGCTCAGCTCAGATAAGCTGTGACTTGTAAATTTGGGCCCACATATGAGAGAATAGGTCTGTATGGTAAGTGTGCACTATATAAAAAAAAAATCTTGTAGCACGCAGTGCATAACGAGAAAAAAAAATGAGATCATGTATTTGGTGTAAAATTGTGACTTTGCAGTGTAGTTTTGTATGGTTTTATGGTTGTATTCTAATTTTTTTGGTCTCATTTGATAGAATGGAAAATATATTACAGAAATAGATGTGATTTTGATTCGTTTCTCGATGGAAAGCACCTTGAAATTGAGCTCAGAGTACCGGAAATGTTTGATTTTTGCCAATGTTCAAGAGTACGGTGGACTCCCGCCTTACAATATTAATCCGTTCCTGAGAGCTCATCGTAAGCCAAAATTATCATAAGGCGAATTAATTTTCCCCATAAGAAATAATGGAAATCAATTAATCCGTGCAAGACACCCCAAAATTTGAAAAAAAAAATTTTTACCACATGAAATATTAACCCTTTGAGGGTTTCGTACGTACTAATACGGCTTACGACCCAGGGTTTTTGACGTACTAGTACGCCTAAATTTTAGCGCTCTCAAATCTAGTGGGAGAAAGCTGGTAGGCCTTCATATGAAAGAATGGGTCTATGTGGTCAGTGTGCACAGTCTAAAAAAAATCCTGCAGCACACAGTGGATAATGAGAAAAAAAAAACTTTGACCATTTTTTTGGAATAAAACAGCGAATTTGCACTGTATTTTCGTATGGTATTTATTGTTGTATTCTAGTTTTCTTGGTCTCATTTTATAGAATGGAAGACATATTACAGAAATTGAGATGATTTTGACTGGTTTTACAATGAAAGGTACCTTGAAATTGAGCTCAAAGTAGCAGAAATGTTCGATTTTTACCAAAGTTCAAAAGTAAACAAATCATGCCAAGCGTGCAATACACGTCAACTGGTGAGTCTAATATTCTTTCAAAAGAGCACCAATAATATTTATACCATTTTTTACACTAATGCAGTAGTCTGCATAACAGTAAATCTTATATTTTTTTGGAGAATAAAAATTCAAAGTGGAAAACAAAAGAATATAAGAGGGGCCTTGAGACGTGACTAATGACCAGAGGAAATGTCATTTTAGTGCCAGGAATGTCTTTCTTGTTTATTCTGGACCCTATTCGGAAATTGGCATCTTTTGAAATTTGTGTGAAATTGGCAAAATTGCTAAATTCTGACCACTGTACTGGATAGTTGAATTTCATAAATGGGTGGTTTCTTGCTCCCATTCGATAGAAAAAATACAGTTCTAGCGAAATATTCATGTTTTTTGTCGACTAGTACAGTGGAATTGGCCGAAAATGGGGCTCAAAGTGGGCAAAATCGCCGATGCGTAAAAATCGCCGAGACCGCTAACTTTGCGAGAGCATAATTCCGTAAGTTTTCCATCAAATTTCAAACTTTTGGTGTCCTTATGATCGGGAAAAGATTCTCTATCTTTTCATAAGAGAAAATAATTTTTTTTTTTTTAAATTTGGCCGACCCTGAGAACGAGTTTCGGAGAGGACCTGTCAACCCTCAAAGGGTTAATTTTAATACAAACAAACTGAAGAAGACATGCACAATTACTACTCTACTAAGAATAGAATACATGACACTTACCTTTATTGAAGATCTGATGATGATTGATGGGATGGGAGGAGGGGAAAGTGTGGAAGTTATTGTTTAGAAGGGGAATCCCCTTCCATTAGGACTTGAGGTAGCAAGTCCTTTTCTGGGGTTACTTCCCTTCTTCTTTTAATGCCACTAGGACCAGCTTGAGTCACTGGACCTCTTTCGCACAACAAATCTGTCCATAGAGCTCTGTACCTCCCATTCCTTTAAGATTTGCCTAAAATGGGTCACAACATTGTCATTGTAATAGTCACCAGCATGGCTTGCAATAGCTGTGTTAGGGTGCTTTTCATCCATAAAGGTTTGCAGTTCAACCCACTTTGCACACATATCCTTAATCTTTGAAGTAGGCACAATGGATTCCACAACTGGCATAGGCTTCTCAGGGTTAGCCCCAAACCCTTCAAAATCTTTCTTAATTTCCATACTAATTCTTTTTACCACAGGGTTGACACTAGAAGTTTTCTTGGGGCCCATGGTGACTGACTTTGCAGTTACAAGCACAAGAAATACTGGGGTAAGGCGAAATGTACTGAATGTATGTGTGGATGCGACTGCATTGGCTGGCTTGTAAACACTGACGCTGAGGCCACACATGGGACGTGTCCCGGATGAATCGCGTGAGGCGAGGCAAAATTTTTGCATTCAAATGTATCGTATGGCGGATTTAACGTAACGCGATGCCACCGTAAGGCGGGGGTCCACTGTAAATAGATGATGTCACTATCCAATACATGTCCAACGGGCTGGTTTAATATGCAGTCATGAATGGGTTCACATTATTTATAGTTATTACAGTAATGCAGTAATCTGCATAACAGTAAATCTTCTATTTTTTTGTGTGAATAAAAATTCAAAACGGAAAGCAAGCATAATACAAGAGGGACCTGCAGACGTAACTGATAAACAGAGAAAATGCTATTTTAATGCCAGGAATGTCTGCATTGTTTATTCTGGACCCTACTTTGCAATTGGCACCTCTTGAAATTTGTGTGAAATTGGACAAATTACCAGTTACTGACCACTTTATCGGGTAGTTGAAATAAGTAAATGAGCGGCTTCTTGTACTCAATCTACAGAATAGAAGGAATACTAGCGAAATAGCTATGAGTTTGGTAGACTGGAACAATGGAATAGGGCATAAAGAGGGTGAAATGGATGATGTGTAAATATCGCTGTTGGCTTAAGTGTATTTTAACCTAACCACTCTGTAATCCGGTAAAATCAACAATCCGGCATGCTACAGGATTAGTGATGGTCAACCTGTACTGTATGTTCATTTATGTATGACTGATTGTACATTTTTTGTTTCTTTTATATTTTCAGTATCTGTGTGATGACCTTTGCATGTATGCAGTAGGTCAGGGAGCATTGGCTGTTGAATGTCGAGAGGGTGATTCTGCCATCTTGGATATACTGGCTAAGATAGCTGACCCCGACACCACTGTGGAAGCTGTTGCAGAGAGAGCTTTCATGCGCACACTAGAAGGAGGATGTTCTGCTCCTGTAGCTGTACACACTAAGGTTATCCTCTTTTCTTCTCTTTTTTGATTATCTACATGTACAGTATTTTGTTAGCAACTGTCCATATGCAGTACCAACATTAACAGTCTGTTTGATCAGAGCTAGGTTCCCTCAGATGTGACCTGTATGTTGGTCACAAGACACAAATTTCAGTTAAGACAAGCCTGGCCCAGGCCCAGGCAGCAGTAAGGTGGTGAGGGTATCAAATGATTTAGATAAAGAAAAATTGGATATCACATTGGAGAGAGGGAGTATGGAAGAAGTGAATGTTTTCAGATATTTGGGAGTTGATGTGTCAGTGGATGGGTTTATGAAGGATGAGGTTAACCATGGAATTGATGAAGAAAAAAAGGTGAGTGGTGCATTGAGGTATATGTGGAGACAAAAAATGTTATCTGTGGAGGCAAAGAAGGGAATGTATGAAAGTATAGTGGTACCAACTCTCTTATATGGGTGTGAAGCTTGGGTTGTAAATGCTACAGTGAGGAGGTGGTTGGAGGCAGTGGAGATGTCCTGTCTAAGGGCAGTGTGTTGTGTAAATATGCAGAACATTTGGAGTGTGGAAATTAGAAGGTGTGGAGTTAATAAAAGTATTAGTCAGAGGGCTGAAGAGGGGTTGTTGAGGTGGTTTGGTCATTTAGAGAGAATGGATCAGAGTAGAATGACATGGAGAGCGTATAAATCTGTAGGAGAAGGAAGGCAGGGTAGAGGTCGTCCTCGAAAAGGTCGGAGGGGTAGAGGAGGTTTTGTGGGCGAGGGGCTTGGACTTCCAGCAAGCATGCGTGAGCATGTTAGATAGGAGTAGATGGAGACGAATGGTTTTTGGGACCTGACGAGCTGTTGGAGTGTGAGCAGAGTAATATTTAGTGAAGGGATTCAGGGAAACCGGTTATTTTTATATAGCTGGACTTGAGTACTGGAAATGGGAAGTATAATGCCTGCATTTTAAAGGAGGGGTTTGGGATATTGGCAGTTTGGAGGGATATGTTATTTATCTTTATATATGCTTCTAAACTGGGCGCCTCTGCAAAAACAGTTTTTATGTATGAGCGAGGTGAAAGTGTTGAATGATGATGAAAGTATTTTCTTTTGGGGATTTTCTTTCTTTTTGGGTCACCCTGCCTTGGTGGGAGATGGCTGACTTGTTGAAAAAAAAAAAAAAGTTACATAGCATGTTTTTTTATGTAATTTTGAAAAAATATCATGGATTAATAAAAATGCTTATATTAGCGTAATATACAACATTTACTGTGCCTCAGAGTGATTATTATTGCGTATTATGATTACTATCATTAATATGGCATCCTCAAGACTAATAAGACACTCTTAGTGATTTTAATGTGTAGCTGTAGACCAGCATAGTGTGTAAGTTTATTTAGGTACAGGTACAAAAGACAAAAGAGACTGTAAAAATTATAGAGGAATAAGCTTACTGAGTATACCAGGAAAAGTGTACGGTAGGGTTATAATTGAAAGAATTAGAGGTAAGACAGAATGTAGGATTGCGGATGAGCAAGGAGGTTTTAGAGTGGGTAGGGGATGTGTAGATCAGGTGTTTACATTGAAGCATATATGTGAACAGTATTTAGATAAAGATAGGGAAGTTTTTATTGCATTTATGGATTTAGAAAAGGCATATGATAGAGTGGATAGAGGAGCAATGTGGCAGATGTTGCAAGTATATGGAATAGGTGGTAAGTTATTAAATGCTGTAAAGAGTTTTTATGAGGATAGTGAGGCTCAGGTTAGGGTGTGTAGAAGAGAGGGAGACTACTTCCCGGTAAAAGTAGGTCTTAGACAGGGATGTGTAATGTCACCATGGTTGTTTAATATATTTATAGATGGGGTTGTAAAGGAAGTAAATGCTAGGGTGTTTGGGAGAGGGGTGGGATTAAATTATGGGGAATCAAATTCAAAATGGGAATTGACACAGTTACTTTTTGCTGATGATACTGTGCTTATGGGAGATTCTAAAGAAAAATTGCAAAGGTTAGTGGATAAGTTTGGGAATGTGTGTAAAGGTAGAAAGTTGAAAGTGAACATAGAAAAGAGTAAGGTGATGAGGGTGTCAAATGATTTAGATAAAGAAAAATTGGATATCAAATTGGGGAGGAGGAGTATGGAAGAAGTGAATGTTTTCAGATACTTGGGAGTTGATGTGTCGGCGGATGGATTTATGAAGGATGAGGTTAATCATAGAATTGATGAGGGAAAAAAGGTGAGTGGTGCGTTGAGGTATATGTGGAGTCAAAAAACGTTATCTATGGAGGCAAAGAAGGGAATGTATGAAAGTATAGTAGTACCAACACTCTTATATGGGTGTGAAGCTTGGGTGGTAAATGCAGCAGCGAGGAGACGGTTGGAGGCAGTGGAGATGTCCTGTTTAAGGGCAATGTGTGGTGTAAATATTATGCAGAAAATTCGGAGTGTGGAAATTAGGAGAAGGTGTGGAGTTAATAAAAGTATTAGTCAGAGGGCAGAAGAGGGGTTGTTGAGGTGGTTTGGTCATTTAGAGAGAATGGATCAAAGTAGAATGACATGGAAAGCATATAAATCTATAGGGGAAGGAAGGCGGGGTAGGGGTCGTCCTCGAAAGGGTTGGAGAGAGGGGGTAAAGGAGGTTTTGTGGGTAAGGGGCTTGGACTTCCAGCAAGCGTGCGTGAGCGTGTTAGATAGGAGTGAATGGAGACGAATGGTACTTGGGACCTGACGATCTGTTGGAGTGTGAGCAGGGTAATATTTAGTGAAGGGATTCAGGGAAACCGGTTATTTTCATATAGTCGGACTTGAGTCCTGGAAATGGGAAGTACAATGCCTGCACTTTAAAGGAGGGGTTTGGGATATTGGCAGTTTGGAGGGATATGTTGTGTATCTTTATATGTGTATGCTTCTAGACTGTTGTATTCTGAGCACCTTTGCAAAAACAGTGATAATGTGCGAGTGTGGTGAAAGTGTTGAATGATGATGAAAGTATTTTCTTTTTGGGGATTTTCTTTCTTTTTTGGGTCACCCTGCCTCGGTGGGAGACGGCCGACTTGTTGAAAAAAAAAAAAAAATTTGCATCTCTTGTTTCAGGTGATGGAGGACAGTTTGACTCTCAAAGGTGGAGTGTGGAGCCTGGATGGCTCTGAGGAACTTGTGCATACCATGACCATCTTAACCCGGGAGCCTGACACTTCTTCTGACTCTCTCCGACCACCAAAAAAGATAGCAAAGACTTGCATCACCTTCTGTGGTATAGTTCCTCTCCCTGAGCAAAAGGATGTCATGACTAGGGCTAACCAGCTGGGAAAATCCTTAGCTCAGACATTGTTAGATAAAGGAGCAGATCAAATTCTGAAAGCTGCCAAAGCTCAAAATACTGTTAATTCTCCTCCAAGTGTATCTTCTACATCTAATGGCAATATAGAAGACAAGAAAGCATTGCCTGTTAATACTTCATAACATATAATAATTTAATTTTTTTCCAGATGTTGTTGAGCAGTGTATAGTATTTGCTGGTGAAGAATGGTACCATAATTATGCGAGATACTAAACAAAATTGCATTAATTTTTTAAAACTATTAACCTGTGAATCTGTGATAAATTTTTTTAAGTAAATTAATGGGGTTTGGAGGATTCCCAGATCCTCATTCTAACATTGCTCTATGACAAAAGTAAACCAGAATCCAAGAGCCAATAAATTTTAGCTGAGCTTTTCAGAGCATCATGACCCCAATCCACATTTTATCTGGCACTTGAGCATCTATCTCTAGCATGGTTTAACCTAGGGGTTCTCAAATATTTTAGGCCATGTACACCCAAACTACGACTAAGTCTGCCCTCCTTTCCCCACCTTCCCATCCTCACTTGTACCTTGGTGTTTAGGACCACATGTATTATGACTATTCCATTATCTTCTTTATACAGACACATGTTAAGAACTTTACTGAGAGATACTAGAGAGTTTTTCAAAAAGCTGACATGATATCTTGTGAATATGAATGATAATGCAAAATAATAAGAACTAAGGCAATTAAAAATATTTTTGGTATATTGCTGCTTACCTATCAATGCAACTGAGTGGTCTGCATTTTGGCAAAAAGTTTGGCGAAGTTGGGAGCAATTTTGAGTAGTTTAATTCTTTGCTCTTTATCTGCATCCATCCTCTGGTGATGCTTTGTCTTTACTTCTGCAAGCACAGAAAAAACAACCTCACATAAGTACTTTGTGGTGAAGGTAGTCATTGTCCTCAAGGCTCGCTTGAATAAGTCTGGATACTCTTCCATGACTTATGCCCAGAAATCCACAAATAGTTTTTCAGTCCCTCATCAGACGATAACACCATTATCTGCTTCTGTTTGTGAAATGACAGGCATGGGATAGGGAGAAACTTCAAGTGGATTGTCGGTCCATCTAAGGAAGGCCCTCGAGGAAATTGCACCTATAGCTACTGGCTCAGTTGCTTGAGATGTTCAGTTATAAGGCCTTTCACAGTCTCATCCAAATGATTTCATTTGTTTTAATGAATTCTAATAGCATTGGAAAACAATGAATGAAATTTGCATGTACACAGCTTGTCGAGAACGTAATTTTTTTTTTTATCGTTGTTTTTACTTGTATGTTAAACACTGACACATTAGAGACTTGGGTTTAATTTATTCAAAGCCAGAAGAATGTCTACCACTTATACTAGTTTTTATAACAAGTTCTCTTCATGCATGCAAGAAGACAGGTAAGAAGGGTTGAACAGCAATAACTCCTGAACTTTGCATTACAGTTCTTATAACGTATCAAAATGAAAACAAAAGGAGAAACTGGTCACATTTTTCACTCAAGCTAGCCAAGGTCTGAGGAGGACTGAGGTTGGTTAATATTGTTTTCATGACAATTCCAAAATAACTTTAAGCAATATCCCAACAGGTGGATGCATTCACTTACTGAAATCCTTAAAAAATAAATTAAGTGCTAAACCCATTTGGGTCATTCACCACAAGGCATGGTGGAGGCTTGATCCTCCATCGAGTGCCTCTAGAGGTCTGCTCACCCACCCACTGCGTGGGAATTATTGATCTAACCTATGCCAGTTACTCATGCTCATCAACCGTTTTAAGTTCACATTGGCATGAAGTATCGAAATTAATTCTAGAGTGCTCTCTATATTTGAGCTTGATTCTGGATTTACATGTACTTGTAATGAGCTAAACTCTCACAGGTCATTCAGTACAAGAGTGGTGATGGCTCTCTTTCATCCATTAACTGCAAGGCAACTGCTACCTAGTGGTGCTTACCCCTGGGGTCTAGCACAGAGCATTTCCTGTCCTGCATGCTAACTATTTTACTGAACCAAAGAGCAGATGTGTTTAAACTGAGCCATTCATTATGATCTTTATTCATTTCTTGTTTAATATATATTTGGAAATTTTCCTGACCCTAGTTTTTGTCCCATTTATGCATTGGATTTATATTCATTGATTTGTGTCATTGTAATTTCAGAATACATTACTGTTCTTGCATGGTATATTATGCTATTCACATGTGTTCCCTAGTCCAATAGTTGATCTATTTTTTTAATAATAAATTTATAAGAGCATGTATGGAGCTACATTCCATGAAGTTTATTTTTTTTTTTTTTTTTTTTTTCAACAAGTCGGCCGTCTCCCACCGAGGCAGGGTGACCCAAAAAAGAAAGAAAATCCCCAAAAAGAAAATACTTTCATCATCATTCAACACTTTCACCACACTCGCACATTATCACTGTTTTTGCAGAGGTGCTCAGAATACAACAGTCTAGAAGCATAAACATATAAAGATACACAACATATCCCTCCAAACTGCCAATATCCCAAACCCCTCCTTTAAAGTGCAGGCATTGTACTTCCCATTTCCAGGACTCAAGTCCGACTATATGAAAATAACCGGTTTCCCTGAATCCCTTCACTAAATATTACCCTGCTCACACTCCAACAGATCGTCAGGTCCCAAGTACCATTCGTCTCCATTCACTCCTATCTAACACGCTCACGCACGCTTGCTGGAAGTCCAAGCCCCTTACCCACAAAACCTCCTTTACCCCCTCTCTCCAACCCTTTCGAGGACGACCCCTACCCCGCCTTCCTTCCCCTATAGATTTATATGCTTTCCATGTCATTCTACTGTGATCCATTCTCTCTAAATGACCAAACCACCTCAACAACCCCTCTTCTGCCCTCTGACTAATACTTTTATTAACTCCACACCTTCTCCTAATTTCCACACTCCGAATTTTCTGCATAATATTTACACCACACATTGCCCTTAAACAGGACATCTCCGCTGCCTCCAACCGTCTCCTCGCTGCTGCATTTACCACCCAAGCTTCACACCCATATAAGAGTGTTGGTACTACTATACTTTCATACATTCCCTTCTTTGCCTCCATAGATAACGGTTTTTTGACTCCACATATACCTCAACGCACCACTCACCTTTTTTCCCTCATCAATTCTATGATTAACCTCATCCTTCATAAATCCATCCGCCGACACGTCAACTCCCAAGTATCTGAAAACATTCACTTCTTCCATACTCCTCCTCCCCAATTTGATATCCAATTTTTCTTTATCTAAATCATTTGACACCCTCATCACCTTACTCTTTTCTATGTTCACTTTCAACTTTCTACCTTTACACACATTCCCAAACTCATCCACTAACCTTTGCAATTTTTCTTTAGAATCTCCCATAAGCACAGTATCATCAGCAAAAAGTAACTGTGTCAATTCCCATTTTGAATTTGATTCCCCATAATTTAATCCCACCCCTCTCCCAAACACCCTAGCATTTACTTCCTTTACAACCCCATCTATAAATATATTAAACAACCATGGTGACATTACACATCCCTGTCTAAGACCTACTTTTACCGGGAAGTAGTCTCCCTCTCTTCTACACACCCTAACCTGAGCCTCACTATCCTCATAAAAACTCTTTACAGCATTTAATAACTTACCACCTATTCCATATACTTGCAACATCTGCCACATTGCTCCTCTATCCACTCTATCATATGCCTTTTCTAAATCCATAAATGCAATAAAAACTTCCCTATCTTTATCTAAATACTGTTCACATATATGCTTCAATGTAAACACCTGATCTACACATCCCCTACCCACTCTAAAACCTCCTTGCTCATCCGCAATCCTACATTCTGTCTTACCTCTAATTCTTTCAATTATAACCCTACCGTACACTTTTCCTGGTATACTCAGTAAGCTTATTCCTCTATAATTTTTACAGTCTCTTTTGTCCCCTTTCCCTTTATATAAAGGGACTATACATGCTCTCTGCCAATCCCTAGGTACCTTCCCCTCTTTCATACATTTATTAAACAAAAGTACCAACCACTCCAACACTATATCCCCCCCTGCTTTTAACATTTCTGTCATGATCCCATCAGTTCCAGCTGCTTTACCCCCTTTCATTTTACGTAATGCCTCACGTACCTCCCCCACACTTACATTCTGCTCTTCTTCACTCCTAAAAGATGGTATACCTCCCTGACCAGTGCATGAAATTAATGCCTCTGTTTCTTCCTTAACATTTAAAAGTTCCTCAAAATATTCTCGCCATCTACCCAATACCTCCATCTCCCCATCTACTAACTCCCCTACTCTGTTTTTAACTGACAAATCCATATTTTCCCTAGGCTTTCTTAACTTGTTTAACTCACTCCAAAATTTTTTCTTATTTTCATTAAAATTTCTTGACAGTGCCTCTCCCACTCTATCATCTGCTCTCCTTTTGCACTCTCTCACCACTCTCTTTACCTTTCTTTTACTCTCCATATACTCTGCTCTTCTTATAACACTTCTGCTTTGTAAAAACCTCTCATAAGCTACCTTTTTCTCTTTTATCACACCCTTTACTTCATCATTCCACCAATCACTCCTCTTTCCTCCTGCCCCCACCCTCCTATAACCACAAACTTCTGCCCCACATTCTAATACTGCATTTTTAAAACTATTCCAACCCTCTTCAACCCCCCCACTACTCATCTTTGCACTAGCCCACCTTTCTGCCAATAGTCGCTTATATCTCACCCGAACTTCCTCCTCCCTTAGTTTATACACTTTCACTTCCCTCTTACTTGTTGTTGCCACCTTCCTCTTTTCCCATCTACCTCTTACTCTAACTGTAGCTACAACTAAATAATGATCCGATATATCAGTTGCCCCTCTATAAACATGTACATCCTGGAGCCTACCCATCAACCTTTTATCCACCAATACATAATCTAATAAACTACTTTCATTACGTGCTACATCATACCTTGTATATTTATTTATCCTCTTTTTCATAAAATATGTATTACTTATTACCAAATTTCTTTCTACACATAGCTCAATTAAAGGCTCCCCATTTACATTTACCCCTGGCACCCCAAATTTACCTACTACTCCCTCCATAACATTTTTACCCACTTTAGCATTAAAATCCCCAACCACCATTACTCTCACACTTGATTCAAAACTCCCCACGCATTCACTCAACATTTCCCAAAATCTCTCTCTCTCCTCTACACTTCTCTCTTCTCCAGGTGCATACACGCTTATTATAACCCACTTTTCACATCCAATCTTTATTTTACTCCACATAATCCTTGAATTAATACATTTATAGTCCCTCTTTTCCTGCCATAGCTTATCCTTCAACATTATTGCTACTCCTTCTTAGCTCTAACTCTATTTGAAACCCCTGACCTAATCCCATTTATTCCTCTCCACTGAAACTCTCCCACCCCCTTCAGCTTTGTTTCACTTAAAGCCAGGACATCCAGCTTCTTCTCATTCATAACATCCACAATCATCTCTTTCTTATCATCTGCACAACATCCACGCACATTCAGACTTCCCACTTTGACAATTTTCTTCTTCTTATTCTTATTTTTTTTTTTTGAAGTTTATCTCCTGATATAAACATTATTCACCTATGGCATAGTTTACCTACCAATAAGTAGATATATTTTTAATACTTTGGTATTTCTTGGTGCTCCCTGTTCTTGAGGTGGCCAGGTATACATTTTGCAAAAGAATCTACTTGTTATTTCAAAAGTAAGGTAGATTACTCTTCGTTGTATTAAGAATCGATAAAAGACTTCCTTTGAATTTTTAACATCAAGTAGTTAATATGCCATTACACCCTGTCCTCCCAACATCTAAGTAGATTCTTCATATATTACTTGCAGCAAATTTCTCGGTAAGGTTAGATTAGTTAAGCTCTCCTCTGTTATAATATACCACAGTGACAAAAATCCAAGATAAAAGGCACTAAAAAGTTATGCAACGTGAACATAAAGTGGTCACCCACAGTGTGTGGTGTATTTAAGGCACCTTCATCAGTCTTCCATTTGACTGTCTTTTCAACAGTGAAATGATGTACAGTGGTCCCTCAATAATCGTCCGGCCTGAAAGTCGTCCGTTTCGGAAATAGTCCTGTTTTTTCGTCAAAATATTGGCTCGGAAATGGTCCGGTAACTCGCTAATAGTCGTTCATCCCGGATGCGTACTCATGGTCTGAGCCGCCTCGAGCCGCCTCGGCCTTTCCTTCCCAGCCAGTGTGCCATTGTTTACCAGTGAGCGACGGTCCCCTCACGTGCTCCAGCGAAATATTTCATAATATTTCATTTATTTTACTGCTTGCAAGTTATTTAAGTGCTAAATAAGCTACCATGGCTCCAAAGAAAGCTCCTAGTGCCAAGCCTTTGGTAAAGAAGGTGAGAAATACGATTGAATTTAAGAAAAACAACATTGAACAATATGATTGTGGCGTACGTGTGGGCGAACTGGCCAGGATGTATAACAAATCCCATACAACCATATCTTCCATCATAGCCAAGAAAAAGGAAATCATGGACGCTGTTGTTGCAAAGGGGGTATATATGCTGACAAAAATGAGATCACCAGTACTCGAAGATATTGAGAAGTTGTTATTGGTGTGGATAAATGAGAAACAATTAACAGGAGATAGTCTTATGACGTCGCTTATTTGTGAAAAGGCTAGGCAGTTGCATGACGATTTGGTAAAGAAATTGCCTGCAACTACTGATGTGAGTGAATTTAAGGCCAGCAAAGGCTGGTTTGAGAGATTTAAGAAGCGTACTGGCATACACAGTGTGGTAAGGCATGGTGAGGCTGCCAGTTCAAACCACAAAGCGGCTGAAAAATATGTGCATGAATTCCAGGAGTACATAGAGGCTGAAGGGCTGAAACGTGAACAAGTGTTCAATTGTGATGAAACAGGCCTCTTTTGGAAGAAAATGCCAAAGAGGACCTACATTACTCAGGAAGAAAAGGCGCTGCCAGGACACAAGCCTATGAAAGACAGGCTGACGCTAATGCTCTGTGCTAATGCTAGTGGGGATTTCAAAGTGAAGCCATTACTAGTGTACCATTCTGAAAATCCCAGAGTGTTCAAGAAAAACTATGTTATGAGAGTAAATTGTGTGTGTTTTGGAAATCTAATAGTAAGGCATGGGTCACGAGGGAAATTTTTGTACAGTGGTTCAATGAAGTGTTTGGCCCTAGTGTGAAGAATTACCTCCTGGAAAAGAAATTGGATCTCAAGTGCCTCCTAGTAATGGACAATGCACCTGCTCATCCTCCAAACTTGGATGACCTAATTCTGAAGGAGTTTGGGTTCATCACAGTAAAGTTCTTGCCCCTAAGTACCACTCCTCTCCTCCAGCCCATGGACCAGCAGGTCATTGCAAACTTTAAAAAACTCTACACCAAAGCAATGTTTGAAAGGTGCTTGAATGTGACCTCAGACACTCACTTGACCCTACGAGATTTTTGGAAAGAACATTTCAGCATTCTCCATTGCGTAAACCTTATAGGTAAGGCTTGGGAGGGAGTGACTACCAGGACTTTGAACAATGCTTGGAGAAAATTGTGGCCAGATTGTGTCCACAAGAGGGATTTTGAAGGGTTTGGGGCTGACCCTGATGAGCCTATGTCAGTTGTTAAATCCATTGTGGCACTGGGGACTTCCATGGGGTTGGATGTGAGTTTGGAGGATGTGGAAGAGTTGGTGGAGGACCACAACAAAGAGCTAACCACTGAGGAGCTGCAAGAGCTTCAGCAGGAACAGCAACAGATCGCAGCTCAGAATCTTGCTGCAGAGGAGGAGGAAGAGAGATGGAGGAAGGTACCTTCTTCAGAATTTAAGGAGATTTTTGAAATGTGGGGTAGGATGGAAAGATTTATGGAGAAACATCACCCAGAGAAGGATGTTGCAAGCCATATCGGCAACTTGTACAGTGACAAAGTCTTGGCCCATTTTAGGGAAGTTTTAAAGAGACGCCAGAAACAGAGCTCTCTGGACAGTTTTTTTGCAAGACAGGACTCCAGTGACTCAAGGTGGTCCTAGTGGCATTAAGAAACAGAGAAGAGAAGTAACCCCAGAAAAGCAATTGGTACCCGAGGTGTTGATGGTAATTCATCCAATCAGTAATTCATCCAATCAGTCTCCTCCTCCAGTCTTCCATACACAAAGAAGAATCGCCAATAAAGGTAAGTGTTATTCTGTTAATGTTTAATTCATCATGTGGCACTGTATTGTTTATGTATTATATCTATATTTCATGTAAAAAAATTTTTTGTTTTAATACTTCTGGGTGTCGGGAACGGATTAATTGAATTTACATTATTTCTTATGGGGAAAATTGATTCGTAAATCGTCCATTTCGATAATAGTCTCACTTCCAGGAACGGATTATGGACGATTATTGAGGGACCACTGTATCTGCCCATTAAAACTCGAGAAAGCCAAACAATGTGGCTGCTGTTGAGGGCATTATGTTGGATAACAGGTAGTGCTGATAAGAATGGAAGAATGGTAGAAAGAAATTTGGTGTGTACCTGTAATGTGTGCCTGTGACCACTATTGAATCATTCTTCTCTTCAGCTTGGCCTGTAACCAGGCCTTTCTGATGCTAGCCTTTATTATACACAGTGGTTTGCTCTGTAAAGAGCTTTATCAAGTGAAGTCATGACTTGTTTAAGCTCTTCGCAGAGTGAGTTGTAATCTATAATAAAGGGTTACTCTGCACTAGATGCTTGTTTGTCGTGGGGTTCATGTATACACTTCCTTACAGCACAATCCTCGCTCAGGATTCAAGCCCAGATCCCTTCGGTTGTGAGGCAAATGCTTTGCCACTGAATATAAGAATACAAAAATATAAACTGTACACCAAGTCAAACAGATGATTGCACCACACTACTTTGTAGCTTGTTTGTTTTTCATATAGGGGGTGATAAGCCAGCAGAAGGCCTCAGTTAAATGACCAAAAACTCCCCTATGTGGGCCATTCATGACTTAGACTGGTTAGGAAAATATTTCCCATTTCTCCTGACAAACAAAATACAATACTACCCTCTGAAGTACTATGCATAATTATGGGCTTTTCCATGTAGGAAATAAATCAGTAATCCATCCTTGTAATACTTGTATACCTGCTAGAAAAATATGAATTATTATTATTACTACAGTGGAACCTCCAGTGTGTGCTTTTGCCTGTTCCTGGCTACCTACAGATGCTGTAGTTGGTCTTGTGAATTGCTGAACTCTACTCCCACCCACCCAAGACTCATGCTGCATAAAACTGACAATAATATGGTTAAACGAGGAATAAGACTAGTTTAGTTACATAGACAGTTCTGCTAATCTAATTGGTAAGCTATTACATTACCATATGAGTTGGAAAATATACTTCAAAAGATACTGGTTCCAAACCTACACACAACTCTAACCTACTGGAGCGAGATATGGGAAGTATAAAATAAACCCAGTGAAAGTAAGCATGCTATAGGCACAGTAAGAGGACACTGTCAATATTCATGGTCCATGACTCAACCTGCAGATACAAGAAATATTGCCAGAACATGTGTGGAAGTCTTTAGGTATTGATACTTTCACCAAATTCTAAATTATCCAGGTTGTGATGGTTATGTAGGCTTCCTGTACCAACAACCTGGTTGAACAGGCAATCAGCAGCAAGGAAGTCTGGTCCCAGGCTGGGCTGTGAGGGTAGAAAACCAACCTGGAAACCTATCACAGGTATGTCATAGGTAAAGAGTTTTAGGAGGCAGGTGAAGGAGGGAGGAATGGACTGTAGCACTGCCAGTGATGCTGGGTTCCTCATCACTAACTTTACAAAGCAGGTAATGAGATTTATGAAAATATTGGATTTACTTAGTGGAATGTAATTGTATAGAATATATTAAATGATTTTAAGCTCCTTACAGTATGAAGTAATGAGTTTTTATAGCACCTTAATGTAATGGACTAATGCTGCTGTTCCTCTTAATATGAAGGGGCAGTATGTATTACATGTAACTGAGGCAGCAACTACAGTAAGGCCCAACTCTTCTAAACTTCACTTAACAATTTCTTAAAGCCCATCTTATGCAAGTAAAGTAAAACAAATGTTTCAGTTTACTTTCATGAGTGGATTAAGGGAAGCATAATGGCTGCACTTGAAAAGATGGGCAAAGTTATTGCAGTTCATAGAATGAATTTGAATTGTAACATTCATCCAGAAGGAATAAAAAGGCACAATACCGTGAATGGAACAATACACAAATAACCTGCACATAGGAGAAAGAAACTGAAGACAACATTTCAGTCCTACTTGGACCATCAACTAGTTCAAGTAGAACCAAAACGTCGTCATGAGTTTCTTTCTCCTGTGCGCGGATTATTTGTGTAATGTTCATCCTCTGACAGGACAGCTGTTGATTGAATGACAGTGAATGTGCTTCCTTCTTTAGGTTGCCCTGCTTTACAGGAAAATGTTCAGTGCAGTAAAAAATTTAAAGGCATTTTTAGCATAGTTTATATGTTGAGTTGGCCCTTATTGCAGTCAGATTCGTGTAACACTGTTATTCTAGATATTCAGAGTTTATATTTTTTGTTATCTTAATTATTAAGATAGTACTGCACAAACAATATGGTGTTCATAATGTGAAGATTTAGCGTAATACTTAGTGAAAAATGTATTCAGTATTATAAAAGTAACAAATGAGAGAGGCTATTAGTCTTCAGAGCTCTGTTGTTAACAGTGATCAATCAGAGTTTGAACATAACATGAACTCACCCTCATTGTATAGCTCATTAGCCTTGTGCTGATGCAGCAGTTAAAATACTTAATTTTAAGGTGTTTTTAAAACAACGAACAAGATTTTTCAGGGAAGTGTAGTAAATATGTGCTGTTGTAGAGCACTGTATAGCACTGAGCATCTTGAAAACATAATTCACAACCTGCAAGAAAAAAATTTAGTATTGTTTTAATGAAATACAATTTTGTATTTCCCAAAATCATGTACTCTTTATTGATCATATTTTGATAAGAAAATGTGCAATTAAATGTTAACAAGAGGTAATTTGTTATTTTATAGTCTTTGTTAATATGTTTTTAATATATTGTATGTATACATGTATATAAATTAGGTCACCCTGCCTTGGTGGGAGACGGCCCGACTTGTTGAAAAAAAATATATATAAATTTAAAGTCAGTGACTTTAAAGTTGTTAGTTTGTTACAATTACAGTAGATTTTATGGCCCTGTATCTTAATTAGATTAACTCATTGTTTAAATTGTTATTATGGTATTAGTGCGTGTACATGTACTCGCACGTTCGTACTGTTCCGTTGTTGGTTGCAAGGATTGAGTCTCGGCTCTTGGTTTTGCCTCTTGCCACTTACTTACCAGGGGTCCTGCACACCTTTACACACCTTGTTGTGTGCTGCTCACTCTCATGCATATTTTAATTTTGCCCTTATTAGAATGAAGCACAATATTATTTATTAGTGACAAGTCTGCTGTGATTTCGAGGAGTGTTATGAAAGGATTGTTTCATGTGTCAAGTAATGAATTTTTGATGGATGCCTGAGTTATGAATTTTTTAATGGATGCCTGAGTTTTAAAACTACATGGCCTTTCATTTATATTGTTTTACTTGTGGGATGTGTGTGCTCAGATATTTTAAAGTTCTTTTAATTTTGCCTTGTGTGCAAGATAAGTTGCAGTGCTCGGCAAATTTCATAATTCATTTATGCAACATTGCGACCCCTCTTTCAGAGGGTGGGAATGTTGCAGTTCAAAAGATCATCTGAACTGTGATGTCAGCAAGCTTCTGGGAAGAGTGACTGAATGAATGACAATGAATTTGTTACATGTTTTTCGGGTCACAATACGTACCTTGTTGGGAGAGGGCCAGCATGTTGAAAAGTTTTATTGTTTTTTATATTTTTTTTTGTGCTCTCAGTGAATGCTTTAACATCTAAAGCAACTTTGTCATGATAGAGAAGGGAAGCAGTAAGTGGGCTTGCCCTACTTCTGTGACCTGGTAGGTAATATTAGTGCATACCCCAAGATGGGACTGATATGTCATATATATAGTAGGTGTCATGAATAGGCATGTGCACAAAGTTATTATATAGACAATGAGACTGCTCACCATATTCTATTGTTTTAAATAATTAATACCAAAATACTTATGTAGTCCTCATCTAAACTAGTATTTCCTAAGATTACCCTTCCTCTTGGTGTACCCCTTATGTCTCCCAGGCTCTGATAAGGGTAATTTATGGAGGATAGAAAACTCAGTACCCTCACATACTTGCTTAATAGCACTTGATATTTTGGGGTTAGAAGACTTTTCCACGTCTTGAAGCTTACACTTAACAAGTTTAAAAATATTCTGTATCAGATTTAAGTCCAGTGAGTCTCCAGGCCAATCATTAAAGAAGCCAATTCTTTGTCTTTGGCAATATGGCAAGGGGCACTGTCATCGAAATAAAAGTTGCCCTGGCACTTTTTAAATCTGTTAGTCAAATAACCTGCTAAAGGCATTACGTATAGGTATGCATGTGTACAGTGCCTACTGTATGTAGTGATGTGAGTAACACCATGATGACTCCTTGAGGCATATCGTCTCAGGCGATATGCTCAGTATTATGCTCGCCCAAGGTCCTTCTCCTTGAGTGAGATTTACAGCCTTTGTTATTTTATTTTGTGTGGGTGGGTGGGGGTCGAGAGAGATTGTGCGCGTGTGCATGAGTATGTACGTACACTCATCTGTATGTGGTTGCAGCAAGTTGTTGAGGGGTAACAAACAGATTTAGATAATGAGTTAGTTTAATATCCTTATTATGCACCCCATACTCATCCTATGGGCAGTTTAGGTAATGAAAGATTGGATTTCAGATTAGCAGGAAGTGAATGTGTTCAGATATTTGGGAGTGGACTTCTTGGTGGATGGGTCTGTGAATGACAAGGTGAACCATAGAATTGATGAGGAAAAAAAGGGTGGGTAGTGCATTGAGGCATGTGTGGAGACAGTGTTATTCATGGAAGCAAAGAAGGGAGTGTATGAGAGTATAGTGGTACCAACACTTAAGTGGGTGTGAAGCATGGGTTATGAATGTCTCAACAAGGAGGAGGCTGGAAGTAGTGAAGATGTTGTGTCTGAGGGCAATGTGTGGTGTGAATATTATGCAGAGAATTTGTGGCTTGGAGATTAGGAGAAGGTGCAGGGTTACTAAAAGTATTATCCAGAGAGCTGAGGAGGGGTTGTTTGGACATTAAGAGAGGATGGAGCAAAGTAGGATAATTTGGAGGGTGTATAAATCTTTAGTGGAGGGAAAACTGGGTAAGGGTCGCCCTAGGAGTAGTTGAAGGGAGACGGTAGAGGTTTTGTGTTCAAGGGGCTTGGACATCCAGCAGGCATGTGTCAGCATGATTGGAGTGAGTGGAGACCAATGGTTTTTGGGGCTTGATGAGCTGTTGGAGTGTGAGCAAGGTAGTAACATTTATGAAAGGATTCAGGGAAACCGGTTAGCCACACTCGAGTCTTGAAGGTGGAAAGTGCAGTGCACACTCTAAATTTTGGAGGGGCATCTAAATTGTAGTATCAGTGCACCTCTGGCAAGACAGTGGTAGAGTGCATGATGTAAGGTCACAGTGTACTCAGTAATGCAGTACATTACTGAGGAATTGTGTTGATAATTTTACCAGCTGCAATCCTAGTAACCATGCATAATTTTTATTTAGAGATCTGTGTCTTGTGTAGATGGATGAAAAATGTAAAACTAGTAATGTAGAGTAATATGTTATATATCGTGGTTGTATATAGGAGGTTATACAACCTGCAAACTGTTAAGAGAATACTAAAGGTGCTACATTAAGACATTGTTTTGCTTTGAGACCAAAACACTGACTGGAGAAAACTTGGTCTCCAAGTGAAATTTTGTCATTTTTTTTTTATCTGTGGTAATTAAGTTTCTGAAAATAACATTGCTATATAATAATATAAGTTGTATAATAAATAAAAGATGTAGGCT
This sequence comes from Cherax quadricarinatus, assembly GCF_038502225.1. NCBI lineage: Eukaryota > Metazoa > Arthropoda > Malacostraca > Decapoda > Parastacidae > Cherax > Cherax quadricarinatus. The sequence goes on from NC_091332.1 coordinate 24,556,378, forward strand.
TATATTTCAAAAGTTTTATGGTTAACCTGTTAATAACTCTTTACTGCAATATTTAAGTACAATAATGCATAACATTCTTTCTGGCAGCAGAGTTAGGTTTAGGCAGTGTGAATGACTGCTTGTCTCACTGCTGACTGAACAATCAGTATATGTAAGACCACTAGCAAATATATGTACAAAGTTCAAAACACTCGTGTTCTGTCCACTTTGCCTTATTGAGCTGCAAACATCATATTTATAGCACTGATGGATCACTCACTACCAGTTTACAAACAAAATTCTATAAGTTTCACTTAGTCTGTGTGTACAAATGTTTGCTTTTACTTCACATAGTAATGCATCACTAGCTGTTTCCTCTCATTATTATCACACTTGCTTCACTACCTCCAATCAATCAGTATCACTAGCAGTCCTCTTTGATGTAAGGGTTATTGTGTAACAATATGGAGACAGAGAAAATAAAAAAATGCCATTGAAAGTGTTAAATGGCTCAAAACTTGTGGGAACAACTGATGTTGGATGGAACAGTTGTGACTACCTAATCTCATGAAAATTAGATGTTTTCTTTTTTCTTCTACTCTGAGCTGTATGACCCTTTTGCATTTAGCACTTAATTTTATCATACAAGTATTATCATTGTCTCAACAATGCTTTGGCAAGAATATACACACCACAGGAAAAATACAGGGAAAATCCGCGATATACAAGCATTTACTATAGCTAGTTACATAAATTATATTTTGGGGGCTTCTGGTTTATACTCTGTGCTGTAGAACCCATATGGTTTAGCGCTCTCTTGTAATATACTGTAATATGTTCTCAAAGTTACTTGATGTATTCTTTCATATACAATGTATTATGCTAAATATTTGTTTTTATGTACCTTTTTTTATTTTATCATTGACTGTAGCTTCTAGAAATGTGCCTCTTCAAGGATGGAGGCTCCTTGCTGCAACAAAGAGGTTATTGGTGTCAGAAATTGGACCCTTTGGTCTTCTTCCTCCAACCGAACTTAATCGCCCCCCAATCCTCCCCATCCCTGTCCCATCCTCCCCATCCCTCCTTTTCCATTGCCCTCTTCTCATCCCTCCTTCCCTTTTCTCTTTCTTGTTTTCGGCCTTTGGTGTTCTTTAGATATTCTAGTTCCTAGGTTGGGGGAAGGGTACCGTGGTCCATCCCATTCCATTGAGGTCCTTGGCGGTAGTGTAGCCTGCCGTGGAATCTGGATCATCTGGAGATCCCGATCCCTCTCCGATCTACCGGGGGAAGGCTTCGGCTGTCTTTCAGATGACAGCTGTATCTCTGGAGGCTGCCTGTTTTATTCCAAGTGGTGGTGGGTGCAGAAGGTATGCTTTGTGGTGGGTATCCAACTGCCTTCTCTTGTCTTCCGAGGTGACTCGGTGGATGTGAGGTTGCTATCCCAGATTGCTGGTTTATTGGCATGAAGGGTAGGGTATGGCATGAGTTCCATGCTGCATCTGCACTACTAGCTGCACTGAGGTCCTCTTTGGCACAGAGGGGGATTTACAACCCTTTCATTCCTCCTAGCTATCCTTCCACGTTCTCTCCATTTTTTTTTGTTTTTTTTTCTTTTATAAAAAACAAGCTGTATAGCCCTTGTGGCTTAGCGCTTCTTTTTGATTATAATAATAATAATTATAAAAAACAAAAAGAAAGAAGTGACATAACCATGGAGTCCCAAGTCCATAACCAAGCTCCTCCCAGGCCTCCTTCTGTTACCACACACCCCTCAAGAGGGGTTCCTTGATGCTGGTGAGGGGCTCTTGATCTAGGGAATTGGAACTGTGCTCCAGTTCTCTGAATTAAGCCTGAACACCTTCCACATTCCCCTCCATGGGTGCTGTATAATCCTATGGGTTTAACATTTCCCCTTGATTATAATAATTGCTACCACACCCTGTTCCAACCTTGTCTCATAATTTGACCATTCTTTTGACCTTTCTAATGACCCTTTATCTTCTGCTGGTGCCATTTCATCACCAGCTTCAGGTTCCACCTGACTCCTTCGATACATCCAACCTCCGCACTTTTTTGACCACGCTTCTGGCTTCTCCCTCTACAGTGCGATGGTTCTTGGATCAGCCGCCCATTTCAAGTTGGACCAACTCCGGTCCCACACCTAAACGACCAAGACCGTTAACTGATGACACTTCTATTACTTCTCACTCTACCCAGAAAAGACCGGCACAACACTCGCTTCTCTTACATGCTACATTTGAAAGTACAAGATAGACTAAGTTTTTTACTCTACAACCGACATCTGCTATCTTTCAGATCATAGTATCGGCAAAGCGCTCCTATGCCATGTTGGTCAAAATACTTCATTTCATGTTCACAAGAGCGGTGCATACATAGTCACAGTACACAATGCTAGCTAAGCCCACGATCTTTCCTTATCCCGGTATAGTAGGGCCCTGCTTTACAGCATTCCACTAATATGATGATTTCAAATTATGACCAAAACTATATGTCAACCTATCTTTCTGATATGGTGCGCCCCACCCGGTTTATTTACATTCTCCGTAAGCACATCTCTATTATGTCTGGAAATTTTCCAAAATTTCGAGTGTTTTAAAGTTATCGCTTAATTTATATGTACGTGTGTACTCTGATCATTATACTTATGTGTACCTGTACCTAAATATGCTTACACACACTGCTGGCATGCAGGTACATATTAAAATCACTAAGTGTCTCTCTAGTCTTAACACCATAATTTCTTTTTTGTTATAATAATAATTAACGCCATAATAATAATACTAGTACAGTGGACCCCCGCATAACGATATTAATCTGTTCCTGAGAGCTCATTGTTATGCGAAATTATCGTTATGCGAATGAATTTTCCCCATAAATAATGGAAATCAAATTAATCTGTGCAAGACACCCCAAAGTATGAAAAAAAAAATTTTTACCACATGAAATATTAATTTTAATACACACAAACTGAAAAAGACATGCATAGTTACATGACACTTACCTTTATTGAAGATCTGGTGATGATTGATGGGATGGGAGGAGGAGAGAGTCTTAGTGTTTAGAAGGGGAATCCCCTTCCATTAAGACTTGAGGTGTCAAGTCCTTTTCCGGGGTTACTTCCCTTCTTCTTTTAATGCCACTAGGACCAGCTTCAGAGTCACTGGACTTCTGTCACACAACATATCTGTCCATAGAGGCCTGTACCTCCCGTTCCTTTATGACTTTACTAAAGTGGTTCACAACATTGTCAGTGTAATAGTCACCAGCACGGCTTGCAATAGCTGTGTTAGGGTGATTGTCATCAAAAAAGGTTTGCACTTTAAGCCACATTCCACACATTTCCTTAAATCTTTGAAGTAGGCAACTTCAATTTCTCTCTCCCCTCCTCTGAAGCAGTTTCCTCAGGTCTGGCCTCATGCTGATGAAGATGATCTAGCAGCTCATCAGTGGTTAGTTCTTCATTGTCCTCCTCCACCAACTCTTCCACATCATCCCCACTAACCTCCAACCCCAAGGACTTTCCCAATGCCACAATGGATTCCTCAACTGGCATAGGATTCCCAGGGTTAGCCTCAAACCCTTCAAAATCCCTTTGGTCTACACATTCTGGCCACAGTTTCTTCCAAGCAGAGTTCAAGGTCCTCTTAGTCACTCCCTCCCAAGCCTTACCTATAAGGTTTACACAATTGAGGATATTAAAGTGCTCTCTCCAAAACTCTCTTTGAGTCAATTGAGTTTCTGAGGTCACTACAAAGCACCTTCCCCTCAAGGAAGGTTCCTTGATGTTGGTGAGGGGCTCTTGATTTAGGGAATTGGATCTGTGCTCCAGTTCCCCGAATTAAGCCTGAATGCCTTCCACATCCCCCCCCAGGCGCTGTTTAATCCTCCGGGTTTAGCGCTTCCCCCTTAATTATAATAATAATAATACAAAGCACCTTTCAAACAGAGCTTTTGTGTACAGTTTTTTGAAGTTTGCAATAACCTGCTGGTCCATGGGCTGCAGGAGAGGAGTGGTATTAGGAGGCAAAAACTTCACCTTAATGAAGCTCATGTTCCCATAAAGTCGCTCTGCCACGTCTGTAGGATGACCAGGGGCATTGTCTAACACCAGGAGGCACTTCAGGTCTAATTTCTTTTCAGTTAGGTAATTTTTCACATTGGGGGCAAATGCTTGGTGTAACCAGTCATAGAAAAAGTCCCTAGTGACCCATGCCTTACTGTTTGCCCTCCACAGCACACACAAATTAGCCTTGAGGATATTCTTTTGCCTGAACGCTCTGGGAGTTTCAGAGTGATACACTAATAAAGGCTTCACTTTGCAATCACCACTAGCATTGGAACACATGAGAAGAGTAAGCCTGTCTTTCATAGGCTTATGTCCTGGGAGTGCCTTTTCCTCCTGAGTAATGTAGGTCCTGCTTGGCATTTTCTTCCAAAACAGGCCTGTTTCATCACAATTAAACACTTGTTCAGGTTTCAGTCCTTCACTGTCTATGTACTCCTTGAATTCCTGCACATATTTTTCAGCTGCTTTGTGGTCCAAACCCCTCATGGAAGGTTCCTTGATGTTGGTGAGGGGCTCTTGATTTAGGGAATTGAATCTGTGCTCCAGTTCCCCGAATTACGCCTGAATGCCTTCCACATCCCCCCCTGGGTGCTGTATAATCCTACGGGTTTAGCGCTTCCCCTTGATTATAATAATAATAATAATAATTGTGGTCCAAACTGGCAGCCTCACCATGCCTTATCACGCTATGTATGCCACTACGCTTCTTAAATCTCTCGAACCAACCTTTGCTGGCCTTAAATTCACTCACATCATCACTAGTTGCAGGCATTTTTTTAATTAAATCCTCATGCAACTTCCTAGCCTTTTCACTTATGATCACTTGAGAGATGCTATCTCCTGCTATCTGTTTTTCATTTATCCACACCAATAAGAGTCTCTCAACATCTTCCATCACTTGCGATCTCTGTTTCGAAAACACAGTTGAACCTTTGGCAAGAACAGCTTCCTTGATTGCCGTTTTCTTGGACACAATAGTAGCGATGGTTGATTGGGGTTTACTATACAACCTGGCCACCTCGGAGACACGCATTTACTTTCACACCTAGCAATGATCTCTTTCTTCATCTCTATAGTAATTCTCACCCTTATTCCTGTAGGGTTGGCACTAGAAGCTTTCTTGGGGCCCATGGTCACTTATTTTGCAGATAAAATCACCAAAAGCACTGTAATAATACGAAATGTTCCGATTGTATGCTTGGATGTTACCGCGGAGGCTGGCTGGTAAACACTGCCACCGGCGGAACATGTGAGGCTGGCTCAGGCCGCACATTAGACGCGTCTTGGACGAATAGCGTTGAGCGGGTTTTTTAGCGGTATGCAAGGCAAAATCTTTGCGATAAAATGTATCGGTATGCGGATTTAATGTTATGTGATGCCAACGGTATGCGGGGGTCCACTGTACAGTGGACCCTCCGATTTCATGATTTTCGGTTATCGCCGACTTTTTTCGTCAAAATAGTCTGTTTTCATTAATTCCCTCTGGTTTCATCGGTCATACAGAACACGTCTTAGTGCCCACATGCACACAAAGCCTCCCACACACCTGAGTCAGTGTGGCATTGTTTCTCAGCGAGTGAACATTACCCTGCGAGGCCATACGAAACATTTCATGATAAATTGCTTTTGCACTTGTTTATTGTGTGTGACTGCTAAATAAACCACCATGGGCCTAAAGAAAGCTTCTAGTGCCAGCCCTGTGGTAAAGGTGAGAAACACGATAGAATTCAAGAAAGAACACACCAGCCAGGGTACTTCCCTCACACACCAGCCAGGGTGCTTCCCCACACACACCTGATAAACCTATGCCTGTTGTGGAATCTATTGTGGCTTTGGGCCTCTTCAAGGGGGGCTCCTTGGCGTGGTGAAGAGGCTCTTGGTCTGAGGAATTAGACCTGTCGGTCTACTTCCTCAGACCGAACCTAATTACCCCCCAATCCCCCGTTCCCTATCCCATCCTCCCATTTTTCCTTTCCTCCTCCTCCTCCCCACCCCTCCCTTTTGCCCTTCCTTTTTGGCCTTTGGTTCCCCCCCCCCCACAGGCACGCTAGTTCCTAGGTAGGGGAAAGGGTACTGGGGTCCATCCCATTCCGTTGAGGTTCTTGGCGATGGCGTAGTTTGCCGTGGAATCTGGATTGCCTGGGGATGTCCTGATCCCTCTCCGGTATCCCGGAGGGTGGCTTTGGGTGTCTCTTGGGCGACGGGTGTATCTCTGGAAGCCACCTTTCGGATTCCAGGGGTGGTGGCTGAAAGAGGTATGCTTTGTGGCGGATTTCCGGCCGCCCTCTCTTTTGTCCACCGAGGTAGCTCGGCAGATGTGAGGTTGCTATCCCGGATTGCCGGTTTACTGGCATGATGGGTAGGGTATGGCACGGGTTCCATGCTGCATCTGCGCTACCTGCGGTGCTGAGGTCCTCTTGGGCGCGGAGGGAGATTTCTGGCCCTTTCATTCCTCCTAGGAACTATCCCTCCCCGGTCCTCCCTTTTTTTATTCTTTTTTTTATTTTTATTTTCTTCTTTCTTTTTTTTCTTAAAAACAAAAAGAAAGAAGTAACCTAACCATGGCAGCCCTAGTCCATGAACCTGCTACCCCCAGGCCCCTTCTTGATACCACACCCCGTTCTGACCCCGCCTCGTCTTTGGACCACTCTTCGGACACTCCTCATGCCTCTGTACCTCTTGCCGGTGCTGTTTCCTCACCTGCTTCGGGTACTGAGGCCTCGACTGACTCCTTCGATTTATCTGACCTTCGCTCTCCTCTGACTATGCTTCCGGCCTCTCCCTCTACGGTGCAGCAATTCTTGAATCGCCGGCCCGTTCCACGTCGGACCAACTCTGGTCCCACGCCTAAACGACAATGACAATTACCTGCTGATGATACTTCTCCACCTTCTCGTTCTTCTCAGAAAAGATCGACACGTCCTTCACTACCTTTCCACGCTCAGTTTCAGACTGTACAATGGACTAAATTCTTCACTTTACGACCGACTTCCTCTACTGCCTATCTTTCTGACCACAGTATTGGCAAGGCACTCCTATGCCATGTTGGTAAAGATATTTCTTTTCATGCTCTTAAGAGCGGTACGCGCATCGTCACCGTACAGAATGCTACCCTGGCTCATGAGCTTTCTCGTCTTTCCCATATCGATACTGTTCCTGTAACTATTGAAAAGCATCATTCCCTCAATTCTTGTAGTGGTACCGTCATTCTGCCCCATACCATAGTTCAACAAAATTTCCAGACATGTGGCACTGACATTCTTGAACAGCTAGAACTCCAAGATCTCCCAATCCTCAACCCCTCAAGGAAGGTTCCTTGATGTTGGTGAGGGGCTCTTGATTTAGGGAATTGGATCTGTGCTCCAGTTCCCCGAATTAAGCCTGAATGCCTTCCACATCCCCCCAGGCGCTGTATAATCCTCCGGGTTTAGCGCTTCCCCCTTGATTATAATAATAATCCCAATCCTCAAGGTAGACACTTACGTTCTTCCTGCCCGCGGGCGGAGACGATACCCTAGCAATGTGGCTCGTTTAACTTTTGACAGCCGTGAACTCCCATCCTCAGTTTATGTAGCAGGACATAGGTTACAAGTTCGAAAGTTGATCCCTACACCGCAACAATGTAGAAATTGCTGGCGATTTGGCCATCCAGCAAAATATTGCAGATCTATCGCCGAATGCCCAGTCTGTGGTGCCGATGACCATTCTAATACGTCTTGCAATCGACCTCCCTCTTGCCTTAATTGTCATGAGGCTCACCCTTCGTACTCTCGCCGTTGTCAAGTCTACTTAAACGAGCGGGAAATCCGTTACCTCAAAGAGGCAGAAGGTCTCCCTTATGCCATGGCAGTTTCTCATCTCCGCCTCCAAGGGAGACTACCTCGTGTTTCTTATTCCTGTGTTTCAAAACGTCCCCTCACTTCTGGTATCCCATCTTCTGCACCCACCTCTGTGGTTACCTCTCCCATAGTCACTCCTGTAGCTAATTCATCTGCTGTCCTCGGCTCAGACGTCCCTACTTCAATGTCTCAGTCTGATCTTGCTTCTTCGTGTTCTCTCTCACAAGCCTCAGTAGAGACGAGATCTCGTATGACACCTCCCAATCGTCCCTCTACTTCTCAAAAGTCAAAAAAAGGTCCGTTAACACCTACCCATCTTCCACCTCCTCATTTTTCCCTTCCCTGTCTCTGTACCTGGTTCTCCCCCTCTCACTGGCTCTGTTACAAGTGTAGAGGTTCATCCTCCTCCTCGTACTGTACCTTCCTCCCCTGTTCCCTCCCAAGTTTCTTCCTCTCCTGCCACCTTCCAGGTTTCTGCCTCTTCTGTCCCCTTCCACGCTTCTCCAGTTCCCTCCACCCTTTCGCCCCCCCCCACCTTGGTACAGTCCATTACAGTTCCAATCTTTACTCATCCTCCCCCTACCATTTCCAATATTGTCTCCCATACGACGTCTCTGAATTCTGAAACACTTGAAGCAATCTCTGAATATATTGCAGAGACCAAACCATCAATGGTCCACTGTACGTAATAATCACTCTTGAACACATGAAATATCCTATTTTACATTAATATAGACATTTTGATTAATCTACGATATTTTTTTTTTTCAAAATTATACAGGAAACACATTACGTAGCAAATAAACATGCTGTGTTTATATGAGGTGTGGTAGCTGGGTGGAGGGAAACATTACGTTTTCTCTGGTCCAGCATCAGAGAAAACGTATACGACTGCGTTTGGCCTAGTCACTCCCCTTAACACAATGCTTTTGTTTACAATTCTCGGTATGAATTATTCATTACTTCTCCCTTCGTTTATGATGGCATCTAAAGGTGGTTGTTAGAAACTATTCAACTCTGTGAACATGGTACGTCGATGGTAATAATATGGCTCTGGGCCGCATTAAATATCGTATAGCTACGTAGCCCAGGCTACCTACATCTACCGGCTACCTACATCTACCGGCTACCTACATCTACCGGCTACCTACACCTAACTTCCTACAAATAAATACTACTCAACTCTCGTCTTACATTAAGACTACAAATATTTTAAGGCAAGTAATGAATATACCGTGTATGTATTTTAGTTTATTGTTTTTAATGCCTAGTTCTATTACTAACTTAATATAAGTTAGTGTAAACTTGTCTGGCATTTATATGCATTTATAAGTGGAAAAAATGGTGTTCTGCTTTCCGGCAGTAGCCTGGAACCTATCCTGCTATATAAGTGGGGCCCTACTGTAGATACTATCCCAAGACTCGGCAGGAGATGCAACATTCCCCTGATGAAAAGCAGGGGCGCCACGAGTACACTGAGAGACAACACAATAAGTGTCTGGGGCCCAAGACTGTTCAATTGCCTCCCAGCATACATAAGGGGGATTACCAATAGACCACTGGCTGTCTTCAAGAAGGCACTGGACAGGCACCTAGTCAGTACCTGACCAACCGGGCTGTGTTTCGTATGTCAGCTTGTGTGCGGCCAGCAGTAACAGCCTGGTTGATCAGACCCTGATCCACCATGAGGCCTGGTCTCAGACCGAGCCATGGGGGCATTGACCCCTGAAACCCTCTCCAGGTAAACTCCAGGTAACAGTTCGAAAAACACCTCTCAATTCTTGTAGTGGTACCATCATTCTAAATCATCCATTGTTCAACATAACTTCCAGACATGTGATGAAGACATTCGTGACCAACTTAAGCTCCAAGACCTCCCAATTCTCATAGTAGACATGTATATACTACCTGCCCGCAGGCGGAGACGCTACCCCTGCAATATAGCTCGCTTAACTTTCGACTGTAGTGAGCTTTGGCCCTCCGTTTATATTGTTGGACACCGTCTCCAAATCAGAGAGTTGATCCCTACACCACAAGAGTGCAGAAATTGCTGGCGCTTTGGCCACCCAGCAAAATATTGCAGGTCCATCACAAAGTGCCCAGTCTGTGGTGCTGACGACCATACAACTACATCCTGAAGTCTGAATCCCTCTTGCCTTAATTGTAATGAGGCTTACTGAAATGTGGAAGGAAACATTGACTATGGAAATAGAAAATGTTGAACTTAAGCTAAGTGAATCTTGCAGGACTCAGGAAAGACAGGAGCTAAAAGCTATGAAACTGGAAGAAATTTCAAATATTTCTTTTCATATGCCAAAAACAAGGCAAATAACACATCCAGTATCAGGCCTTAGTGATAACTGTCAGTGGAACGCCTTCCATCTGAACAAAAGAAACTAATGGAAAAATAAATAAAGAAAAGACTAGGAAAAAATAAGAAATGATTTTTGAGGATTTTACTTAAAATTTAAATATATAAAAAAAAAAATATGGCCTTCGGTTCTTGTAGTTGGGCAGGAGTAGGTAAGGCCCTGGATAGATCTTCTGATATTATTGATGTAGGTTATCCTGGGCGGATGGTGATAGTCCGATGTTTTGGAATCTCCTACCACTTGGATGGAGCACCACAAGTAGAACAGGTAAGGGCCAGTAGTAGTCCAATAATGTTAATAAGTCTCATTAACAAATGTCTTGCTCCTTTATCTGGCGTCTATCCTGGATGACCACGCCAGGAACAGAGCTGGTAATAAGAAAAAATAAACTGGTTACCAATGGTCATGATAATATAACATTTAAGAATGGAAAAGAATGATAAATGCCAAAATCATTACTGGTATCCAGCAAACAAAAGAAAGGAACAAACAGTAATACTCCTGGTAGATCACCCTACCTGATTAGGAGAAGAGTGGAGGTGAAGTGACTCTCCAAACTTCAACCCACACCAGGTAAGGTCAATGTGAAAATTTGTGTGGACTGCCTCCAAGTGAGTCGCCTACCCTGGCAAACTCTGTTGACACCGAGCTCTGAGGTGGGTACCTCAGCCTCACAAGTGGCTTATAGGACAGATTTTCACAAATGATTGGTATTGCAAGAAACCTCGCCTGCATGCACGTATAAAGAACTAACTTGGTGTTGCAGCATATCCTGATCTTCACTTCCCAAAGCTAGCCTTAGCCCCTTTGGACTCCCCCTCAGAAACCACGTGCAACCGGGAGCATTAATTCCTGCAATATTCAATCGTAATTAGTGTCCTGCCTGCACCTCAGAAATTCCTATATCCAAGAGGGTATGTATCCCCTAGTATAACTATGCAGACTCAGACACTAGCTTCAGATGGCTCTGAGACACTGGTACTTACTGGGCATGCTCTCTCTGTAGCACGCCGGGCCCACAGCTAAAACTCAACTCACAATCTCCCAAGACACTGGCCAGAATCTATGAGGAAAAAGGTGGAGGTTTTGTCTTACTGTATGGGCTGATGGAGGAGGTCATCTACGGTACATCGAGGTGCCTCTACCAGATTTCCCCAGGTCCCAAATGTGAAGACACGTGGGGGCGCCGTCTGCTGATCACGGCACGTCTTGTCCAGTTGGTGTCTGTCTTAAGAAGAGCGAGCTGGTCTCCCTTCCAGACCCTCGTCTCTTTGTTCAAACTAGGGCTGCCAGTTGTCCCTAGCTAACTTATCCTAGTGTTTGCCTACATTATCGGCCTATTACTACCTATGTTAAGGTCTTAGGTCTACTTTATCATTATCTACAGATGCCTTAGTAAACCTAATATTAGTGTACTACCAGTAAAACTACCTACTCCTTCCCTGAAGAGTAAATCTATAAATTAAATACATGTCTACCAAGAATCCATCGCGGACAAGAGAATGCTTCCCTGTTTGGGTGGGGTATAAGGGCCATCCAGCTCAGCCGTCCCGTACGGCCATGCTGGACGTCCTGTGGAACTTTAGGGACCAAATAAATTTCCACATCCTCCCGCCGGCGAAGGTAGGCGCTAAGTCTAGATCAAGTCTGCCTCCCGCAGCCCCCCCCAGTGGGCCCTGGACTTGAGCGCCGTTCGACGGGTCATCTGGCTGCTCAGCTCAGTCAGCCTCTGGTCTAATTTCTCATGTCCCGGTCCCACCGTGTGGACCTCGAGAGGTAAAAGCCTGTTGATGGGTCTTATAGTCTCGACACCATTCATTCTCACTTTCACCATTCTCAACCGCCCAGCCTTGTCTGGGTGGGTTGACACTACCAGGCCAAGAGGCCAGTATGCCCTGGGCGCCTTGGATTCTACTAGCACCATCTTATTTGCCTCGGGGTCGGCACCATAGAAATGTTCCCGCAAGGTTGTCAAGTAATCCCTGCGCCACACCTGGTTCCATTTGTCCAGGATGTTCACCAGTCTGTTGTGACTCCTGTGCAGTTCTTCATTGATGGGGGGACCATCTGGCCCATAATAATCCAGCTCCTTGGAAGACTGACTCAAAATTGCAGGGAAGGGCTCAATCCTTCTTCCAAACAGCATGTGATTGGGGGTGAGAGCTTCTTGCTCGTCAATCCCATTTTGTACGTAGGTCAGAGGCCTGTTATTAACTCTTGCCTCTATCTCAACTAACACTGTCCTCAGTTCATCAAAGCTCACCCTCCTGCCGTGTAAGACCTTCCGAATGCACCTTTTGACTGTGCCCACCATGCGTTCATAGAATCCCCCTTGCCAGGGCGCCCTGGGAGCTATGAACCTCCACTCGCACTCTATTCTCTTCAGGTGTTCTCGTACTTCTCCGTTGTCCCTAAGATTCCTGAAAACTTTATCGGCCGCCCTAAAGCTTGTGCCATTGTCCGAGATAATCAATCGCGGGCACGAGAATCTGGCAGTAAACCTCCTGAACAACTTCACGAAAGTCTCTGTTGTCATATCTTCTGCCAACTCCAAATGCACCGCTCGAGTAGTGGCACAAGTAAACAGGCAGACGTATACTTTCTGAGGCCCCACCCTATCGTCTCCTGGGTTCTTCAATGTGATAGCCCCAGTATAGTCTATTCCCACCGTCTCAAAGGGCTTGTCACTATGTACCCGCTCCTGAGGCAGTGGTGGTGGACCTGGGTATGGTAGGGTCCTCCCGTCGTACCGCCGGCAGACCGTGCAACTCTTTAGCACCCTTTTGACGGCAGCTCGACCCTTCAATACCCAGTAATTCTGACGTAGGCAGGTGAGGGTATCTCCAAACCCCCCATGTAAGGTCCTCTGATGGGCATCTTGTATCAATAGCTCTGTCGCCCATCCCTCCTTTCCCAGCAGCACGGGATGTTTGGCCCCATAGCTGAGCTCAGAGTTTTGTATTCTTCCCCTGCATCTTATTAGCCCCACATGATCTAGGAACAATCCCAATGAGTGAACCAATTTGCTGTTCCCTGAGTCGTCATCGTTGGACACGCGTCCTGACGCCATAACCTGCTGCCGGGTCACAAGTACTTCCAGCACTCCTGGAAACCTCTCCCTTTGGTACTGCCTTATCCAATATTCTCTGAGACCCACGAGAGACAACTGTCGCCCTTGGCTTACCTTGTCAATGCAGCTTCCTCACAAATTGAAATACCATTTCCGTGACTCCTATAAGTTTTCTCCACGAGGAGTAGCGCCTGGGGTCAAATAATTCAGTGTCGTGTTCCCCCGCAAAGTGTACTATGCTGCTGGTTGTCTCCACGAATTTCTGCTCCGGCCAGCAATCCCTTGCCGGTAACCAGTCTGGGCCTTTGAACCAAATCTCGCTTTTACTCAGCTTTCTGTGTGTCACCCCTCGGCTTATCAGGTCAGCTGGGTTTTGATCTGTAGGCACATACAGAATTGTTGACGTTGACTGTAGTTCCCGTATCTCCTTTACCCGATTCCTGACATAGGGGAGCTTAGACCTGTCATTCTGGACCCACTGTAAGGCCACCTCCGAGTCTGTCCATACATAGGTGTGTGTCACCCTCAGATTACTCAACACCTCCTCTACGTACTTACCCAGTCTTGCTCCCAGCAACATCGCCGTGAGCTCTAGCTTTGGGATCGAGCAATCCTTCAGGGGTGTCACCCGCGCACGACTGGTGACCAGATTGACTTGGTCCCCAGCCACCAAATACGCTACTGCCCCATAGGCCCTGGAGGAGGCATCACAGAAGACGTGCAAGTCATAATCCCCCCCGGTGCACCCGATGGATCTGGGGAATGTGAACTCATGCAATTCCGCTAGGTCTTTGCTAACCAGATCCCACTCCTGGCAGACTGTTTCTGGCAGGGGGTCGTCCCAACCTAGGTTCAGCTCCCAGGTCTGTTGCACTAGCATCCTCCCTCGAATGGTGATGGGTGTCAACAAACCCAAAGGATCGAAGGCAGTCTGCACTTTGCTCAGCAAAGACCTCCTGGTCAGCTTCCCTTCCCCATCAGGCTTCCTCTTTAGCCTAAGTCTGTCTTCCTTGATTTCCCACTCCAGTCCCAACACCGATGTTACCTCAGGTACTGAGTAACCAGCATAGTCACGTTCCACCGTGCCCCGCAACGTTGGATTGTTTGTCACCCATTCTCTCAATGGCATGTTAGCCGAGAGCATCTCCTGATTAGACTCTCGGTAAATGTCCATCAACAACCTTTCATCTGAGGTGGTACCTTGCATGTTGTCTACATAAAATAGGGTCTTCAGTAATTCTTTAAGTGGGCTATTACAGTTCACAAGGTGGTAGTCTATGGTAGCTTGTAATAAGAATGGTGAACTAGTGGCACCAAACAACACTGCCCTGAATCTGTAGGTATCATACCCTTGCTTGGGCACCTCCCTGTCAGCCAACCACAAGAACCTTGTGTAGTCCCTGTTTTGTGGCTGCAACCCAATACGTAGGAAGGCTTTGCTAATGTCTGCCACATAGGCGTACTGTTCTGTCCTGAATCTCAACAACACATCTGCTAATTTCTGCATCAGGGAGGGCCCTGTGAGCAGACAGTCGTTCAACGATGGCTCTCGGGGACTCGCCTGCGAGCTGCAGTTGAAGACTACTCTGATGGGAGTGGTTACCGACTCCTTGGTGACTGCCATGTGTGGAAGATAATGGGTGTTTTCCCCAGGGCTGGCATTGGGCACTTTCTCAATGAACCCAAGGGCCAGCTGTTCCTTAATAATATCATCATATTTCCCCACCAGACCCTTCTTGGTCAGGCTGTTCACCAATGAATTCAACTGACCCCGTGCCTTCTTGAAATTAGTGGGCAGCTTTGGGTGTCCCGGTTTCCATGGGAGTCGCACCCAGTACTGTCCGTCCCTGAACTGCACATGGTTCAAGTAATCTCGATACGTCTCTTCGTGTTCGGGGGGCGGCTGGTCACCTTTAATCCCTACTACATCCAGGTCCCATAGTTTATGGACCGGCTCACTGTCAGATATGCCAACTTGCGTCTCTGACAGACCTTCGTGCGCACCAATCCGCATCAACAGTACAGCCTCAGTCGCTGTAATACCAGAGCCCTCCTTTCCCGGGGTCGCAGGGAAGTGAGCTGGTACTCTGCCTCCTACAATGTACCCCGCTGGAGTCCTGTACAGGCCCACACCCTCCTTGATAACCCTCCTCGTAGACACGAACTCGTCTATGTAATCCCCTCCTACCAAGATGCCTACATTACTAACATTGTCTGTAGCAATGTCTGGTTCCGCTAGCTTGACACCCAACTCCCTCAAACGTTTGACTGCTGCAGCCAGTCCCCTAGTGGTAATGATATTGGGCAGCCTCTTCACTATCAAGGCTGAAATTTCCCGTCGATGCCCAGCTAACCTGACCGTCACATTGACTACTGGATAAGACCTGCGTGGGACTTCCCCACCAAACCCTTCCACCTTCATGTCAACTTTATCAACTGTCTCCAGCTTCAACTTAGTTGCTAGACTCTCCGCTATGAAGGATCTCTGTGCCCCACTGTCGAAGAACAAACGGGTTGTTTCAGACTTCTTTCCGTTCGCAACCACCGCCATTATGGTGGGCAAGGCCACTGAGCCTTGAAACTGCTCACCAGAACAAATTCTCGGTGCCGTACTCACCACACTCATCGCTACTTCCGACTTGTTCTTGCTCTCCGCCCTTTCTTGCAGTTTGCTCTCCTTAACTTGTGCTAATCCGGCATCATTAGGACACAGTGCACTGTGGTGCTTTCCCTTCCAGCAGCCCCGACACTCCCTGAGCTGGGCGTTACAGTCCCTGGCAAAATGTTCTCCACAACACTTGAAACAAAGTCTCAACTCCCTTAGTCGTTGAACCCTTTGGTTATAGGTGGTGAAGCTTGAACACCCTGAACTAGCGTGTTCTTCATCACAAAACACGCACCGTCTCATACTGGCCACTTTAGTGGCTTCTCCCTTGGCCCTGTGGATGGAGGACTCACCCTGGGCATAATACGTGCCTACCTTAGTAGGAGGTGGTTTAGGTCTATCTCTCGAATGTCTGGGGAAGTTGACCGACTTCTCCTTGGTAGGTAATTTCTCCCCCTGACCTACGCTCAGGTGAGATATGAGATCCCCTAACCCTTCAATAATTTGTTTTATCGTGAACCTATTCGTCCGATATTTTAAGTGTAACTCATGCACTGTCGTGCTAGCCAGTTTCCTCTGAATCACCTGGCTAAGGACCCATTCTGAATCATTCTCATCATGCAAATCTCTGAAACTGTTTGTCAAGCTCATAATTTCAATACGGAACTTCTCTAGGCTTTGACGGTCATGTCGGCAAGCCTCTAGATCCAACAACCGATAAAGTATAGCTACCTTTATCTCCTCAGTGTTGCCAAACATGTCTTCTAATTGGTCTTTGGCATGTTGGTAATTAGTGTCAGTAATCTGGTAGTGCCGGACCAGGTCTAAGGCTTTACCCTTGAGCTGCGACCGCAAATACTGCAACTTGACGGCATCTGACAAATCGTTCCTGTCATCTATCTGGGCTCTAAACTGATCCCAGAAAGCAATGTACTCTGTTAAGGTTCCGTTGAACGTTGGTAAATTCAACTGAGGCAACTTGGGCAACATATTGACAGGTGTGTGGTTGTTTGGGGTACCTGTGGTGTTCAACACCCTTGGAATACTAGCCTTTAATGTACTTAACTTATCTTTGTACATATTCATCTCCTGATGACAATCTACATCATCCTTATTGAATTCGTCAATAGCCTGCTGAAGACTTCCCTGGGATTCATCATCCTCAATAGCCCGTAGCTCATATGCTGAGAATGCTTGTTCATAGGCTTCCCATTTTTCCCCCAAACTCTTCAAGCAGTCTTGCAAATCATCGCAGTCTACATTACTGCGTTGGCAAGTAGCCTTGCACCTGTTACGCATTCTGTTCAGATGCCCTTTGTATGCTGCTACTGATCGTTTTAATTTTGTTAACACTGAACCAGACTCTCCTGAACCCCCATCTGCCATTGTCGAAGTTTAATGAGGAGTGTGACACTAATTGTACTTTACCCAGTCCACCCCACAGCACGTCACGGTGTTAGGTAAGAATGAACGAGTCTTAAGGCTTCTCAACAAGCTTAACAATTCCCTTTGTTATATTGACTCTACTATGAATCAAAAATGTACACTGTTAGCTCTCAAATCCCAATCAAAAATGTGTATCGATGTGAAAGCTTAATCTAGCACTTAACTGTACAATGCCAGCAAATAATTACAGGACTTAACCTAGTCTCAGGTATAATTCACAAATCCCACATTAACATGAATCAAAGACGATGAAAATCACACAATAAAAGGGTGCAGTATACAAATTAAAATCACTTGGTTAACACAAGTAAATTCAACAATTCAACTTGTGAAACAGTAAATAAATAATGTATGTAAACAGCTTGGCCTGTGCCCAGCTTACTCTGTCTAGCGTGGATGGTTGGATAAAGTAAATCCTAACCTAGCTAGTGTGCTATAACTTAAACCTGGCTTTATAACTCCCTGTAAATAATAACTAGGTTAAATCTGTCCTAGCTACTATAACCTTTTGTAAATATTGCACAAGCCTAGCCTAACTGTGGCTACCTTGCAAATCCACTGTAAATAATTAACACACAAGTCTCCTACTCTGGATTACTTGTAATCACTGTAAATAATTAAATTCACAAGCTTCTCTAGCCTACCTGGCCTGCCTGTAAATTACTGCAAATAACAACTTCTGTGTATAGTCAGCTTGGTCTAGCCTCTGTGTAACTTTGACCTAGGTGTGCTAACTTAACCTAACTTTTTTAAACTGGTTCCTAACTGTGGCCTAGCTATGATAGCCTAACCTAACTCTGTAAAACTGGTTCCTAACTGTGGCCTAGCTATGATAGCTTAACCTAACTCTGTTAAACTGGTTCCTAACTGTGGCCTAGGTATGATAGCTTAACCTAACTCTGTTAAACTGGTTCCTAACTGTGGCCTAGCTATGATAGTTTAACCTAGCTATTCCACATCACGGTTTTCGAAGGACCACTTTTGTGGTAATTTGTGTGGACTGCCTCCAAGTGAGTCGCCTACCCTGGCAAACTCTGTTGACACCGAGCTCTGAGGTGGGTACCTCAGCCTCACAAGTGGCTTATAGGACAGATTTTCACAAATGATTGGTATTGCAAGAAACCTCGCCTGCATGCACGTATAAAGGACTAACTTACTTGGTGTTGCAGCATATCCTGATCTTCACTTCCCAAAGCTAGCCTTAGCCCCTTTGGACTCCCCCTCAGAAACCACGTGCAACCAGGAGCATTAATTCCTGCAATATTCAATCATAATTAGTGTCCTGCCTGCACCTCAGAAATTCCTATATCCAAGAGGGTATGTATCCCCTAGTATAACTATGCAGACTCATACACTAGCTTCAGACAGCTCTGAGACACTGGTACTTACTGGGCATGTGTAGACAGCCTGTACTGTCTGCACAGACAGCCCATGCTGTCTGCCAGCTTAGTTCATATTTCGCGCTATGCTGGTGCTGCCATCTATAGGCCTTGCCACTTCAGTATGCCCAGACTTGCCTCACCCTCACTCACACAGCGGCCTGGCATCAAGACACAAGGCCTCCCAGCTCTCTCTCGTGGGCATGGCCCTGCCCGGGCCATGGGCACAAACACACAAGCCTGTGTAACCCACCACTACTTAACAATAAAGTAAGAAGCCTCCGAAGAAGTATATCATTCACAACCCGCTACAGCTACTAAACAAGCCCATTATAAATGGTGACAGCGGTGCTTGCAGCAGTTGTGTTTGCCTGGAGAGAAGGAGGAAGAGGTATGAAGTCATCTTCACTTCATCACCCTACACAAGAAGCATCCGTCTCTCAACGAGTTATCCTGATGTCGTGTCTGCACGTTTGAGCATCCAGACACAGGTACAAGCAGGATCCAGCCGAAATTTGCCGAATTTCTTCGAGAATTGTGAGTGGCGTCCCAGCGTCTCACGCTACAGTGTCCCACGCTGTTTCTCAAGTCACGTGTTCAGCGTCACTTGTATGTTGCTGTTGTTGTTCAGCTCAGCACAGCTGTTTCAGCAAGCCAGAGGTGAGTCTTGTGGTGATTTCTGCGTCCAGTGTGAGCTTCTCCACGTGTTTGTGGGTGGGGGAGGAGAGGAGAGGAAGTGGCTGTTCCTCACCTTGCCCATGCTCGCCCTCCTCACGCTCACCCGTCTACCATACACCACTCACCACTACCCACTCCCTCTGCTGTGTTTTCTGCTGTTTTTCGTATGAATTCATTGCCAGTGCTGTGTATCCGAGTGCCCGAGGCCACTCGAAGCTACGTGGATTACGACGTCACGTGGGTGTGGGCGATCACGTAGACCTACAAAGCCACGTGAGTTACCAGATGTCCCCAGGCCTCATGCTGTGGTCTGCTGCCCGCATCACATCGACGACGCCACCCACGATGCTGCCCGACTTCATGACGTCACGATGTCTGCTGACGCCACCTCACGATGTCTGCTGACGTCACCTCGAGATGTCTGCTGACGTCACCTCACGATGTCTGCTGACGTCACCTCACGATGTCTGCCTGACGTCACCTCGAGATGACTGCTGACGTCACCTCACGATGTCTGCTGACGTCACGATGTCTGCTGACGTCACCTCACGATGTCTGCCTGACGTCACCTCGAGATGTCTGTTGACGTCACTGCTGCTGACGTCACCTTGCGACATCACGCCTGACATCACATGATGTCACATCGAGTGTTCTAGTAATTATTTCAGTATCGTCGAGAAGATTGAGAGAAAATATATGTTGTGTGTTAATTCCTCTTAGTCAGTGTTCTCACATTTTAGTATATGTCTTAGTGTCAGTTTTGTGAACAGAAAAGCATCATTTGCTAGTTAAGCCATGTTGTACCGTATGTACAGCGGTGTGTTTTTAAAGTTTCGTGTGTCCAGTGAGGTCTGGCCCAGCCAGACCTGAGTAGCACCACTGTGTTAGTCACCCGCCTGACCAGTGTTTGACAGCTGATTTCTCAGCCCTGAGCGTATGAGCCCCCTTGTACAGAAAGCTTTTATGCTCGTCGCTCGTGATGTTCTGCAGAATCGTACCTGCTACGATTCCCATCGAGATTTGTTTCACTTCACCTCCAGACCGTCAGAGTGCAGTTATATGTAGAGAAACAAGTCTGGGGACGCTTAGACTAACCTCTGCTATAACTCCAGCTGTCGAGAGATGATACTCGTCAAGCCGCAGCCAGCCCTGTCGGCAGGCGCTGTGTCAGCCTCGTGTCACAAGCTTCAGTGAGCAGCCTGCACAAAGAAGATGTCACTTTGACTGCTAGCTCTCTCACTGCAGTCTGGTGTATGATGTTACGACTCCCAGATGTTTCGCCCAGTCGTCTCTGCCACGACTCGCTCCACAACTCGCTCCACGCTCGCCGGCAGTGATAGCCCAGCGACAGTACCAGTCGAGAAGTGTCCTCCTGAGTCGCTTGCCAGAAGTCCTGCCCAGTTGCCGAGTTTTGTCGACGCCTCACTCGAGGGCACCAGCATGTCGTGCCCCAGGTTGAGTGAAAACCTGCAGCGACTCCTACGATGTCTGCTTCACCGTTCCAGAGGAGACCGTACCCTGTTACATCACAGCTCAGCCGCAGCGATGTCTCCCGTGTTGCAGTATCTGTCCAGACGCAGGAAGGCGTGCAGTGATACTCATCGACGCTCACTGCCTTTGACCACGATGTTTAGCACACCCCACATGTTTTTTTCTTCCCTCCCTGTAGGAAGTTTTTTTTTTCCATGTCCATATGTATATATATGTTTTTATTTTGTGTTCTGTGCCCTGTTCCTACGAGAGAGAGAGACCGAGTTTCTTTTACTACCAGTATTGTCGCGTCGGGACGACGCGCGGTAGGTGGCCGAGCGTATGTAGACAGCCTGTACTGTCTGCACAGACAGCCCATGCTGTCTGCCAGCTTAGTTCATATTTCGCGCTATGCTGGTGCTGCCATCTATAGGCCTTGCCACTTCAGTATGCCCAGACTTGCCTCACCCTCACTCACACAGCGGCCTGGCATCAAGACACAAGGCCTCCCAGCTCTCTCTCGTGGGCATGGCCCTGCCCGGGCCATGGGCACAAACACACAAGCCTGTGTAACCCACCACTACTTAACAATAAAGTAAGAAGCCTCCGAAGAAGTATATCATTCACAACCCGCTACAGCTACTAAACAAGCCCATTATACATGCTCTCTCTGTAGCACGCTGGGCCCACAGCTAAAACTCAACCCACAATCTCCCAAGACACTGGCCAGAATCTACGAGGAAAAAGGTGGAGGTTTTGTCTTACTGTATGGGCTGATGGAGGAGGTCATCTACGGTACATCGAGGTGCCTCTACCAGATTTCCCCAGGTCCCAAATGTGAAGACACATGGGGGCGCCCTCTGCTGATCATGGCACGTCTTGTCCAGTTGGTGTCTGTCTTAAGAAGAGCGAGCTGGTCTCCCTTCCAGACCCTCGTCTCTTCGTTCAAACTAGGGCTGCCAGTTCTCCCTAGCTAACTTATCCTAGTGTTTGCCTACATTATCGGCCTATTACTACCTATGTTAAGGTCTTAGGTCTACTTTATCATTATCTACAGATGCCTTAGTAAACCTAATATTAGTGTACTACCAGTAAAACTACCTACTCCTTCCCTGAAGAGTAAATCTATAAATTAAATACATGTCTACCAAGAATCCATCGCGGACAAGAGAATGCTTCCCTGTTTGGGTGGGGTATAAGGGCCATCCAGCTCAGCCGTCCCGTATGGCCATGCTGGACGTCCTGTGGAACTTTAGGGACCAAATAAATTTCCACAGTCAATATTACCAGGAGTAGAAATTTGAACAAATCAGACACCAAGAACTAGTTTCGCCCCAGCCCGCCAGAGAGGGGGGGGGGGTGCGCGACGTAACTCGCTAATGGTTCCTGGTTGCCTGAATAACCTTAACCCCACTTACACCTACTTTTCCCTCACAATAACAGCAAAGACATGAGTGAAATACTTTAGTCTCAATATGACTGCGTTTAGTGAGCCGTTAAATCAGACAAAAAATTGACAGTTCAAATGGACTAAAAACAAAAGCTGTTGACAATATGTCCATTGTTACAAAAAACGCGATATCTAATAATGACAGATCTCCAGTGAATACTAGAAAGGACTGCCCCTCTAGCATCCAGCCTGTTACTGGGTGTGGAAAATTGCATTTAGCTGAATGTATCATTATGTACATAACAGTAAATGAACAAAGATTATTATTTATCAGTTAGACAAGTAGGAATTTGGGACACCTAGGTCGCAAAAAATGTCCCCCCTTCGATACCTACCACTGTCATATCCACAAGTTGCTCTGGACCTATTAATTATAAATTAAATATACATCACCAGGAATGCTGACAAATATATAAATTTGTGGACTGTATATTAAATTAAAAAATTATTATATATAAACACATACATAACAGAAGGAGAATATCTTAAAATCATAACACTCACCAATTTGACTGGAGATTAATGTGTCATGTACAGGACCCCCCTTCCCTTTTGCCTACATTTATGAAAAATTTACTGGCCAGAATTTAAACAAATTAGACAGCTTATCTGAGGTTCCTGGAGTTGTCCTGTCCTGTCAACTGATACTCAAGTTATGCAGGAATGCACATCCAACAATTTCGTCTCCTATTTGAGAGGTGTAAGCCCAAATTTAACCTCTAGAGCACAAAAAATTCTTCCCATTACTAATGTCTGTTACTCAATTCAAAAACAAAAATGGCGACTGTCCTTCTGCGCAGGTGCAGCTTCCCGTTTTCGATAACAAATTTTATTAAATACAGTATGGCCATCTATTTACATATAACTACTGTATTTCTGGAAAATATATACAGTATTTTCCACACTGGGTTTTTGTAACAAGTAGTTAGTATCCTGGTCCAATTATCCATTAGAATTTAATAGTAAGATTCACTAGTGCTTCAGGATTACAACTGGTAGGCTACTAAAGAAATTAAAATTTAGTAAGTTTATTAATAAAGATAAAGTTGTCTAGGTGGACAATATCAAAGTCAAAGTAATCAGTTTAACATAATATAGGATGCAAGTTGCTACACTTCTCTCGTGTACAGTAGTATTGTGCTGAAGGTACATATCTTTATGGCTTTTAAGTACTGTCTGGTACATTGTCAGCATTTAAGAACGTAATACTAATATATACAAGTGAGTATGTGTGTATGTGCTCTGAGTAGTTCGCTGTTTCAAGACTCGACTCAACTTAACCAGTGACTGACTAAAAGTCCTCACATAAACTAACTTCTTGACCAACCTGGCAATCAGAACAGCTTGCTTGAACAGTAAAACAACCGATTTGCCGAACATCAATATAAAAAGCAGCAGTAACACAATCAGGAACAAGGAGATAACATAATGATCCTAAGTAGGGACCATCTGCAGATCCTCCACAAAAGTCACAAAACTCCCATACTACTGAATTTAAGTTCAGCATAAGAAAATTCCCGACTGTGGCGGTGCACAGATACCAGTACAAGTTAGGTCAGAAGCTACAGCTCAGGACCCAAGTTTCTCAGAGTGTCAGTGTGACACCTCAGTAAAACGTCGAAAATCACTAAGTCTAGGCTATGCTCTGTGAACAGAGTTACACAGAACTAACAAGAGAGTGACAGATGATGTTCCAACAAGGGCCAGCAAGGGAGAGCTGGGGAAGGAGGCGTTGGAATCATTGTCAAACTGGGAGAGAGCTCGCCAGAGGCAATGCAGTCTCCTCACCCAGGTGAGGTGTGATCACCCCACCCTGATCACGTGACTCTGGACTGTTGCTGCCTAGCAACTACAGAGAAGCAGGCAGCGAAACAAGAAGAGCGGGTAGTTACAGTAGTTAGACAATGCCGCAGCTACTTAACACTCTCGAGCAACGAGCACTGAATAAGGTGTACATGTTACATCTTACCTAATAATATAACTAAGTCAAATAATAATATAAAGCAATATATTTATGATTTAGCTAATATCGCAAATATTAGCAATATAAAATTATATGAACAGGTAATATACATTATATACATTGTGACTCATTCAGAGGTCACAATACCCATGCAATGAATGGTTTTGAAAACCGACAAGTTGAAGAATTGAGACACTTATACAACACATGGGAATCTTTACTGAAGAAACGTTTCGCCACACAGTGGCTTCATCAGTCCAATACGAAGTAGAAATGGGTAAGGAGAGTAGAAGTTTGAGGTAATCAGTCCCTCAACCTGGAATCGATGTGTTCAGTCCATCACTCTTGTAGGAAGTGCAGCATAGGGCCAGAGAGGTGGCTTATATACTGCGGTGAGATGAGTTGAAGCAGGAGGAGGTGGGATCACAGTGGGACCTGCCACTAGTGTAAGTAGGTCGTCGTCCAAAGGTTGGGCAAGCGTTGAAGTCTTTGCATAAGTGTCTCAATTCTTCAACTTGTCGGTTTTCAAAACCATTCATCACATCTGTCAGACACTACAACATCATGGGATCTTGGTACAAAGACTTCAACGCTTGCCCAACCTTTGGACGACGACCTACTTACACTAGTGGCAGGTCCCACTGTGATCCCGCCTCCTGCTTCAACTCATCTCACCGCAGTATATAAGCCACCTCTCTGGCCCTATGCTGCACTTCCTACAAGAGTGATGGACTGAACACATCGATTCCAGGTTGAGGGACTGATTACCTCAAACTTCTACTCTCCTTACCCATTTCTACTTTGTATTTGACTGATGAAGCCACTGTGTGGCGAAACGTTTCTTCAGTAAAGATTCCCATGTGTTGCATAAGTGTCTCAATTCTTCAACTTGTCGGTTTTCAAAACCATTCATCACATCTGTCAGACACTGCAACATCATGGGATCTTGGTACAAAGACTTCAACGCTTGCCCAACCTTTGGACGACGACCTACTTACACTAGTGGCAGGTCCCACTGTGATCCCGCCTCCTCCTGCTTCAACTCATCTCACCGCAGTATATAAGCCACCTCTCTGGCCCTATGCTGCACTTCCTACAAGAGTGATGGACTGAACACATCGATTCCAGGTTGAGGGACTGATTCCCTCAAACTTCTACTCTCCTTACCCATTTCTACTTTGTATTGGACTGATGAAGCCACTGTGTGGCGAAACGTTTCTTCAGTAAAGATTCCTATGTGTTGCATAAGTGTCTCAATTCTTCAATACCCATGCACTCTGTCCCAGGCCCAGACTCTTGGAATTCTGTTCAAGAGCTGCATGTGCCTTACGTATGATACAAGAGGGAGTCTTGGCACGAGTCATCCTCATTTCACAAAGGTGACAGTAAAGCAATATAAAATTATAAATCGATAGTTCTAATGTCCTACAAAAATCTGAGAGAGTTTTAGGAAGCAAGATTTCCAACCATTTGGATTTCCACCAATTGCACAACCCAGGGCAGGTTGGGTTCAGAGCAGGTTGCTCCCACTTCTCTTAACTATTGGACCACTATGACATGGTCTTCGATACACTTGAGGAAAATTGAATGCAGATGTAATATTCAGGGATTCTGCAAAATCCTACAGCAAGTGTGATCATTGTGTAATAGGGCACAAAATGAGGAAAAGTGAGCAGATAGATCTTTAATTTTCTATCCAAGAGAGTAAAAAGAGTAACAGTAAAAAGTTAAGTCAAAGGCGGCCCCTGTGCTTTACAGGGTATCCAGAAATTTAATTCCCCTCATCCCATCGTTATATTCACTTTTGGTTATGCCACATTTCTAGTTTTTTGCTGGGTCCCTGGACATTTATATTCAGGGTAATGAACAGGCAGACTCAGCCACTTGGTCAGCAGTTCATGACTTCCCTATTTTGTATAGGGGTATTCCTTTCTCGGATTACTTTTTAGTTATCTCTTGACAACCGGTGGCAACAACGGTAGTCTGAGTTGGTCCACAGTAAATGGCTTTCTCTCAAATCATGTTTGACAAAGCAATTTGCCAGAAACCCAAACCATGTTTAGGTTTCTGGCAAATTAGCAGTGGTGGACATTAAAAACCCAAACCATGTTTGGGTTTCTAATGTCCACCACTGCACTCTTCCGCCTACGTATCGGTCTTGTACGTCTCAGCAGTCATGGACATCTCATGATAAAATGCCTGGCATTGTAAAGGGAGAGTTGCCAGGATGCACTCTTAGCTCACCATATCTTAGTAGATTGTCCTGTCTATCAGCGGGCACGCAGAATTTGCTTCCAACGTCTCCACCGGTCCAAAGGTTGGACGAAGACCTACTTCGACTAGTGGATAGTACCACTACGACCCCGCCACCTCCTGCTTCGCCTCACCTGACTACAGTATATAAGCCACGTCTACGGCCCTATGCTGCAAATTCTACAAGACTGATGGACTGAACACATCGACTCCAGGCTGAGGGACTGATTACCTCAAACTTCTCCTCTCCTTACACCTTTCTGCTTTGTTTTGGACTGATGAAGCCACTGTGTGGCGAAACGTTTCCTAAATAAAGATTCCCATATGTTGCATAGGTATCTCAATCTTCAACTTGTCGGTTTTCTAAACCATTCATCACACACGAGTAGAAATTCTGACTAGCAAAGGTACTGTGATTCTCTAACCACAACACTTGTGAAGCAGTTGAGTCGCCAGTAGAGAACCACCACGAAACGTTGGTGGAGTTATAACTGGAGAACGGCTGCTAGAATGTTGTGTAGGAGGACCAGTGTAGGAGGACCAGTGTAGGTCCAGATGACATTGAAAATAAGATCTTTTCAAGATCTATGCTGCTCTTCTTATCTCTCCTGTGTTGGATGACCCGAGCCGACAATCAAGGCTAAAATAAAGAAATACAAAATTACACACCACTCGAGAACTCATTCACATAAGCATACGGCATTTAAAAGAAACAGTGAGGATATAATGATGTTATACTACGTAAGTCCAAATCAAGGCAGGAAGAATTTGCAGCATAAAAACCTAAACAAGAGTGAAGCTCTTATTGAAACAAAATTAACCCAAACACATAATAAATTAAACAGGAGTGGAACGAATACTTACAGATTTGATGAGAGCCGAAAGTTAAGTGACTGACAACCGGTCGAAGAGAGCCTTGTCACCTCCCACCAGATGCATAAAGATGGGGGGGGAGGGATGTAGCGGGAACGATGTTCCCAGCTACCAGAACAAGCATACTGCTCAACAAACTACCACCACCTTCATTCATAGTTCCACCACTCCTATCTAATGAACTTTTCCCTCACAACCTGGGTGTTAGTTGACTGGTGTGGGTCGCATCCTGGGACAAAACTGACCTAATTTGCCCGAAATGCTCTGCATAACAAGCGGCTTTCTATTTAGTAGTATGTCATTAATGTCATTTATGGTCTGTATACCTTGTACGTGTACTTGCAGAAATAAAGATTATTATTATTATTATTATTATTATTATTATTATTATTATTATTATTATTATTATTATTATTATTATTATTATCTAGTTTTTCATTGCTGAAAAAATAATACTAAACAAATTCTTTAGCATTTGTTTCAGGGAATTCGCTGATTTATGCAAATCGCTTCACTACATCATCGCGTTTATTATCGCATATCAAAAGGATAAAGAAAATTAATTAGCTTTGCTGAAATCAGTAACAGTCAACAAATACTACAAAGTGTTGAGTCACTTTGATGTCAGCTTCCTTTGACAGAGACAGAGCTGATAAACACTATCAGATCACCTCGCACGTCACGGCTGAGCTGTTGCATATCGATCACTCAGTATAATTGTTGCTCCAGAAATGTATTACTTTTAGCCAGGAGTTTAGTAAGTTCCAAAGTACTGTTCAGTGCAGTGCTGTGTTGTGTAGTGTAGCTCTGTGTTGGTACTCGCGTAGCCTAAACCTCGGTACTTACGATAACCTCACGGTAACGAGTGTGACTTTGTAAATGATCCAAGTCGGACCGAAACGTCGTCGTAAGCTTCTCTCTCTTATGTGCGGGTTATTTGTGCATTACTCGCAATACCACTGTTTTATTTATATACACTTTGCTAACCCCTCCCTCCTTTCCATGTTAACAACTGTCTTGTTATATTACCTTGAGCACCGGCCAGTAAAAAAAAAAAAAGTGAATTTTTGATGTTATGGGGGACATTTAGAACACATTTCTGGACGTCAAAATATATTTGTTATTTTTTCTTTCCTTATTGTCATATGACGGGAACAACACTGCATATTTCAAACATAAATTAATCGAATGCTTCCTTTGATGGCAATCCGAGAAAGCTGCCTGCTTTACGACACAACTGACTTTTTTTTGGGTATTTTATTTAAACTCCAAACCATATGATACATAAAGCCATAGATAGTGTACAGTCTGAGAACGCTTGTTATCTCATACACTATACACACGACAATAGCTAAACAGGCAAACAGATCATAAAACAGTAGCATAAACAGAAACATAAACAGGTACAGAAAACACAAAGATAACATAAATGAAGCCCTATCCATGGCTTCGAAAGGTATCCATAACCCAACTGAGGAATATATAATCCATAAGTACATACTACATTCCATACGAGTGCCGCAACATATAATCGGGACAACGAGTTATATGTATTACACACGTTACCCGATAACGTGTATACACTGCCTCCACTTGAATGAAGGTGGGGACCAACCTACAAGTGCAAACCACACACACCCTAACACCCACGTACATCTAATAACGTAGCTAAAAGAAGGACGAATACCCACACACACACACACGTTCCATACCTTGTCACTTGTTTACTTCCTGAGACACAAGCTTGTCTCACACATCTAAACAAAATAGTAACATGGAACAGTATCATAAAATAGCATTACACAAAAGGTATACAGAGTAATGCGCTGTTTGTTAAAACCAAAACACCATACATAAAGGCAATAAAACAATACATACTTGCCATATGAACATGAATACAAAATAACATAAGAGAGCCAACCAGTGCACGCAAACATGTCACACTTGACACTCAATACAAACATTGTCATGTGAGTCAACAATATGCCTGCAGGTCTACAACACAGAGGCCTATCAGAATACAATATCATAGCACATAATTATAGCCCAAGCGCCATCATCCATTTATAGCAACCATGTGGTTGAGCAAAACATATGAACAGATAGAAACACCGTGACATGCTGGATGAAATCTTCACCCTCACGTTCAAGCATCCCCTAGCACATGAATGTAACACACATAACAAGCATTGCCAACGCCCATTCATGCCGCTTCCCCATCCCCCCCCCCCCGTGGAAGACTAGCCCGGCGGAACCCCTGACGTTACAAATTCCATAAATCCCTCATCGCAAAATCCCTGTAACCCGCCATAAATTCTTCCCATCTCTTCCCATATAACTCTCTATTATGGCACTTAGACCTGTAAAAAGATGCAGCTAACACCATTTTCCGTTCATCCACTCCATTGTCCTCATCGCTTCCGGGCCGTGTGGACGTGCTGCGCAGACGCTCGCGATTCAGTTGATTTTCTGTGCAGTATTCCTGTTTTGAGCAACCAAAATGGCGGATAGACATGGTCGACGTGTAAATACTGTCTGTGTGGAACTGGTACTTGGTACCCTAAGCAGTTCTACAATGCAGGTGCTACTCCCAACGATTATTCGTGATGTGTATGGGATACCCAATGAAGAGCTTTATGGTGTGGCTGTTAACGGAGTTACGAGGATTTTCATCAAATTCATAAATGCTGGATTTTACACAAGCATAGTTGACATGTACCACGAGAAGAGGATGGCCGTGAATACAGCAGTGGAGGTATGTCTACATGATGTATCCAGCTATGTGACATATGTAAAAGTCAGAAATGTGCCCTTTGAAGCTACAGAGTATGATGTGGTAGCGATATTCCGTCGTTATGGCAAGATTCATGCGGCAGAATTGGGAGTGTGGAAGGATGGGCCTTATGTGGGACTGCCCGAGGGTTCCTTCAATCTGAAGATGACGTTACGGCAATAAATACCTTCGTATGTTTTATTGGAAGAGTTCCGAACGCAGGTAAATGTATACTATGCGGGACAGAGGACATGTAGGCTGTTTACCTGGAGAGAGTTCCGGGGGTCAACGCCCCCGCGGCCCGGTCTGTGACCAGGCCTCCTGGTGGATCAGAGCCTGATCAACCAGGCTGTTGCTGCTGGCTGCACGCAAACCAACGTACGAGCCACAGCCCGGCTGGTCAGGAACCGACTTTAGGTGCTTGTCCAGTGCCAGCTTGAAGACTGCCAGGGGTCTGTTGGTAATCCCCCTTATGTATGCTGGGAGGCAGTTGAACAGTCTCGGGCCCCTGACACTTATTGTATGGTCTCTTAACGTGCTAGTGACACCCCTGCTTTTCATTGGGGGGATGTTGCATCGTCTGCCAAGTCTTTTGCTTTCGTAGTGAGTGATTTTCGTGTGCAAGTTCGGTACTAGTCCCTCTAGGATTTTCCAGGTGTATATAATCATGTATCTCTCCCGCCTGCGTTCCAGGGAATACAGGTTTAGGAACCTCAAGCGCTCCCAGTAATTGAGGTGTTTTATCTCCGTTATGCGCGCCGTGAAGGTTCTCTGTACATTTTCTAGGTCAGCAATTTCACCTGCCTTGAAAGGTGCTGTTAGTGTGCAGCAATATTCCAGCCTAGATAGAACAAGTGACCTGAAGAGTGTCATCATGGGCTTGGCCTCCCTAGTTTTGAAGGTTCTCATTATCCATCCTGTCATTTTTCTAGCAGATGCGATTGATACAATGTTATGGTCTTTGAAGGTGAGATCCTCCGACATGATCACTCCCAGGTCTTTGACGTTGGTGTTTCGCTCTATTTTGTGGCCAGAATTTGTTTTGTACTCTGATGAAGATTTAATTTCATCGTGTTTACCATATCTGAGTAATTGAAATTTCTCATCGTTGAACTTCATATTGTTTTCTGCAGCCCACTGAAAGATTTGGTTGATGTCCGCCTGGAGCCTTGCAGTGTCTGCAATGGAAGACACTGTCATGCAGATTCGGGTGTCATCTGCAAAGGAAGACACGGTGCTGTGGCTGACATCCTTGTCTATGTTGGATATGAAGATGAGGAACAAGATGGGAGCGAGTACTGTGCCTTGTGGAACAGAGCTTTTCACCGTAGCTGCCTCGGACTTTACTCTGTTGACGACTACTCTCTGTGTTCTGTTAGTGAGGAAATTATAGATCCATCGACCGACTTTTCCTGTTACTCCTTTAGCACGCATTTTATGCGCTATTACGCCATGGTCACACTTGTTGAAGGCTTTTGCAAAGGCTGTGCAGATCATTTGACCATATGGCAGCCCAATGCCATAGAAAACCAGGACGGAGGGAACAGATGCCAACACCGGTGGATCAGCAGTTGGGTCCTGTGGTGCCGGAGACAGATGCGAGCGAAAGGCAGGCATCTTGCAGTTGGAGTGAGGAAGTGGAAAAAGCAGAGGCGGAGATGGACTCATGTGCTACGTTACCTGTGGGGACGGGGCCTGAGCAGACGACGACGACGAGCAATGACGGTGAGCCTGTAATGCAACAGGATGGAATGCTGGATGAGGTTTTAAATACCTTCCTGAGTGAGGCGGAGGGGGGTCTGGATGATGAGCAGCGTGGACGCTCATTGGAGGAGACTACAGACTCATCAGGACTTGGGAAGACCGTGTGCAATGAGGGGAAGAAGCACACGGTAGTGGCTGAGGTGCACAGAGCGTGCACGGAAGAGGAGGTTACATGTGGAGATGGAGGTTCACGCAAGAGAACAGCTGGGACGTCTGATATGGATGACGTCTTAACGCCCAGGCAGAGACCTGGAAAGAAGTCTTGGAGACCCAGGTTGGACCTCCTGGAGAGTGGGTGTAGCGGTACTGAAGTACTGAAAGGTTCAAAGGACAAGGGGAGGGGGTTGGGGGACTGTTTACCTGGAGTTTACCTGGAGAGAGTTCCGGGGGTCAACGCCCCCGCGGCCCGGTCTGAGACCAGGCCTCCTGGTGGATCAGAGCCTGATCAACCAGGCTGTTGCTGCTGGCTGCACGCAAACCAACATACGAGCCACAGCCTGGCTGATCCGGAACTGACTTTAGGTGCTTGTCCAGTGCCAGCTTGAAGACTGCCACAGACAGACTGGACAGACAGGGTGACAAATGGGGCTCTAGTCTGCAGACAGGTCATGTGGGTGCCATTCCAAGGCAGTGTCACAATTCAAGGTTGTAGCGATCAATGTTAATGGCCTGAGAGCCGAAGTTAAAAGAGTGTGGGTGGAATGGTTTTTAAAGAGATTTAATGTAGATATATGTTTCATTCAGGAGCACAATTATAAGTTTGGTTGTAAGTTGTCTTTGAAAGGATATAAGTTGTATGTGAGTGGCTCGTTGAGGTTGAAAGGTGGGGTTGCTGTGGCTGTAAAGGAAACCAGTCCATTGCGTATTTTGGGGTGGGAGGAGGGGGGGGACGTCGTGCTGGTGGAGGGAGAATGGGGTGCAACGAGGGTTTGTTTTATAGGAGTGTATATGCCGGCGGATGGCAACGCACGAGTCAAGGAGAACTTTGTGAGGGATTTTTTGATGTACTATTTAAGGGGTTTACCTTTAGTCACTGTCATAGGGGGAGATTGGAATTGTGTTATTCGGGGTGGGGATGTGGAACCGAGGGGGGCGGGGTGTATGTTGGGCATGTTACGCAATGTGTTTGGAGACGTGGGGGGTTTTGGATGTTGTGGGGAGGGGTGGTTGGCGGGTTGAGTATACGTTTGTCAGACGGGGTTATGCTGCAAGATTAGATAGGATCTATGCAACGGAAGCTGTACGCATGTTGGGAGTCAGGACTTTTGATGTGGCATTTTCTGATCATAGGGCAGTTATGGCAGATCTTGATTGGGAGGGTATGGCTAGGATACAATCTGGGTTTTTGGAAATTAAATGCAAGACTCATGAGGAGTTAGGAGGTAAGTATGGCATTTGGGGAATGGTGGCAAACTTTTGGGGATTCTAGAGAGGTGGAGTTGTGTGTCTTAGAATGGTGGGAAAGGCACGCTAAGCCGGGTATAGCAGGTTTTTATAAAAGGAAGGGAAGGGAAGAGGCAGGGTGGAGGTATGGGTTGCAAAATTATTTGGAAAATCAGCTAAATGGGTATTATGAGGAAGGGGGGGGGCAGCAGTACAGAAACATGGTGCAACTCAAGGACAGGTTGGCAGAGTTACATAATGGTAGATTTGATGCGGTACGTGTAAGGGCGGGAATGGAGGCTGTGCTGTGGGGGAATAAACCTTTGGGAAGTGTTTTGCGAGGTTTTAGGGTAAGGCAGAAGGATTCGACTATTTTAAACTTGGAGGTAAGTGAGGATATGGGTGGATATCATAAGGGACAGGTACTGAATACTACAGAAGGCATGAGTAATTATGTTGATTTCTGGTTCCAAAGGAAGTGGGGGAAGGGGGAGGAGGGTGATGCTATTGAGGAGGTGTGGGGGGGAGAGGCTTAGGGTCATGTGGAGAGGAGGACATGGGGATGGGAGGTGAGATTAGCATGGAGGCTGTGTTCAACATGAGAACTGGCAAGGCGCCAGGTATAGATGGGATTTCAAATGATTTTTATGGGGGAAGGGGGAGGAGGGCGATGCTATTGAGGAGGTGTGGGGGGAGAGGTTTAGGGTCATGTGGAGAGGAGGACATGGGGATGGGAGGTGAGATTAGCATGGGGGAAGTTGAGGAGGCTGTGTTCAACATGAGAACTGGCAAGGTGCCAGGTATAGATGGGATTTCAAATGATTTTTATAGAATTCAATGGGAGCACATTAAGTACTGTCTGGTGAGGGTCATAAATTGTATGCAACGGGAGGGACAGTTAGGACAGACTCAGCGAATGGGTGTAGTCGTATTAGTACGCAAAAAGCAAGAGGGAAGAGTATTGAGTGTGTACAGAGCTATTTCGCAAATGTGTGCTGACTACAAGATTTTTGCAAAGATACTGGGCAATAGGATGAAGAAGATGTTAGGTGGGGTTATTCATAAGGGGCAGATGGGTATTCCGGGCAGAAGTATGAGAGATGGGCATGGCTGCATTAGGGATTTTTTGGAGGGTTGCAATGGGGGAGGGATTTTGGGTATTGATTGGGAAAATGCATACGACTGTGTGGATAGAAACTTTCTGAGGGCTAGTTTGTTGCATCTCGGTTTTGGCATGGGAGTGGTGAGGTGGGTTGATACAATGTATTCATCTGCAATGGTGCAGGTACAAAATAATGGCAGAGTGGGAAGGCCTGTAAGGATAGAGAGGGGTTTGAGACAGGGGTGTCCCCTGTCTCAAATATTGTTTGCGTGTATGCAGCATCCATTTTATGGGCTCGTTGAGAGGAGGGGGATTTTAAATGGGGAGAAGGATGGGTGTATAGATGTGGTGGGGTATGTGGACGATACCACTGTTCCGATAGCCGGAGTGGAGGGATTGCATACGGTGGAAAGTGTGTTGGAGTTTTTCGGGAGGGCATCTGGAATGCGGGTGAATAGAGCAAAATCAAGTTTGCTGGAGGTGGGTGCCTGGGTGGGGGGGGCTTGAGGTTGGAGTTTGGGTGGGAAGTGGTGGTTAGGCTAAAAATTTGTGGAGTTATATACAGGACAGATGTGTGGGAGGCTAGGCAGGTGAATTTGGAGGTGGTGGTGGAGAAGGCAGTAAAAAGGTTAAGGAGTTTACGGGCGAGGGACGTCACCTTACAACAGCGGGCGATAATCGTAAATTCATTAGTTTATAGTAAAGTGTGGAGTATGGCTGTGCTGTATCCACTGCGGACTCAAGACGTACATGAGATTCAGAGGAAGGCATTACATTATGTTGGGGATTTCGGGAGGGCATGGCTAAGCAAGGAGATGGTGATGTCGAATATACACAGTGGAGGAGTAGGCCTTTTAGCGTTGGGGCCGAGAGTAAAGGCCCTATATGTGAAACAGAGGTTCGTTAGGGAGGGGGGGATAGAGGGGTTAGAGTGGGGAAAGTGATGGAGGATGTGCAGAGATGGTGGAGTGGAAAAAAATTAATTGAATGCGAGGATATGCTGAGGTTATTGTTATTGATTAGGGAGGTGGAAAAACTTAGGGTGGGGTGTTTGGTGACGATGAGCAGGAGGCCGGAAATCATACAGGGGGTATTGGTTTATCCCTTGTATAATTGGGGGATGATATGGAATGACTTTCGAAAGCCTAAGTTAATGCCGAGAGTACGGGAGTTTGTATATAGATTTATGATGGGGATATTAGCATTGAAAGCTGTTTTGTGTTCAATGGGATTGGTGAGGGAACAGACCTGCGAGCACTGTGGAGAACAGGAAACAGCTTTTCATGCGTTTTTTTTCTGTGAAGGTTGAGGGAGGTAAGGGT
This sequence comes from Cherax quadricarinatus, assembly GCF_038502225.1. NCBI lineage: Eukaryota > Metazoa > Arthropoda > Malacostraca > Decapoda > Parastacidae > Cherax > Cherax quadricarinatus. Next base: position 24,592,186 of record NC_091332.1, read on the forward strand.
GTGGTTAGCAAAGGTTTTTAGGTTGATGGGTGGGGGTAATGTAGGGACCCGGCGAGCCTTAACATTAGAAGTACGCAGGGTCTCAAAAGAAGTGAAAAGGGCGATTATGTATGTAGTGGCTGATTTTCTGTATATTTCCTGGGGGATGAGGGATCCGGGAGGGGGGAGAATTAGAATTAGGGCAATTGCGGTGGGCATATATAGAACGGCTTGCAGGAACAAACTTATTTACGGGGGACAGTGGAGGGCACGTTTTCCGGAGACCTACTGCAAAATTACGGTCAATGGCCTCATTCAGTTGGCGAGCTAATTATACGTAAAGGACTGGTTTCCTTCATAAGCGGGTTGACATTTCGGAGGGGGAGTGTATGAGGTAAAGGACTTGTGAAGGAATGTGAGGGTCGGGAAGGTATGTACTGCGTGGTGCTGTGTTGACATGTAAGTTTTGTGTGAAAGATTTTGATAAGCCCAAGATTTGTATAAATTAGGTCCTTGTGATTAAAAGGGAGTTATAGAAGTCACTGTCCATGTTAGTCTACCAGTTTTTGCAAAGATAATTTTTCTGGTATGTATTTTTGTAGTATTTATTGTAATTTTGTAGGGAATTTATTTCCTCTTAGATGGCTTTTATATTTGTTTTTACATAATTTGTTTTCCATAACTTTTGTAATGATATTAAGTTTCGTTGCTGATGCAACGTATGCTGTAAAAATTTTCCAGTTGTTGATGCTTTATACGCTTATGTAATTTTGTGTAATGCTTATTTTTGTTATAGAGTAATGTTTTTGAATAATTACCAGATTTTGTTCTTAAGTAAAATCTCATAAACAGTTGCATGTATATATAAAGTTACAAAAATTAATGTTTGATCATTGCTGTGATCAATACATGTGCGAATGATGGGGGTGTATTTATAGATGGGTTTTCATGGGGGGGGTCCCCCCTCCAACAGTTTTGTGTGTATGTGTCAGATGTTTTATCATTTTGTATAATGTGTGTCAGTGAATGGTGTGTATGTATTTTGCATGTTCAAAATTTTTTTCTCTTGCACTTGTGATATGATTCTTAGTAATCTTGTCCAGATCCTGTATTGTTGTGTTATTTAATATTTTATACTACCTTGTAATTTATAATGTTTTAAATAAAATATAAAAAAAAACTCTATTATGGCACTGCATTGCCCAAGAAGTAAATATGAAATCTGTTGCCAAATACACCACTGAATTCTGAACTGCCCCTATCCAAGCATAACTCTCACAAGACCGACAACACCCCCCCCCCCCCATTAACTGAATCACACGACCGAACCATTCCCTCACAACGCTAAGACGTTCACAAAAATAAACCGCATGAAAAGCCGTGTTGTCCCCACCACACGCACAGCACTCCCACACTTCCCTGAGCCTCCTATTAAATAAAACTACCCTCGAAGGCAAAATCTCACATAAAAACCGGAACATCACCTCCCATACGCACAGTTGTATATGCAGTATCTTTAAGCACACCCAAATATCTAGCCATGCATACATAGGGTATGTCCCCTCCACCACAGCCACTTCCTGACCCCTCCCCACCCTCTCAAGAACACCCACCTTCATATGTACTGGATCCTGCACAATTATTAAAGCCTGCAACATGGCCTCACAATCCTTTAAATCCCTACACCCCCACCACCACCGCATATCCTCTTGCACTCTACTTTTCCCCCCACCCCTCCCTCCTGCAGAAAACTCTGTTTCACATGCACATTCATAAATCTTCGTTCTGATAGGATAAGCCCCAGCCCACCCTGGCTAAGCAGAAGTGTGATCACCCCTCTACCTAACCAATCACAGCCCAAACCCCAGGTAAACCAAAAAACCCTATGCAACAATCGCCTAACATCACATGGCACCAAAGGGTACATGACAGCAACATGCCATACCTTACTATACAAGAGTATGTTAGCCACAATCACCCTTTGGTGCAATGTGAGGTGCAATCGCTGTAATCCCTCGAGTCGCCTCAGCACACAATCAACAACCCTCTCTGAATTAACCCCTCTCGCCTCACTCGCATTCCTTGCATGCACTATTCCACTAATCTTAACCTGATTCACAACACTCCACCCGCCCCTGTCACCCCCCTCCACCCAAACCCAGTCCTCAAGTTCCACAAACTTCGACTTTGCCACATTAATTTTCATCCCCGTAGCCTCCCCAAACATGGCCACAACCCTCCCCACACACCTTCACCCCTCTCCCCCCCTCATTAGAACCATTGTATCATCAACGTAACTTACAGTACCTGGACCCCCAGCGCGTTCCTCGCCCTCCACCCCCTCCTGCACACACTACTGAACCGCCCTATAAAATGAATCCTGTAAGCATGCGAACAATAATTGTGGGAGTGTACAACCCTGTTGCAATCCCTTACCCATCTGAACTTTTGTCCCCACCCTCCCATTGACCTGCACACACATACATGCCCCCTGATACAAAGTCCTTGCCCAAGACATGATTTCCTCTCCAAACCCCTGCCATCTCATAAACAACCACAACACTTCTCTTTCTATGCTATTATATGCCGCCCACCAATCCAGCACTAACACTCCACCCCATCCCGACCCCAGCCACTGCTTTATTAAGCCTCTTATCAACCCATGTCCCTCATACATAGACCTACCCGGTACCCCATATTGTCCCCCATCTATAACCTTATCAATTACCATTATCGATTTCCTAAAATCCTCTCAAATAACTTATTATAGCTGCACATAAGCGATATAGCACTATAATTCTGCACTGTAGACTGTTGGGCCCCTTTGGCACCAACACCACGACCATCGTCCATTGCAATTTCCCCATCACCCTTCTCCCTTTTATTACAATAAACAACCTTACTAAAATCTTTAAAAAACCCCAATGTGTGGCATAGAAATCACTCAGCAAATCATCTCTGCTCGGAGCTTCACCTGAGCGCATGCCCAACAATGCTTGCCATACCTCACACTCCAGAATAGGACCCCCTAAAGCCTCCCTGTCCACCCTCTCGAGCACACATTGCACCCAACCCCCATGTCCCATAGAGCCACTTCACATATGCCCACACTCACCATATACGACCTGAACCATGCATCAACATAACCACCCATACCCTCTGTCGTGACCAACACTTGACCCTCCAAATACCCCTCCATACTCACATGCACATGCAATCCCATCACTTCTGTGGCCAATATTTTCTATCTCTGCCCCCTCAAAACACAAGCCAACAGCCATTCCCTTCAGAGCACCTCCTCCGACCCTCCCAACACCCGTGTACCATTGAAATAATCATTTTGCAAGACCCATATACTATCTTTTAACCCCCTCAATTTCTGCAACAGGGTAGCCTGCACCTCCACCCCCATAACTATCCCACAGCTGCCCTTCAAGTTACCCTATAAGCCCATATGTCAAGTGATTTTCCTCCTGCCCACGTTAAACATAGAAGTCCCTAATGCATGTCCTAGCCACAGTTTCCCAACAACTAACCAAATCCCCCTCTCCAGGCACCCCATTCCACAAACTCACCCACAATTTCACAAACGATTCCCACCCATCCCCCTTTTTGAGCAACAGGTTTCTACCTCAATCTCTTGCTACCCTCTACCCCTGCACTATCCCCTGCCTCGCTGTTTTCTGTAACCTACTAATCATCCCTCCCCCCTTCTGCCGTTCGATACCCTCGCTTCCTTTCCTACCCTGCAGCACTGTATAGCCCTTGTGGCTTAGCGCTTCTTTTTGATTATAATAATAATAATTGGAGCAACAGGTCATTCAATTTCCAATAACTCCCATATCGTCTAGACAATCCCTCCCACCCTAAATCCACCAAGGCTCCCTGATGGTTGGAGAAAGCCACGTCCAACATGTTTACCCACCGTACTTCGACCGTGCGAGGCACATACAGTCTGTCAAGCCTAGCCACTTACCTTCGATGTACAAAAGTGTGCTCAACCTCCCTCAGCACCCCCCACATCCATTAATTCCACCATAGTCAACAAATCCCCCAAAGCTGCAGAACAAAACCCCGCACCCCATGGTTCCACATCCTTACACCTGATGACACCATTCCAGTCACCACCTATGACTGCCACTGCAGGAATATACTGCAGGTGATATACTAAAACATCCCTCATGAACCTATTTTTCATATGACTATTACAACCCAGGAGTCCCAAAGGCCTGTTATCCTGGGTGTAAAGGGAGCAAAATAAACACAGCAGAAAAACTTTTGACTTATATTATCCTTCACCAAGTAAGAACAGAATTATGTACACTATATACACTATGTACAATAGGTATTAGTGCACTCCACGGTTAGCAAGGTAGAATAGAAGCTACTAGAGAGCAGACTGTGCTTCAACCAGCTCTAGAATGGGAATGACAAGGGCAGACAAGTGCGTGGTACCCACATCACCTCTGCAATTGCCAAAACCATCTTCTCATTGGCTGGAACCTGGGTACTGATTGAACGATGGGGCTCCATCATTAACCCTTAGCACCTGGGAGTGATCATGTCGGAGGATCTCACCTTCAAGGACCATAACATTGTATCAATCGCATCTGCTAGAAAAATGACAGGATGGATAATGAGAACCTTCAAAACTAGGGAGGCCAAGCCCATGATGACACTCTTCAGGTCACTTGTTCTATCTAGGCTGGAATATTGCTGCACACTAACAGCACCTTTCAAGGCAGGTGAAATTGCCGACCTAGAAAATGTACAGAGAACTTTCACGGCACGCATAACGGAGATAAAACACCTCAATTATTGGGAGCGCTTGAGGTTCCTAAACCTGTATTCCCTGGAACGCAGGAGGGAGAGATACATGATTATATACACCTGGAAAATCCTAGAGGGACTAGTACCGAACTTGCACACGAAAATCACTCATTACGAAAGCAAAAGACTTGGCAGACGATGCACCATCCCCCCAATGAAAAGCAGGGGTGTCACTAGCACGTTAAGAGACCATACAATAAGTGTCAGGGGCCCGAGACTGTTCAACTGCCTCCCAGCACACATAAGGGGGATTACCAACAGACCCCTGGCAGTCTTCAAGCTGGCACTGGACAAGCACCTAAAGTCAGTTCCGGATCAGCCGGGCTGTAGCTCGTATGTTGGTTTGCGTGCAGCCAGCAGCAACAGCCTGGTTGATCAGGCTGTGATCCACCAGGAGGCCTGGTCTCAGACCGGGCCGTGGGGGCGTTGACCCCCGGAACTCTCTCCAGGTAAACTCCAGGTAAACCTGGTTCGCTGGTTGGGGAGATAACTTTTCAATGAGGGTGTGTACATGAGCCGAATAAAGGTTATGTACTCTTTGCATGCCACACCCCCATCCCGAGAGGGCTCAGGATTAGGCTCCCACCTCCCATTGGTAACTGTGCCACCATGGCAACATATAATGGGACTGCCTTTCTTCTCAACCATCCAACTCTTAGAGCTCAGCTTTATTCACAACATAAAGCCAAACTCTAAACTCAGAGAGAGACAGCAGACAGTAGGGCTAACATAGGTCCAAGACCCGGGTGGGCGGTAGCCCGTGTCCTCTCACTAAAAAAAAAACCCCACACAAGGGGAAAAAAAGAGCTAAAACAGGTTACCACAGGTCCCTAACACATCCTAACCTAAAATACTCTTGATAATGTATCTGCCAACTTATTTTCTTTGCCAGCAATGTATAATATTTTGAGAGAATAGGGTTGCAGTCGTAGACTCCATCTCATGAGCCTCATATTGTGGTTCTTCATGGCTTGGAGATATACTAGCGGGTTGTGGTCACTATAGACAGTGACCACCTGCGAAGTCTGGCCCATGTAAACATCGAAGTGCTCCAAAGCCAGTACCAGTGCGAGGGCTTCTGTTTTGATAGTAGAGTAAGCCCTCTGGTGTGGCTGGAACTTTGACGAGTAGCATGCTACAGGCTGCAACCCCTCATTCCCATTTTGCATTAGTACTGCCCCAACCCCAGACTCACAAGCATCAACCTGTAATGAGAAAGGCTTGGGGAAGTCTGGAGACAAAAGAATGGGTGAACTACACAATAATCTTTTTGCTTTTGTAAAAGCATTTTGACATTCTAGGGTCCAATTAAAGGGAACTTTGTGACTGGTAAGAGAGGTAAGAGGGGCTACAATTAATGAAAATTTTTTACAGAATTTTCTATAAAACCCTGTCATGCCTAGGAAACGTTGAAGAGATTTCCTGTCATGGGGAATTGGGTAATCTTTAATAGCAAGAACTTTAGCAAATTTAGGAGCAACTTTGCCACTACCTACTTCATGGCCCAGAAAAGTAACAGTGGCTTGGCCAAAGGAAGAGTTAGATAAATTAACAGTTAAATGGAACCTCTGAAAGGCCTCAAAGAGAGCCTTAAGCCTTAATAGGTGTTGATCCCAAGTATCAGACACCACTACGATGTCATCCAGGTAAGCTGCCATGCCTTCAAGTCCTGTAATAGCCTGGTGGATAAGTTTCTGGAATGAAAGAGGGGGACTTTTTCGTTCTGAAGGGAGTAACTCTATATTGAAAATGACCTCTTGGAATAAGAAGGCAGAGATTTCCTTCGCCTTATCCATCAAAGGTACCTGATAGTAACCTTTAAGGAGATCTAACTTGGACACAAAAGTAGCCTTACCCACAAAGTCAATTACATCATCCAGACGAGGAAGAGGGTAAGCATCTTTGATTGTGACCTCATTCACCTTACGGTAGTTTGTACACATACGAAAACCTCCATCAGCTTTTTTAACAAGGGTGCACGGTGAAGCCCATGGACTAGATGACTCCTCCACTAACCCATGCTCTAACAGAAATTCTACCTCCTGCTGAAGTAGCTTCTGCTTTTCAGGATTAGCTCTGTAGGGAAAAAGTTTAATAGGTTTAGAGTTTCCCACATATACATCATGATAACGTAACGTACATTTTTTCGGCACATCCGAAAAAAATATCAGGGTATGACTGTAGAAGCGCAGTTAAACTTGTTGCTTGAGTTTCAGATAGCCCCACCATTAAAGGGCTAGGGTCCTTGAGGAGGACAGAGTTTGGAAGCTCGACATTAATTTCAGAAATAGAGTGCAAAGAGGTAGAGGACAGAGTCATTACTTGGACTTTATCTGGTGTATGAAAAGATTTTAATTGATTAATGTGGTAAGTTTTAATTTTTGAGGTCTTATCAAGGGGAGATACCACATAATTTACATCAGATGATTTACTTACAATCTGCATAGGTCCCGTAAATCTAGCTTTCAAGGTGTGGCCAGGTATAGGTTCCTGTACCAACACCTTGTCTCCTGGACAGAAGGAGCAGAATTGTGCATTTCTGTCATATCTCTGTTTCATCTTGCTTTGAGCTGCCTTTAGGTTAGCCTTGGCTAACTGACGTGCCACCTGCAACCTTGAAGACGGGTTGTAGAGTGTTGAGCTAACGTCTTCTCCCATCCATCCTTCTTTGAGCACCCAAAGAGGACCTCGTACATTGTGCCCAAAGATCAGTTGAAACGGACTATACCCGGAAGACTCCTGCACAGTTTCTCTTATTGAAAACAGCAACAAAGGTAGTGATTCATCCCAGTCTGTAGGAAAATGCATACAAAAAGTTCTCATCATGGTTTTTAACGTCTGATGGAATCTTTCCAAGGCGCCTTGATACTGAGGGTTATAGGCAGTGGATAAGTTGTGGATTATCCCTAACCTAGTTAATGCTTCCCTAAATGCTTTGGCAGTGAAGTTAGTACCTTGATCACTTTGAATAGTTTTAGGAATGCCAAAACAAGAAATAAATCTGGTTAAAGCCTTGAGAATGGCTTTAGTATTAATACTGCGCATGGGAATTGCTTCTAGGTATCTAGTTACTCTATCCATAATGGTAAATAGGTACTGATTTCCAGACTTTGACTTAGGTAGTGGACCTACACAATCTATAATTAATTCTGGAAAAGGTTATCCATCAGCAGGCATAGGCTGGAGAGGTGCAGGTTTAATGAAATATCCAGGTTTCCCTACTTGCTGACATTCTCGGCAACATTGGATATGATTCTTCACATCCTGCCTTAATTTTGGTCAATAAAATTCTTTAGTGATTTTATATAATGTTTTAGTAATTCCTAATTATTATTTTTTTTTATTATTATCACACTGGCCGATTCCCATCAAGGCAGGGTGGCCCGAAAAAGAAAAACTTTCACCATCATTCACTCCATCACTGTTCTCAAACACATCAAAATAAGTATCTAAGTCACTCTCAAAAAACTTAGGAACCATGGATGCAGCTTTCTGCACATTAAATGTGTCCTGTGATCTATCAGTCTGTTGTCTTCCAAGACGAACATTTTCTCTCTAGAAATCTTCGTTCAATTTCCTCTGAGCCTCTATTTGTGCAGTCTGCAACATAATGAGGCGTTCCAACCTCTCAAACTGTTCCTGAGAGATAGGACCAGTGGGTAATGGAGGAGTAGGGAAATTAACATGTCTTTCTGGACTGTCTTTAGGTCGGGCACCTCGTTCAGGCGTCTCTAGAGAGCCTAGATCTGGTCTAGGATAAGTAGATACAGGGGTAGCATACACAGTACTAGCGTGAGGCTTAGTCATACTACCAGCTACACTTTGTACTATTGTGTCAGTGAGGCAGGAAGGTGTGAGCGGAGGTTCACTAGGCTCAGACACTTCTGCCATAGTTACTCTTTCTTCTAAGTAATCAAATAGAGTCATACTTCCTAATTGTGACACTAGGCATTCTGAATCTGAATCATAATCAGACATCTCTATATGAGCAGGAAACAATATATCTTTAATTAACGCTCTGACAGTTTCTGCGGTGTAATTCCTGTTATACGTCACACCGAGATATTTGGCTACTCGCCAACACGTCTGAAGTTTTAATGTACTTAACTCAGACAAAGTCAAAGTATCAATTAACTGTTTCACTTTGGCATACATCACGAAAATAAATGTACTACGAGAGAGTGATTATGGGAAACTATAATCCTGATAGGAATTTTAGTGTTGGTTGTCTTAGAGCTAGAACACATAAACATTATTTCCATCTCCTTGGATCAAGAGACTCAGTCAGGTACATACATCCATCTGGTATGTTGTACAAGACTAAACTCAAAGTCTTCAGATTAGGAAAGTACTCAAAGTGTTTGATCATAGAGTTACTAGTATGTCAAACTGGACAGTTTATCCAACACCTTGGATCAAGAACATCCCAGACAGGCCCCCATTTGTTACAAATAACGCAATTCTAAAAGCTTAGAGATCTCCAGTGAATACTAGAAAGGACTGCCCTTCTAGCATCCAGCCTGTTACTGGGTTTTCGTAACAAGTAGTCAGTATCCTTCTCCAATTATCCATTAGAATTCAGTATGATTCAATAGTGCTTCAGGATTACAACTGGTAGGCTACTAACTAGAGAAATTAAAATTTAATAAATTTACTAAGTCTAGAGGTATATTATCAAATTAAATTAAATTAAATTAATCACAGTAATCAAAATAATATCACTTCTCTCGAGTACAATATTATTGTGCTGAAAGCACATATCACATTTATAATTCTTAAGTACCGTCTGGTACATTAACATTTAATAAGATATTACAAATATGTACAAGTAAGTGTGTATGTGTGTAAGTGCTCTAAGTAGTTCGCTATGTCTCACGACTCGACTAGACTTAAACAAGTGACTGACAAAGTCCTTAAATAAACTAACTTCTTGACCAACTGGCAATCAGAACAGTCTGCTTGAACAACAAAAAGAATGCTAAGCCCAATAGCAAAATAACAAGCAACTGTGACACAGAATCAGGAACAAGGAGATAATATAACGACACTAAGTAGGGACCATCAGCAGATCCTCCACAAAAGTCACAAAACTCCCATGCTACTGAATCTAAGTTCAGCATAAGAAAATACCCGACTGTGATAATACACAGATACCAGTACAAGTTAGGTCAGAAGCTACAGCTCAGGACCTGAGTTACTCAGAGTGTCTATGAGACACACAACCTCAGTACAACGTCGAAAATCACTAAGTCTATACAACGTTCTGTGAACAGAGTTCTACAGAACTAACAAGAATAATGAGACAGACAATCTGTCCAACCACCAAGAGAGTCTAGACCAGACTGAATACTTCAGGCGAGGTGAGGACACCCCCCCTCGATCACATGATAGCTCCGTGGACAGCTGTCGCCCAGCAAGAAGCCGGCAGTCTAATGAGCCACAAGCGATAATTATAGTAGTTAGACAATCAAGACTTGAACTGAGCACATAATATGTTACATCCTACCTAACCAAAGGAAGCTAAGTCAAATAGCAAAATAAAGCAATACATTTACGATTTAGCTATTATCGCAAATACAAGCAATATAAAATTATATGAAAAGGTAATGCACATGTAATATATATACATACATTGCAACCCATTCAGGGGTTGCAACAGTTACCTACCCTCTATCTCCTTACCAGTCTCAGTGCAGATCAAATAGTCATTTTTAAGTTTATACTTGACCGGATGATTCGAAAAGAATTCACCCATGGCTGCCTAGAAAGCAAAATTCAAAGAAAGGTCCTTTTGTTGTTCCTCCCGAAAGGACAGTCCCTCAGGCATGGAAACAGAGATATCTGGCAATCCTGCAACCCTGGGTCTGTTCACTTAATTTACGAGGCTCTGGCCAGTTTTCCTCGTAAAACAAATTGGCTATTCCGAGATCAGAGTCGTCCAAGGACAGGTCAGCATTCTCGCCAGACAACCCTTGGGATGTTGCCCGAGTTATGGCCAACACAGGAGAAGAATTAATCATTATGGGTTCAGGACATACACTAGTAGTGGTAATGTTTTTTTTTTTTATTATCACACTGGCCGATTCCCACCAAGGCAGGGTGGCCCGAAAAAGAAAAACTTTCACCATCATTCACTCCATCACTGTCTTGCCAGAAGGGTGCTTTACACTACAGTTTTTAAACTGCAACATTAACACCCCTCCTTCAGAGTGCAGGCACTGTACTTCCCATCTCCAGGACTCAAGTCCGGCCTGCCGGTTTCCCTGAACCCCTTCATAAATGTTACTTTGCTCACACTCCAACAGCATGTCAAGTATTAAAAACCATTTGTCTCCATTCACTCCTATCAAACACGCTCACGCATGCCTGCTGGAAGTCCAAGCCCCTTGCACACAAAACCTCCTTTACCCCCTCTCTCCAACCTTTCCTAGGCCGACCCCTACCCCGCCTTCCTTCCACTACAGACTGATACACTCTTGAAGTCATTCTGTTTCGCTCCATTCTCTCTACATGTCCGAACCACCTCAACAACCCTTCCTCAGCCCTCTGGACAACAGTTTTGGTAATCCCGCACCTCCTCCTAACTTCCAAACTACGAATTCTCTGCATTATATTCACACCACACATTGCCCTCTATTACAACCTAGGATTTCAAATGGCCTGTTATCCCAGGTGTAATGGGAGCAAATAAACACAGTAGAAAAAGTTTAGACTTATATTATCCTTCACCAATTATAACAGCAATATGTACACTATGTACAGTGATAAATATAGTGCACTCCACGGTAAGCAAGGCAGAAATAGAAGCCACAAGATAGCAGACCGTGCTTCAACCAGCTCTAGAGTGGGAATGACAAGGGCAGACAGGAGAGCGGTATCCACATAACCTCTGCGATTGTCAATCCCACCTTCTTATTGGCTAGAACCTGGTCACTAGTTGAACGATGGGGCCCCATCATCAACTCTTAGCAACCTGGTTCGCTGGTTGGGGGAGATAGCCTGTAAATGAGGGTGTGTCCATGCGCCGAATAAAGGTTACGTACTCTTTGCATGCCACACCCCCACCCCCGAGAAGGCTCAGGATTAGGCTGCCACCTCCCAGTGGTAACCGTGCCGCCATGGCACAAAATAATGGGACCGCCTATCCTCTCCACCATCCAACTCTTAGATAGAGCTCAGCTTTCCTAGTGACCAAAAGCCAAACCCTAAACTTAGAGTGAGACAGCAGTCAGACAGGCTAGCATAGGTCCAAGATACAGGCGGACGGTAGCCCGCATCCCCTCACTAAAAAAAAAACCCCCACATCAGGGGATTAAAAAAAAGAGCTTGAAAGGGGTTACCACAAATACATCCTAACCTAAATAAAATAATAAACTAGACTCTTGACAAAGAGTCTGCCAACACATTTTCTTTGCCGGCAATATACTGAATTCTGATATTGTAGGGCTGCAGCCTGAGCGCCCAACGCATAAGCCTTGTGTTGTGATTCTTCATGGCTTGGAGATAGACTAACGGGTTGTGATCACTGTAGACTGTGACCACCTGCGATGTCTGGCCCACATAAACATCAAAATGCTCCAAAGCCATTACCAGCGCGAGGGCTTCTTTTTCAATGGTAGAGTAAGCTCTCTGATGTGGCTGGAATTTAGCTGAAAAGTATGCGATTGGCTGCAGCTCCTTGTTCCCGATTTGTAATAGTACCGCCCCAACCCCAGACTCACAAGCATCAACCTGTAATGAAAAAGGTTTGGAGAAGTCTGGAGACAGGAGAATGGGTGCAGAGCACAATAATCTTTTTGCTTTATTAAAAGCAGTGTTACAATCTGACGTCCAATTAAAGGGAACTTTATGACTGGTAAGAGAGGTAAGAGGGGCTACAATATCTGAGAAATTCTTACAGAATCTTCTGTAAAATCCTATCATGCCTAGGAAACGTTGAAGAGATTTCCTATCATGAGGAACTGGATAATCTTTAATCGAAAGAACTTTAGCAAGTTTAGGTGCAACATTACCACTACCTACTTCATGGCCTAGAAAAGTGATAGTGGCCTGGCCAAAGGAAGATTTAGATAAATTAACTGTTAATTGGGAATTCTTAAAGGTCTCAAACAGAGCTTTAAGTCTAAGTAGGTGTTGATCCCAAGTATCAGACACCACAACAATATCATCTAGGTATGCTGCCGTGCCTTCAAGTCCTTTAATAGCCTGATGGATGAGTTTCTGGAATGAAGAGGGGGAATTTTTCATTCCGAAGGGGGTAACTGTATACTGATAATGACCTCCTGGAATTACGAAGGCAGAGATTTCCTTCGCCTTATCTGTCAAAGGTACCTGATAGTAACCTTTAAGGAGATCTAATTTGGACACAAAAGTAGCCTTACCCACAAAGTCAATTACGTCATCCAGACGAGGAAGAGGGTAAGCATCTGTGATTGTGACCTCGTTCACTTTACGGTAGTCTGTGCACATACGAAACCCTCCATCAGCCTTTTTTACTAGGATGCACGGTGAAGCCCATGGACTAGATGACTCCTCCACTAAACCATGTTCTAACAAGAAGTCTACTTCCTGCTGAAGTAGCCTTTGCTTTTCAGGATTAGCTCTGTAGGGGGAGAGTTTAATTGGTTTAGATTTTCCCACATCTACATCATGGTAACCTAACGTACATTTTTTCGGCACATCCGAAAAAATATTAGGATATGACTGTAGAAGCTCAGTTAAATTGGTTGCTTGTATTTCAGATAATCCATCCATTAACGGGCTAGGATCCTTGAGGAGGACAGAATTTGAAAGTTTAGTATTAATTTCAGAGATAGAGTGCAAAGAGTCAGAGTCGTCCTCAGAGGTAGAGGACAGAGTCATTACTGGGACTTTATCTGGTGTATGAAAGGCCTTGATTTGATTAATGTGGTAAGTTTTTGTTTTTGAGGTCTTATCAATGGGAGCTACCACATAATTTAAATCAGATAATCTACTTACTATCTGCATAGGTCCCGTAAATCTAGCTTTCAAGGTGTGGCCAGGTATAGGTTCCTGCACCAACACCTTGTCTCCTGGATGGAAGGAGCGGAATTGTGCACTTCTGTCATACCTCTGTTTCATCTTACTTTGAGCTGTCTTTAGGTTAGCCGTGGCTAACTCACGTGCCACCTGCAACCTTGAAGACGGGTTGTAGAGTGCTGAGCTTACGTCTTCTCCCATCCATCCTTCTTTGAGCACCCGAAGAGGACCTCGTACATTGTGCCCAAAGATCAGCTCAAACGGACTATACCCTGTAGACTCTTGCACCGTCTCCCGTACTGAGAACAGCAACAAAGGTAGAGATTCATCCCAATCTGTCGGAAAGTGCATGCAAAAACTTCTCATCATTGTTTTTAATGTTTGGTGGAATCTTTCCAAGGCGCCTTGGGACTGAGGATGATAGGCAGTGGATAAGTTGTGAATTATCCCTAGCCTAGTTAATACTTCCCTAAATGCTTTGGCAGTGAAGTTAGTACCTTGATCACTTTGTATAGTTTTAGGAATGCCAAAACAAGAAATGAATTTTGTTAAAGCTTTGAGAATAGCTTTAGTATTGATACTACGCATTGGGATCGCTTCAGGATATCTGGTTACTTTATCCATAATTGTAAATAAATACTGATTTCCAGACTTTGACTTAGGTAGTGGACCTACACAATCTATAATTAAATCTGCAAAAGGTTCTCCATCAGCAGGTATGGGTTGGAGAGGTGCAGGTTTAATGGAATGTCCAGGTTTTCCAACTTGCTGACATTCTCGGCAACACCTAATATGATTCTTCACATCTTTCTTTAATTTTGGCCAATAAAATTCTTTTGTGATTCTATACAAGGTTTTTGTAATTCCTAAGTGACCTCCTGATGACGTATTATGAGCTATATTTAATATCTGAGGTCTATACTTGGTTGGAACCACTAACCTGTCGTATAATTGCCGGCCCTCTTTCTCCTTACCAGTCTCAGTGCAAACCAAATAATCATTTTTAACTTCATACTTGACTGGATGACCCCAAGAGGATTTACCCATGGCTGCCTGAAAAGCGAATTTTAAAGAAGGGTCCTTTCGTTGTTCCTCCCGGAAGGACAGTCCCTCGGGCATGGAAACAGAGACATCTGGCAATCCTGCAACCTGGGAATAGGAAGGCTTGATCGGGGTCTGTTCACTTGATTTACGAGACTCCGGCCGGTGTGTCTCATAAAACAACGTGGCTATTCCGAGATCGGAGTCGTCCAAGGATAGGTCAACATTCTCCCCAGACAACCCTTGGGATGTTGCCCGAGTTATGGCCAACACTGGAGAATCATTAATCATTATAGGTTCAGGACACGAAGTAACAGTAGTAATGTTATTACCCAGTAATAACATGGCATTTTTCATGGGAAATCCTTTTGAGATACCTACAGTCAAGTACCCAGTGTAATATTTGCACTGTACATAAATTTTATGCAAAGGAACTGAATATATAGCTCCTCCATAGGCTTCCAATAAAACTGAGGAATTCAAGGAAGTATTCTCTGAAAGGGGTAATATTCCTTCTCTGACAAGTGAGCAATATGCTCCAGTATCTCTAAAGGTATTTACTTTAGTTGGTTCTGAGTTTTCCTGAAGGGAAATAAGACTTTCGCAATAATAAGGGGCCATACCTTTTTCTACTTCTCTAGGGGACATGTTACTAGGGATATTAGAGATTTTCCCGATGGGTTGAGGTTTTTGGGGGCAGTTGGAACTGATGTGACCTACTTTATTGCACCTGAAGCAGACGACAGGCTTGCCCTTTACTCCCTGATGACGTTGCAAGTGGTGTCGTTCTGGCTGGTGCCTCTCTGGATATTGTTGTCGAGATGCTCCATAAGTAGTTTGCCTCTCCGCAGGGGGACCATATGTTGAGAAGCGTGGCTCACCAGGTGACTTGGTTGGATGACGTAGACGCTCTCCCTCCGGCTGGCACTTCATTCTCCAATGTTGTCGATCTCTGCTCACACCAGACTGTTGAAAAGAGAGACGGGACCGCTCGGACAAGGAGCGGTTCGTTTCGAAGGTATCAGCCAACCTGGCCGCCTCCAATGCAGTGGTTAAGTCACGATCCTGCAGAAAGACACGAACCTCTGGTCCCACAGACTCCAGCAGGTTATCAATCAGAATTAGCTGCACCAGCTCCTCAAAGTTAGAGACACCACTCGCTTTATACCAGCTGGTAAAAGCTTTGGTTTGCTGTCTCACAAAGTCCACCAGGGATTGACCAAGCTGCCGCCTGTTCAACTTGAAGGTCTTACGATATTTAGCTGGGATACATGTATATGCTCCCAACACTGTGGTCTTCACTACTTGATAATCAGAGAATTCAGCGTCAGTTAATACCGACGTAAATTCCTGTGCCTTACCCAATAATGCTGTATGAACCAACGCTGCCCAGTGCTGTTCCGGCCACCTCAAGGCTCGAGCCTGATTTTCGAAGCTTTCGAAAAATTGCTCTGGTTCGGCCTCATTGAAGCGGGGAACAAGCTGTACTGCTTTTTGTAAACTGAAATCGTTTACAGAATGCGAAAACTGCCTCCTCTCTCTTTCCCTATCAAATTCTTCCCTTGCGAATGCTCTCTGTTCCCTAGTTTGCTCAAGATTGATTTTTGCCAGCTCAAGTGCCAACGACGCTGATTCACCCTGAGACAACCCAGCTGCACTATACTGACCATTTTGCTCCGTAGGTGTATCATCTTCCTCCTGCGAGAACATAGTAGTTTTTTCCCTAGCTCCCGTAAAGGGAGGAGTTTGATGTGCCATCTCTTCTTCAATAAGTATGTCAGCAATAAGTGAACGCAGTTGCGCAGCTGTGAGAGTGCGTTTATAGGGAATGCCAATGGAACGAGCAATTTGCCAACAACGCTGTAGGGACAATTTAGGTAGGTTATGCAAAGTATATGCCGACACCAGGCGTCTGACTCGTCTAGGTGGCATAAGTTATTCGCTATGCACAGTACGAATACCCCAACGTAACACTTTAATTTGCAGAACACGCTTAGCTATGCACAGTACGATTGCAGAATACGCATACAAGCAAAGCCGACTGCACACAAGATTGACCGTAGCGAAGCGAGCACACTGAACAAGCTAGTAGCGAGCTGTTGAACGATCACACAATAGCAAGGCTGATCATAAGCAACTGACACGCAAAATTTGTAAAGCGAAGCGAAACAGCAAGCTACACAATGTTCCTGCTACAAGCTTCACCCTAAGCTCAACCGTTTCTCTAAGTCCAGCTCCCGGACAGGCTACCCATATTACAACCTAGGATTTCAAATGGCCTGTTATCCCAGGTGTAATGGGAGCAAATAAACACAGTAGAAAAAGTTTAGACTTATATTATCCTTCACCAATTATAACAGCAATATGTACACTATGTACAGTGATAAATATAGTGCACTCCACGGTAAGCAAGGCAGAAATAGAAGCCACAAGATAGCAGACCGTGCTTCAACCAGCTCTAGAGTGGGAATGACAAGGGCAGACAGGAGAGCGGTATCCACATAACCTCTGCGATTGTCAATCCCACCTTCTTATTGGCTAGAACCTGGTCACTAGTTGAACGATGGGGCCCCATCATCAACTCTTAGCAACCTGGTTCGCTGGTTGGGGGAGATAGCCTGTAAATGAGGGTGTGTCCATGCGCCGAATAAAGGTTACGTACTCTTTGCATGCCACACCCTCAGACATGACATCTCCACTGCCTCCAGCCTTCTCCTCGCTGCAACATTCATCACCCATGCTTCACACCCATATAAGAGCGTTGGTAAAACTATACTCTCATACATTCCCCTCTTTGCCTCCAAGGACAAAGTTCTTTGTCTCCACAGACTCCTAAGTGCACCACTCACTCTTTTTCCCTCATCAATTCTATGATTCACCTCATCTTTCATAGACCCATCCGCTGACACGTCCACTCCCAAATATCTGAATACATTCACCTCCTCCATACTCTCTCCCTCCAATCTGATATTCAATCTTTCATCACCTAATCTTTTTGTTATCCTCATAACCTTACTCTTTCCTGTATTCACCTTTAATTTTCTTCTTTTGCACACCCTACCAAATTCATCCACCAATCTCTGCAACTTCTCTTCAGAATCTCCCAAGAGCACAGTGTCATCAGCAAAGAGCAGCTGTGACAACTCCCACTTTGTGTGTGATTCTTTATCTTTTAACTCCACGCCTCTTGTCAAGACCCTCGCATTTACTTCTCTTACAACCCCATCTATAAATATATTAAACAACCACGGTGACATCACACATCCTTGTCTAAGGCCTACTTTTACTGGGAAATAATTTCCCTCTTTCGTACATACTCTAACTTGAGCCTCACTATCCTCGTAAAAACTCTTCACTGCTTTCAGTAACCTACCTCCTACACCATACACTTGCAACATCTGCCACATTGCCCCCCTATCCACCCTGTCATACGCCTTTTCCAAATCCATAAATGCCACAAAGACCCCTTTAGCCTTATCTAAATACTGTTCACTTATATGTTTCACTGTAAACACCTGGTCCACACACCCACTACCTTTCCTAAAGCCTCCTTGTTCATCTGCTATCCTATTCTCCGTCTTACTCTTAATTCTTTCAATAATAACTCTACCATACACTTTACCAGGTATACTCAACAGACTTATCCCCCTATAATTTTTGCACTCTCTTTTATCCCCTTTGCCTTTATACAAAGGAACTATGCATGCTCTCTGCCAATCCCTAGGTACCTTACCCTCTTCCATACATTTATTAAATAATTGCACTAACCACTCCAAAACTATATCCCCGCCTGCTTTTAACATTTCTATCTTTATCCCATCAATCCCGGCTGCCTTACCCCCTTTCATTTTACCTACTGCCTCACGAACTTCCCCCACACTCACAACTGGCTCTTCCTCACTCCTACAAGATGTTATTCCTCCTTGCCCTATACACGAAATCACAGCTTCCCTATCTTCATCAACATTTAACAATTCCTCAAAATATTCCCTCTATCTTCCCAATACCTCTAACTCTCCATTTAATAACTCTCCTCTCCTATCCAGTAATAACATGGTATCTTTCATAGGGAATCCTTCGGATACACCAACAGTCAAGTATCCAGTGTAATATTTGCACTGTACATAGATTCTGTGCAAGGGGACAGAAAAAATCGCTCCTCCGAATGCTTCCAGCAAAACAGCGAATTGTAATGAAGTGTTTTCTGAAAGGGGAAGTACTCCCTCTCTTATAAGTGAGCAATATGCTCCAGTATCTCTAAAGGTTCTGACTTCAGTTGTTTTTGAGTCTTCCTGAAGGGAAATACGACTCTGACAGTAATAAGGAGCCATCCTTTTTTCTACTTCTTTCAGGGATATGTTACTAGGGACACTATAGATTTTCCCTATGGGTTGGGGTTTGTGGGGACAGTTGGGACGGATGTGACCTACTTTATTACAGAGGAAGCAGACGACAGGCTTGCCCTTAATTCCCTGCTGACATTGCAACTGGTGTCGCTCTGGCTGGTGTTGCTCTGGATACTGTTGTCGAGTTGCACCATGTTGAGTGGTTTGTCTCTCACCAGGTGGACCATAAGTTGAGTAGCGTGGCTCACCAGGTGACTTAGTTGGCTGATGTAGATGTTCTCCCTCTGGCTGGCACTTCATCCTCCAAGGTTGATGATCTCTGCTCATTCCAGGCTGTTGAAAAGAGAGATGGGACCGCTCGGACAAGGAGCGGTTAGTTTCGAAGGTATCAGCCAACCTGGCTGCCTCCAATGCAGTGGTTAAGTCATGATCCTGCAGAAAGACTCGAACCTTTGGTCCCACAGACTCCAGCAGGTTTTAAAGTAGGACAAGCTGCACAAGATCATCGAAGGTAGCAACACCACTTGCTTTATATCAGCTGGTAAAAGCTTTGGTCTGCTGTTGCACAAAATCAACCAGAGATTGACCAAGCTGTCGTCTGCCTAACTTGAATGACTTCCTATACTTAGCTGGGATACATGTATATACTCCCAGAACTGTGGTCTTCACCACTTTATAATGAGAAAAATCAGTGTCATTTAACACTGATGTAAATTCCTGTGCCTTACCAAAAATGCTGTGTGAACCAATGATGCCCAATGCTGATCCGGCCACCTCAAGGCTCGAGTCTGATTTTCGAAAGTTTCGAAAAATTGTTCTGGTTCTGCCTCATTGAAGCGGGGAACAAGCTGTACTGCTTTCTGTAAACTAAAGTCATTTACAACTTGCAAAAACTGCCTTCTTTCTTTTTCCCTATCAGACTCTTCCTTGGCAAAAGCCCTCTGTTCCCTAGTCTGCTCAAGATTGATTTTTGCCAACTCAAGTGCCAACAAAGCTGATTCGCTTTCAGACAACCCTGTTGTACGAGACTGACGATTTTGCTCCGCTGATGTATCATTTTCCTCCTGCGAGAACATCAATTTTTATTTCTGGCTCCTGTAGAGGGAGGATTCTGATGTGCTATCTCCTCTTCCCAAAGTTTGCTACTTATATGAGTTCGTAGCTGTGCAGCTGTAAGAGTGCATTCGTAATCAATGACAATGGAACAAGCAATTTGCCAACAATGCTGTAGAGAGAATTTAGGCAAGTTTACCAATGTGTATGTCGACACCAGACATCTGACTCGTCTAGGTGGCACATCCTAATGTATAAGATATTTGCTATGCACAGTATGACTGTAGAATGCTCGTACCCCAACATAACACATTATTTACAAGACACGCCAATCTATGCACAGTACGACTGCAGAATATGCACATACACTGGCAAGACATACACAATAGCAAAGCTGACTGCAAAATCTTCACACAACAGCAAGATTGACCATACCGAAGTGAGGACACTGAACAAGCTAGTAGTGAGCTGTAATGAGCGAGCTTGCTATGGTCAGCAAGGCTGACCATAGCAAGGCAATTGACATGCAAAGTTTGTGAAGTGTTGGCAAAGCTAATGCAATGCCAGACAGTAAGCTACACAATGTTCCTGCTTCCAGCATCACCCTAGGCTCAACTTGTGCTCTAAGTCCAGCTCCAACTCCCAGACAGGCCCCCATATTACAACCCAGGAGTTCTGAAGGCCTGTTATCCTGGGTGTAGAGAAAAATAAACACAGTAGAACAACTTTTGACTTATATTATCCTTCACCAAGTAAGAACAGAATTATGTACACTATATACACTATGTACAACAATAGGTATTAGTGTACTCCATGGTTAGCAAGGCAGAATAGAAGCCACTAGAGAGTAGACTGTGCTTCAACCAGCTCTAGAATGGGAATGACAAGGACAGACAGGTGTGTGGTACCCACAACACCTCTGCAATTGCCAAAACCATCTTCTCATTGGCTGGAACCTGGGCACTGATTGAAAGATGGGGTCCCATCATTAACCCTTAGCACCTGGTTCGCTGGTTGGGGGAGATAGCCTTTCAATGAGGGTGTGTACATGCGCTGAATAAAGGTTACGTACTCTTTGCATGCCACAATGACCATCCCCCCTCCACCGGTCCATACAAACACACACAAAGGCAGCCCTATCCCTTCCCCATTACCCTTCAACCCTGACCACCCTCCCCTCCCCACCCTCCACACAATGCAGCACAACAAACGGGCTAGTCTCCCTAATTAAGATTACCACACCTCCTTTCAATCTTGTCGTGTGCACCACGTACACATAAAACCCCTCTATCGTTAACACACATCCTGGCTTATGATTGTGTTCCTGAATGAATACATCTACCCTGTAACACTATAAAATTCACGGAACCATTTACACTTCCTTGCAGACCTCAAACCATTGATATTAAGTGTTAGGCACTTAAAATGGACAAAGGGGGTTTTTCTTTTGACACCGGCACACCCTTCTCCCCCATCAGTATGTTACCTCTCTGTCCACCCAATCCCTTAGAATTTCCTTTCACTGGTCCCAGTCCCTTAGGACCACTGGGACCTCTCAGCATCACATCCCCCCACGTCCTTTTACACATTCGCTTAGCAGGTGTCAGCATGTCCTCCTTGTCGGGCTCGATATGGCGTATGCTGTCAGTGGCCCTGAAACCCAACAGAAGAAGAAGAAGAAGATGTCCTTCTTGTTAGAAAGAGCAGCTGTACACTTTCATGACCCACTGTCCACCTGCATCTTATCCTCTGGAGGGCAGGCCTGATGTACATCCGCCTCCACAGTATGAACCTGCAAGTCTGCAGCAACACCATCCTCTGGGATGTCACCATCCACTATGCCTACATCTACAGCAGACCCAATATCTAGTGCAACGTCCGGCACAGCACTCACACCCTGGGTACCCAACAGATCATCCAAGACAGAGGTGATGCTGGTATGACCTCGCCATCCTCAGGGTCTGTCTCCAAAGAAGGCAGTTCCCCGTGGTACATGCAGTCTTCGTCATCTCAGTCCTCTCCACCTCAGCACTCCATGCCGTGTCCAGCGAAGGTAGCGGTGCACAAGCTGGAGCCTGCTCTTCACATTCCTCCTGGGCCTCCGTGCATCGCTCTTCCTCCCTGGGGCCCCCTTTGCGATCACATTGCACAGTGATATGATCATGTGCTCCAGACAAACGACAGGTACGCTGTTGACCCACATAAGTCACCATCACCTGGGTTTGGAAGTCGTCCAAGATGACCTAAGATGGTATAGGATGTCGTAGCATCATCTTCAATGTGAACGAGCATTCGGGAAGCCCAGCATACAGCTCGTCAGACCACCTCCCGAACGTAGCCATATGTATTGTGCCTAATTTGTCGAAAGTTGCACATAGATCCGTTTTGTCTGCCTTGAAAGGCACATTACAGATTTTCACCCATGTATAATAATGTGACACAGCATGGAGTTTCATAGAAACTGCGTGGTTATCAGGAAGATTGACATCCTGATACTGTGCCACCACATTCTCATAAACACCAGCGGTGCGGAACTTCACAAAAATTCTTGAAGCACCATTCAAAGCCACACCATATAAATCATCATTGGTGATGGCATAGGTGTCACGAATGATAGTCGGCAATAACACAGCTGTAATTGGCCAAGGCACAGCCCCATGGATCAATTCAATACACACAGTATTGACACGGTGCCTACCAGCCAGCGCCATATTGTGAAAGCAAACTGCCACCAGTTGACGACAGGGGGTAGTTGTAGCTCACATCCGCTCGTCCCAAGGGTTGAGCGACGAATGCAACTGACAATTATCGGTTATGCAAATAGCCGTATAAACTAGTTAGGGAACGTGCGACTTCTTTATGTGAATATTACCGTTGCATTCCTCTAGATGTCGACTCCGTAGTGATAAGTCAATGTTTTCATGCAGTACCACTGACCAAGATCTCTAGACATCTGCTTTTTTAAGTTATTCAAAATGTGTACGAAATAGGAAAGGGTACTACAGATGAAAATAGACAGGGGGGGGGAGAAGCCACGAATGTACTCAGGAAAGTGGCTTTTCCCATTTTTCCTTCTTAGCTACATCACTGAGACGAATGTATGCCCTTAGGGAGAGAGTGGGACACAACTCTGGACAATGAACTAGTAGTTCGAATACAGTAATAAGGAAAGACACTCAACTGATTTTCACTGACTTGAGACTGAGTGAAAATGAGACCAGTTAGTCCATCTATGATCATTATATCAAGCAGGAGGAATTATAGGCCTATGGCTCATCCAACAAGATCAGCGGATTCATGTGTCACTGGTGCCCTGCTCTGGCTGGGCTTCAGGTACTGCTGACATAACTAAATGTAAACTTTGCCAGAGGAACTATCATCGTATCCTTCGTCGTTACTTGCTGGAATGAGAAAATATTTATGACTTCAGAAACAACTCAATCACAAATGATCAAGATATGACAAAGTGTTTTATTCTCAGTGATATCTTACCAATCATTTGGGTAAAATAACTTTGTCTCTTGTAAATGAATATAAGTACTTTAACTTGTATAAATCATCTATAATTTGCTAAATATTGGATACTGTAAAGGTATGGGCTGTGGTTTGTATAGACAAAAAACCACAGTACCGTGACTGGAATAATACCCGCACATAGGAGAAAGAAGCTAATGACAACATTTAAATCCCACGTGGACCATTTACAAATCACACACTAGTATTTATAGAAGAGAGAGGCAGGGACGGAGAAAAGAGAGGAAGCAAGAAGGAAGAGAAGTAGTGGTAGAGGTAATGATAGTAGTAGAAGTAGTAGTAACAGTGGTAGTAGTAAGTAGGGAAAGAAGTGGTAGTGAAATGGGAGAGAAGAAAATAGAGGACATTCAAGTGCCTTCTTTAAGTAAAGAAGGCACTTGAAACTTAGTAGAAAGAAACTTAGTAGAAAGAATGAGCTGTTGAAGAGTCGGACATGATCAGCAAAGGGAGTGCCCAAGGAGTTGAATTTGAGGAACTGGTGATTTGTACACTGAATTACGTGTGGCCAGCTATTACAACTCAGGAACAAAAAGGGCTCTTATCCTGGGTGTAAAGGGAGCAAAATAAACACAGCCAAAAACTTTGACTTATATTATCCTTCACCAAGTATAAACATCAGTATGTACACTATATACACTATGTACAGCAATAAGTATTAGTGCATGCCCAGGTAATCAAGGCAGAATTGATGCCACTAGAAATCAGACTGTGCTTCAACCAGCTCTCGAATGGAAATGACAAGGGTGAAAACGTGAGTGGTAACCACGTCACCTCCACAATTGCCAGATCCACCTTCTCATTGGCTGAACCTAGATACTGATCGGACGATGGGGCTCCATCGTCCTACCCATTGCATCTGGTTTCCTGGTTGGGGAGGTAGCCTTTTTTTGAGGGTGTGTACATGCGCCAAATAAAGGTTATGTACTCTTTGTATGCCATGCCAGCAGTAACAGCCTGGTTGATCAGGCCCTGATCCACTGAGAGGTCTGGCTTGGGGACGTTGACCCCCAGAATACCCTCCAGGTAGACACATAAACTACATCATAATGTGTTTGAAGCTGTCAAGCAAATCTTTTTTCATTGTCGCCAGTTAATAAATGTGTAAATAGTTCTTTAATTAACACTAAGTTGCTTATCTGCTAAAACTATTGGAACCTAGTCCCTCGACCCAAAAAAATTGTTTTTTTACCGTTCTTATTACACCAACAGGATGAGTATGGGGTGAATAACTAACTTACTCTTGCCTCTGACACCTCTCCTGTGCTGGTCGTAACACTGCTACTGCAGCCACAGCCAGCCACCACAACCACTACAGCAGCAGCAGCAGCAGCCACTACACCAGCAACAGCAGCCGCAAGGCATCACAGCCACTACAGCAGCCGCCAGCCACCACAACCACTACAGCAGGCACCAGCCATCACAACCACTACAGCAGCCACCAGCCATCACAACCACTACAGCAGCCACCAGCCATCACAACCACTACAACAGCCGCCAGCCATCACAACCACTACAGCAGCCACCAGCCATCACAACCACTACAACAGCCGCCAGCCATCACAACCACTACAGCAGGCACCAGCAATCACAACCACTACAGCAGCCACCAGCCATCACAACCACTACAGCAGCCACCAGCCATCACAACCACTACAACAGCCGCCAGCCACCATAACCACTACAGCAGCAGCAATCACTACAGCAGCCACCAGCCACCAAAACCACTACAGCAGCCGCCAGCCACAACCACTACAGCAGCCACCAGCTACTACAAGAACTACAGCAGCCACCAGCCACCACAACCACTACAGCAGCCGCCATCCACCACAAACACTGTAGCAGCCGCCAGCCACCACAACCACTACAGCACCAGCAACCACTACAGCAGCCTCTAGCCACAACAATCACTTCAGCAGCCACCAGCCAGCACAACCACTACAGCAGCCGGCAGCCACCACTACCACTACAGCAAACACCAGCCACCACAACCATTACAGCAGCAGCAGCAGCAACCACGACAGCAGCAGCAGTAGCAGCAAACACTACAGCAGCAGCCTCCAGCCACCACAACGACTACAGCAGCAGCCACCAGCCACCACTACCACTACAACAGCAGCAGCAGCAACAACCACTACAGCAGCAGCAACAACCACTACAGCAGCAGCAGCAGCAGCATCCACTACAGCAGCCACCAGCCACCACAACCACTACAGCAGCAGCAACCACTACAACAGCCACCAGCCACCACAACCACTACAATAGCAGCAGCAGCAGCAGCAGCAGCAGCAGCAGCAGTTACCATTACAGTAGCAGTGTTACAAATAACTCGATATCTAATAAGCATAGAGATCTCCAGTGAATACTAAAAAGGACTGGGTTTTTGTAACAAGTAGTCAGTATCCTGGTCCAATTATCTATTAGAATTTAGTAAGATTCAATAGTGCTTCAGGATTTCAACTGGTAGGCTACTAAAGAAATTAAAATTTAATAAGTTTATTAATAACAATTAAGTTGTCTAGGCGTATATTATCAAAGTAAATTATAGTAATCAATTGAATACAATATAGGATACAAGTTGCTACACTTCTCTCGTGTACAGTAGTATTGTGCTGAAGGTACATATCACATCTTTATGGCTTAAGTACCGTCTGGTACATTGTTAGCATTTAATAACATAATACAAATATATACAAGTTTGTGTGTATGTGTGTAAGTGCTCTAAGTAGTTCGCTATGTCTCAAGACTCGACTAGACTTAACCAGTGACTGACTAAAAGTCCTCATATAAACTAACTTCTTGACCAACCTGGCAATCAGAACAGCTTGCTTGAACAATAAAACGACTGATAAGCCGAACAACAATATAACAAGCAACAGTAACACAGAATCAGGAACAAGGAGATAATATAACGACACTAAGTAGGGACCATCTACAGATCCTCCACAAAAGTCACAAAACTCCCATACTACTGAATCTAAGTTCAGCATAAGAAAATCCCCAACTGTGACAGTACACATATACCAGTACAAATTAGGTCAGAAGCTACAGCTCAGGACCTGAGTTTCTCAGAGTGTCTATGCAACACACAACCTCAGTACAACGTCGAAAATCACCAAGTCTAGACTATGTTCTGTGAACAGAGTTAAACAGAAACAACAACAAGAAAGCGACAGAGACGATCTTCCAACAAAGGCCAGCAAGGGAGAGCTAGAGGCACGTCTTGTTAGAAGAACGTCAAACAGACAATAATCAGCACAGCCCAGGCAGACTCTCACTCCTGGTGAAATGTGATCACCCCCCCCCCCTGATCACGTGACTCTCTGTGGACTGCTGCTGCTCAGCAACAGAGAGAAGCTGGCAGGGAAACAAGCAGGTCGATAGTTAGACAATGCTGTCAGCTACTTAACACACGAACTAAGAGCACTGAATAATATATAAATGTTACATCCTACCTAATAATATAACTAAGTCAAATAATAATATAAAACAATATATTTACGATTTAGCTAATATCGCAAATATAAGCAATATAAAATTATATGAACAGGTAATATACATTATATACATTGTGACCCGTTCAGGGGTCGCAATAAGCAGCAGCAGTAACCACTACAGCAGCAGCAACAGCCACTACACCAGCAGCAGCAGCCACTACACCAGCAGCCACTACAGCAGCAGCCACTACAGCAGCAGCAACCACTACAGCAGCAGCAGCAGCAGCAGCAACCACTACAGCAGCCACCAGCCATCACAACCACTACAGCAGCCACCAGCCACCACAACCACTACAGAAGCCGCCAGCCATCACAACCACTACAGCAGCCACCAGCCACCACAACCACTACAGAAGCCGCCAGCCATCACAACCACTACAGCAGCCGCCAGCCACCACAACCACTACAGAAGCCGCCAGCCATCACAACCACTACAGCAGCCGCCAGCCACCACAACCACTACAGAAGCCGCCAGCCATCACAACCACTACAGCAGCCGCCAGCCACCACAACCACAACAGAAGCCGCCAGCCATCACAACCACTACAGCAGCCGCCAGCCATCACAACCACTACAGCAGCCGCCAGCCATCACAACCACTACAGAAGCCGCCAGCCACCACAACCACTACAGAAGCCGCCAGCCATCACAACCACTACAGAAGCCGCCAGCCATCACAACCACTACAGCAGCCGCCAGCCACCACAACCACTACAGAAGCCGCCAGCCATCACAACCACTACAGCAGCCGCCAGCCATCACAACCACTACAGAAGCCGCCAGCCATCACAACCACTACAGCAGCCGCCAGCCACCACAACCACTACAGAAGCCGCCAGCCATCACAACCACTACAGAAGCCGCCAGCCATCACAACCACTACAGAAGCCGCCAGCCATCACAACCACTACAGAAGCCGCCAGCCACCACAACCACTACAGAAGCCGCCAGTCACCACAACCACTACAGAAGCCGCCAGTCACCACAACCACTACAGAAGCCGCCAGCCACCACAACCACTACAGAAGCCGCCAGCCATCACAACCACTGCAGCAGCCGCGAGCCACCACAACCACTACAGAAGCCGCCAGCCATCACAACCACTACAGCAGCCGCCAGCCATCACAACCACTACAGCAGCCGCCAGCCACCACAACCACTACAGAAGCCGCCAGCCATCACAACCACTACAGAAGCCGCCAGTCACCACAACCACTACAGAAGCCGCCAGCCACCACAACCACTACAGAAGCCGCCAGCCGTCACAACCACTACAGAAGCTGCCAGCCATCACAACCACTACAGCAGCCACCAGCCGCCACAACCACTACAGAAGCCGCCAGCCATCACAACCACTACAGCAGCCGCCAGCCACCACAACCACTACAGAAGCCGCCAGCCATCACAACCACTACAGAAGCCACCAGCCACCAAAACCACTACAGCAGCCGCCAGCCACAACCACTACAGCAGCCACCAGCTACTACAACAACTACAGCAGCCACCAGCCACCACAACCACTACAGCAGCCGCCATCCACCACAAACACTGTAGCAGCCCCCAGCCATCACAACCACTACAGCACCAGCAACCACTACAGCAGCCTCTAGCCACAACAATCACTACAGCAGCCACCAGCCAGCACAACCACTACAGCAGCCGGCAGCCACCACTACCACTACAGCAGCCACCAGCCACCACAACCATTACAGCAGCAGCAGCAGCAGCAGCAGCAGCAACCACGACAGCAGCAGCAGTAGCAGCAAACACTACAGCAGCAGCCCCCAGCCACCACAACGACTACAGCAGCAGCCACCAGCCACCACTACCACTACAACAGCAGCAGCAACAACCACTACAGCAGCAGCAACAACCACTACAGCAGCAGCAGCAGCAGCCACCAGCCACCACAACCACTACAGCAGCAGCAACCACTACAACAACCACCAGCCACCACAACCACTACAATAGCAGCAGCAGCAGCAGCAGCAGCAGTAACCACTACAGTAGCAGTGTTACAAATAACTCGATATCTAATAAGCATAGAGATCTCCAGTGAATACTAAAAAGGACTGGGTTTTTGTAACAAGTAGTCAGTATCCTGGTCCAATTATCTATTAGAATTTAGTAAGATTCAATAGTGCTTCAGGATTTCAACTGGTAGGCTACTAAAGAAATTAAAATTTAATAAGTTTATTAATAACAATTAAGTTGTCTAGGCGTATATTATCAAAGTAAATTATAGTAATCAATTGAATATAATATAGGATGCAAGTTGCTACACTTCTCTCGTGTACAGTAGTATTGTGCTGAAGGTACATATCACATCTTTATGGCTTAAGTACCGTCTGGTACATTGTTAGCATTTAATAACATAATACA
Organism: Cherax quadricarinatus; assembly: GCF_038502225.1. Taxonomy (NCBI): domain Eukaryota; kingdom Metazoa; phylum Arthropoda; class Malacostraca; order Decapoda; family Parastacidae; genus Cherax; species Cherax quadricarinatus. Next base: position 24,621,845 of record NC_091332.1, read on the forward strand.
AATATATACAAGTTTGTGTGTATGTGTGTAAGTGCTCTAAGTAGTTCGCTATGTCTCAAGACTCGACGAGACTTAACCAGTGACTGACTAAAAGTCCTCATATAAACTAACTTCTTGACCAACCTGGCAATCAGAACAGCTTGCTTGAACAATAAAATGACTGATAAGCCGAACAACAATATAACAAGCAACAGTAACACAGAATCAGGAACAAGGAGATAATATAACGACACTAAGTAGGGACCATCTACAGATCCTCCACAAAAGTCACAAAACTCCCATACTACTGAATCTAAGTTCAGCATAAGAAAATCCCCGACTGTGACAGTACACATATACCAGTACAAATTAGGTCAGAAGCTACAGCTCAGGACCTGAGTTTCTCAGAGTGTCTATGCAACACACAACCTCAGTACAACGTCGAAAATCACCAAGTCTAGACTATGTTCTGTGAACAGAGTTAAACAGAAACAACAACAAGAAAGCGACAGAGACGATCTTCCAACAAAGGCCAGCAAGGGAGAGCTAGAGGCACGTCTTGTTAGAAGAACGTCAAACAGACAATAATCAGCACAGCCCAGGCAGACTCTCACTCCTGGTGAGGTGTGATCACCCCCCCCCCTGATCACGTGACTCTCTGTGGACTGCTGCTGCTCAGCAACAGAGAGAAGCTGGCAGGGAAACAAGCAGGTCGATAGTTAGACAATGCTGTCAGCTACTTAACACACGAACTAAGAGCACTGAATAATATATAAATGTTACATCCTACCTAATAATATAACTAAGTCAAATAATAATATAAAACAATATATTTACGATTTAGCTAATATCGCAAATATAAGCAATATAAAATTATATGAACAGGTAATATACATTATATACATTGTGACCCGTTCAGGGGTCGCAATAAGCAGCAGCAGTAACCACTACAGCAGCAGCAACAGCCACTACACCAGCAGCCACTACAGCAGCAGCCACTACAGCAGCAGCAACCACTACAGCAGCAGCAGCAGCAGCAGCAACCACTACAGCAGCAGCAGCAGCAGCAGCAACCACTACAGCAGCCACCAGCCATCACAAACACTACACAAGCCACCAGCCACCACAACCACTACAGAAGCCGCCAGCCATCACAACCACTACAGAAGCCGCCAGCCATCACAACCACTACAGCAGCCACCAGCAACCACAACCACTACAGAAGCCGCCAGCCATCACAACCACTACAGCAGCCGCCAGCCACCACAACCACTACAGAAGCCGCCAGCCATCACAACCACTACAGCAGCCGCCAACCACCACAACCACTACAGAAGCCGCCAGCCATCACAACCACTACAGCAGCCGCCAGCCACCACAACCACTACAGAAGCCGCCAGCCATCACAACCACTACAGCAGCCGCCAGCCACCACAACCACTACAGAAGCCGCCAGCCATCACAACCACTACAGCAGCCGCCAGCCATCACAACCACTACAGCAGCCGCCAGCCACCACAACCACTACAGAAGCCGCCAGCCATCACAACCACTACAGAAGCCGCCAGCCATCACAACCACTACAGCAGCCGCCAGCCACCACAACCACTACAGAAGCCGCCAGCCATCACAACCACTACAGCAGCCGCCAACCACCACAACCACTACAGAAGCCGCCAGCCATCACAACCACTACAGCAGCCGCCAGCCACCACAACCACTACAGCAGCCGCCAGCCATCACAACCACTACAGCAGCCGCCAGCCACCACAACCACTACAGAAGCCGCCAGCCATCACAACCACTACAGAAGCCGCCAGCCATCACAACCACTACAGCAGCCGCCAGCCACCACAACCACTACAGAAGCCGCCAGCCATCACAACCACTACAGCAGCCGCCAACCACCACAACCACTACAGAAGCCGCCAGCCATCACAACCACTACAGCAGCCGCCAGCCACCACAACCACTACAGAAGCCGCCAGCCATCACAACCACTACAGCAGCCGCCAGCCACCACAACCACTACAGAAGCCGCCAGCCATCACAACCACTACAGCAGCCGCCAGCCATCACAACCACTACAGCAGCCGCCAGCCACCACAACCACTACAGAAGCCGCCAGCCATCACAACCACTACAGAAGCCGCCAGCCATCACAACCACTACAGCAGCCGCCAGCCACCACAACCACTACAGAAGCCGCCAGCCATCACAACCACTACAGAAGCCGCCAGCCATCACAACCACTACAGCAGCCGCCAGCCACCACAACCACTACAGAAGCCGCCAGCCATCACAACCACTACAGAAGCCGCCAGCCATCACAACCACTACAGAAGCCGCCAGCCATCACAACCACTACAGAAGCCGCCAGCCACCACAACCACTACAGAAGCCGCCAGCCATCACAACCACTACAGCAGCCGCCAGCCACCACAACCACTACAGAAGCCGCCAGCCATCACAACCACTACAGCAGCCGCCAGCCACCACAACCACTACAGAAGCCGCCAGCCACCACAACCACTACAGAAGCCGCCAGCCATCACAACCACTACAGAAGCCGCCAGTCACCACAACCACTACAGAAGCCGCCAGCCACCACAACAACTACAGAAGCCGCTAGCCATCACAACCACTACAGAAGCCGCCAGCCACCACAACCACTACAGAAGCCGCCAGCCATCACAACCACTACAGAAGCCGCCAGCCATCACAACCACTACAGAAGCCGCCAGCCACCACAACCACTACAGAAGCCGCCAGCCATCACAACCACTACAGAAGCCGCCAGCCACCACAACCACTACAGAAGCCGCCAGCCATCACAACCACTACAGAAGCCGCCAGCCACCACAACCACTACAGAACCCGCCAGCCATAACAACCACTACAGAAGCCGCCAGCCACCACATCCACTACAGAAGCCGCCAGCCATCACAACCACTACAGAAGCTGCCAGCCATCACAACCACTACAGCAGCCACCAGCCACCACAACCACTACAGAAGCCGCCAGCCATCACAACCACTACAGCAGCCGCCAGCCACCACAACCACTACAGAAGCCGCCAGCCATCACAACCGCTACAGAAGCCACCAGCCACCAAAACCACTACAGCAGCCGCCAGCCACAACCACTACAGCAGCCACCAGCTACTACAACAACTACAGCAGCCACCAGCCACCACAACCACTACAGCAGCCGCCATCCACCACAAACACTGTAGCAGCCGCCAGCCACCACAACCACTACAGCACCAGCAACCACTACAGCAGCCTCTAGCCACAACAATCACTACAGCAGCCACCAGCCAGCACAACCACTACAGCAGCCGGCAGCCACCACTACCACTACAGCAGCCACCAGCCACCACAACCATTACAGCAGCAGCAGCAGCAGCAGCAGCAGCAGCAGCAGCAACCACGACAGCAACAGCAGTAGCAGCAAACACTACAGCAGCAGCCCCCAGCCACCACAACGACTACAGCAGCAGCCACCAGCCACCACAACCATTACAGCAGCAGCAGCAGCAGCAGCAGCAGCAGCAGCAGCAACCACGACAGCAACAGCAGTAGCAGCAAACACTACAGCAGCAGCCCCCAGCCACCACAACGACTACAGCAGCAGCCACCAGCCACCACAACCATTACAGCAGCAGCAGCAGCAGCAGCAGCAGCAGCAGCAGCAACCACGACAGCAACAGCAGTAGCAGCAAACACTACAGCAGCAGCCTCCAGATACCACAACGACTACAGCAGCAGCCACCAGCCACCACTACCACTACAACAGCAGCAGCAGCAACAACCACTACAGCAGCAGCAACAACCACTACAGCAGCAGCAGCAGCATCCACTACAGCAGCCACCAGCCACCACAACCACTACAGCAGCTGCAACCACTACAACAACCACCAGCCACCACAACCACTACAATAGCAGCAGCAGCAGCAGCAGCAGCAGTAACCACTACAGTAGCAGTGTTACAAATAACTCGATATCTAATAAGCATAGAGATCTCCAGTGAATACTAAAAAGGACTGGGTTTTTGTAACAAGTAGTCAGTATCCTGGTCCAATTATCTATTAGAATTTAGTAAGATTCAATAGTGCTTCAGGATTTCAACTGGTAGGCTACTAAAGAAATTAAAATTTATTAAGTTTATTTATAACAATTAAGTTGTCTAGGCGTATATTATCAAAGTAAATTATAGTAATCAATTGAATATAATATAGGATGCAAGTTGCTACACTTCTCTCGTGTACAGTAGTATTGTGCTGAAGGTACATATCACATCTTTATGGCTTAAGTACCGTCTGGTACATTGTTAGCATTTAATAACATAATACAAATATATACAAGTTTGTGTGTATGTGTGTAAGTGCTCTAAGTAGTTCGCTATGTCTCAAGACTCGACTAGACTTAACCAGTGACTGACTAAAAGTCCTCATATAAACTAACTTCTTGACCAACCTGGCAATCAGAACAGCTTGCTTGAACAATAAAACGACTGATAAGCCGAACAACAATATAACAAGCAACAGTAACACAGAATCAGGAACAAGGAGATAATATAACGACACTAAGTAGGGACCATCTACAGATCCTCCACAAAAGTCACAAAACTCCCATACTACTGAATCTAAGTTCAGCATAAGAAAATCCCCGACTGTGACAGTACACATATACCAGTACAAATTAGGTCAGAAGCTACAGCTCAGGACCTGAGTTTCTCAGTGTCTATGCAACACACAACCTCAGTACAACGTCGAAAATCACCAAGTCTAGACTATGTTCTGTGAACAGAGTTAAACAGAAACAACAACAAGAAAGCGACAGAGACGATCTTCCAACAAAGGCCAGCAAGGGAGAGCTAGAGGCACGTCTTGTTAGAAGAACGTCAAACAGACAATAATCAGCACAGCCCAGGCAGACTCTCACTCCTGGTGAGGTGTGATCACCCCCCCCTGATCACGTGACTCTCTGTGGACTGCTGCTCCTCAGCAACAGAGAGAAGCTGGCAGGGAAACAAGCAGGTCGATAGTTAGACAATGCTGTCAGCTACTTAACACACGAACTAAGAGCACTGAATAATATATAAATGTTACATCCTACCTAATAATATAACTAAGTCAAATAATAATATAAAACAATATATTTACGATTTAGCTAATATCGCAAATATAAGCAATATAAAATTATATGAACAGGTAATATACATTATATACATTGTGACCCGTTCAGGGGTCGCAATAAGCAGCAGCAGTAACCACTACAGCAGCAGCAACAGCCACTACACCAGCAGCAGCAGCCACTACACCAGCAGCAGCAGCAGCAACCACTACAGCAGCCACCAGCCACCACAACCACTACAGCCACCAGCCACCAGAACCACTACAGAAGCCGCCAGCCATCACAACCACTACAGAAGCCGCCAGCCATCACAACCACTACAGAAGCCGCCAGCCACCACAACCACTTGAGAAGCCGCCAGCCATCACAACCACTATAACAGCCGCCAGCCGTCACAACCACTACAGAAGCCGCCAGCCATCACAACCACTACAGAAGCCGCCAGCCATCACAACCACTACAGCAGCCGCCAGCCATCACAACCACTACAGAAGCCGCCAGCCACCACAACCACTACAGAAGCCGCCAGCCATCACAACCACTACAGAAGCCGCCAGCCATCACAACCACTGCAGAAGCCGCCAGCCATCACAACCACTACAGCAGCCGCCAGCCATCACAACCACTACAGAAGCCGCCAGCCATCACAACCACTACAGAAGCCGCCAGCCACCACAACCACTACAGAAGCCGCCAGCCATCACAACCACTACAGAAGCCGCCAGCCATCACAACCACTACAGATGCCGCCAGCCATTACAACCACTACAGAAGCCGCCAGGCATCACAACCACTACAGCAGCCGCCATCCACCACAACCACTACAGAAGCCGCCAGCCATCACAACCACTACAGAAGCCGCCAGCCATCACAACCACTACAGCAGCCGCCAGCCATCACAACCACTACAGAAGCCGCCAGCCATCACAACCACTACAGAAGCCGCCAGCCACTACAACCACTACAGAAGCCGCCAGCCATCACAACCACTGCAGAAGCCGCCAGCCACCTCAACCACTACAGAAGCTGCCAGCCATCACAACCACTACAGCAGCCGCCAGCTATCACAACCACTACAGAAGCCGCCAGCCATCACAACCACTACAGCAGCCACCAGCCATCACAACCACTACAGCAGCCGCCAGCCATCACAACCACTACAGAAGCCGTCAGCCACCACAACAGAAGCCGCCAGCCATCACAACCACTGCAGAAGCCGCCAGCCATCACAACCACTGCAGAAGCCGTCAGCCATCACAACCACTACAGCAGCCGCCAGCCATCACAACCTCTACAGAAGCCGCCAGCCATCACAACCACTACAGAAGCCGCCAGCCATCACAACCACTACAGAAGCCGCCAGCCACTACAACCACTACAGAAGCCGCCAGCCATCACAACCACTGCAGAAGCCGCCAGCCACCACAACCACTACAGAAGCCGCCAGCCATCACAACCACTACAGCAGCCGCCAGCTATCACAACCACTACAGAAGCCGCCAGCCATCACAACCACTACAGCAGCCACCAGCCATCACAACCACTACAGCGGCCGCCAGCCATCACAACCACTACAGAAGCCGTCAGCCACCACAACAGAAGCCGCCAGCCATCACAACCACTACAGAAGCCGCCAGCCACCACAACCACTACAGAAGCCGCCAGCCATCACAACCACTACAGAAGCCGCCAGCCATCACAACCACTACAGAAGCCGCCAGCCACTACAACCACTACAGAAGCCGCCAGCCATCACAACCACTGCAGAAGCCGCCAGCCACCACAACCACTACAGAAGCCGCCAGCCATCACAACCACTACAGCAGCCGCCAGCTATCACAACCACTACAGAAGCCGCCAGCCATCACAACCACTACAGCAGCCACCAGCCATCACAACCACTACAGCAGCCGCCAGCCATCACAACCACTACAGAAGCCGTCAGCCACCACAACAGAAGCCGCCAGCCATCACAACCACTACAGAAGCCGCCAGCCACCACAACCACTACAGAAGCCGCCAGCCATCACAACCACTACAGAAGCCGCCAGCCATCACAACCACTACAGATGCCGCCAGCCATTACAACCACTACAGAAGCCGCCAGGCATCACAACCACTACAGCAGCCGCCATCCACCACAACCACTACAGAAGCCGCCAGCTATCACAACCACTACAGAAGCCGCCAGCCATCACAACCACTACAGCAGCCGCCAGCCATCACAACCACTACAGAAGCCGCCTGCCATCACAACCACTACAGAAGCCGCCAGCCACTACAACCACTACAGAAGCCGCCAGCCATCACAACCACTACAGAAGCCGCCAGCCATCACAACCACTACAGATGCCGCCAGCCATTACAACCACTACAGAAGCCGCCAGGCATCACAACCACTACAGCAGCCGCCATCCACCACAACCACTACAGAAGCCGCCATCCACCACAACCACTACAGAAGCCGCCAGCCATCACAACCACTACAGAAGCCGCCAGCCATCACAACCACTACAGAAGCCGCCAGCCACTACAACCACTACAGAAGCCGCCAGCCATCACAACCACTGCAGAAGCCGCCAGCCACCACAACCACTACAGAAGCCGCCAGCCATCACAACCACTACAGCAGCCGCCAGCTATCACAACCACTACAGAAGCCGCCAGCCATCACAACCACTACAGCAGCCGCCAGCCATCACAACCACTACAGAAGCCGTCAGCCACCACAACAGAAGCCGCCAGGCATCACAACCACTACAGCAGCCGCCATCCACCACAACCACTACAGAAGCCGCCATCCACCACAACCACTACAGAAGCCGCCAGCCATCACAACCACTACAGAAGCCGCCAGCCATCTCAACCACTACAGAAGCCGCCAGCCACTACAACCACTACAGAAGCCGCCAGCCATCACAACCACTGCAGAAGCCGCCAGCCACCACAACCACTACAGAAGCCGCCAGCCATCACAACCACTACAGCAGCCGCCAGCTATCACAACCACTACAGAAGCCGCCAGCCATCACAACCACTACAGCAGCCGCCAGCCATCACAACCACTACAGAAGCCGTCAGCCACCACAACAGAAGCCGCCAGCCATCACAACCACTACAGAAGCCGCCAGCCATCACAACCACTGCAGAAGCCGTCAGCCATCACAACCACTACAGCAGCTGCCAGCCATCACAACCTCTACAGAAGCCGCCAGCCATCACAACCACTACAGAAGCCGCCAGCCATCACAACCACTACAGAAGGCGCCAGCCATCACAACCACTGCAGAAGCCGCCCGCCATCACAACCACTACAGCAGCCGCCAGCCATCACAACCACTACAGAAGCCGCCAGCCATCACAACCACTACAGCAGCCGCCAGCCATCACAACCACTACAGCAGCCGCCAGCAATCACAACCACTACAGAAGCCGCCAGCCATCACAACCACTACAGCAACCACTACAGCAGCAACCACTACAGCAGCAGCGTCAACCACTACAGCAGCCTCCAGCCGCTTCAACTTCACATTGTTTCAGACTATGGAGCAATATTCTTCTCCAGGCTGAGGGACTGACCACCTCTAAACTAATTCTTCGAGTGCCATGGACTGATTACAGTCTTCACATCTTTTCTGCTTCTACCAACTTTTCTGTACTCGACTGATGAAGCCTACTGTGCAGGCGAAACGTTTGGGAATAAAGATACCTAACTGTCTCACATGCGTCTTACTCCCAGCCACAGCTGCCACTGACGTCTCCAGAGTATTTAGCTTGGATCAGATTCTGAACATGGTTTGAACTGCTACCAATTTTTTTTTTATTTTGTGGTTCTAGTTTCTGTAATGTGTGAGTTGCTTAGTGATGCGAACAAGAAATTTTTTTAAAGAACTTCTGAATGTGGCCTGTTACCATTTATTTCTTATGCAACAAGATTTTTGGATCCGAGTTATAGGTATTTTAGAGTCTAGGGGAAATAATTTCAACTGGGAAACTCCATAGAATAATATTCAAATTTATTAAAGTATTTAAATACAATACTTTATCTTCTCTTTGTAGTTAATGTAACTTAATACTTTGTACAATAAATTTACCATATACATTTAGTTCAAAATCATGGAAATGTCACATTAATAAGGAAGTTTAATTATTCTTCCTGTAATTCAGTCTTCAATAACATTTACGTCTTTGTCTTAACAAGACTGTAAACTCAAAATACAAAAGGTACAAGATTTAACAAGACCTTTGAATCTGGCCATAAAGTATCTATGGATTACTGAACTGACCAAGAATATAAATATCAAAAGAGTCTTTCAAAGCAATGAGGAACAAAGTGAGTTAGCTCTTGAGTCCAATTCTCAAAACCATTCAACTGTACACCGTAAGAGCCAATATACGATCAGTTGTCAGGGCTAGAGCAGGGAGCAGACTGGCTACTTGCCAGTCTGTTGACGCGTCGTCAGGTTGGATCACCTGACCTAACGTCAGTCAGCCAGACATAAACAATTGAACAATTCACCGGATGGTTCCGAGACTTAAACTCTACTCTATATACACAAGAAATCCTACCTAACAATAATAAAATAATAGTGATAACAAAATAGTGATAATAATAATAGTGATAATAGTGATAATAACGATAATAACGATAATAACGATAATACCATGGTATTTTTCATATATTAACAAATAATAATATAATGCCGAAAGTCTCTATTTTAGCTATAAACGGGGACTTTCGCGCTATAATATTAAGTGATGAACATATTCTCTTACAATAGTTAAATAACACAGGCTGACCATTTTCGAAGATATAACCCCCCTCCCCCCCGTACGACAATAGGTCGCAGTAGGGAGTTTGCAAGCGTCCTTGGTAATATCTCCTTTATAATAAGCGTCCTCTTGGTAAATAAGACATGTAGTATGACGGAAGAATGAAGAAATAACTCGATCAGCATGGTTATTTGCCAGAGGATGAGCTTTTGGAACAATGGCCGGAAGAACTATCTGGAGTGGCTTCCATAATTCGAGAATAGGAGTCTCGGACATGACTGTCAGGGTCATCCATGTGGACTTAATGCTTCGTCCCATCAATGAAACGGCTTTCATAGTCATACTGTCAATATAAAAGAAAATCATTAACAAAAATATATAATATATATATAAATTAGGCTCTAAGAGTACTCATTTCTTAACTTTACATTTTAAGGTATACATTTTTTTTTCAGGGGCGAGAAAGGGCATCAGCAATTATGTTAAGGGATCCACTTAAGTGTTGAATACTAATCAGATAAGGTTGGATCCTCAGAGCCCACCTGAGGATTTGGGTGTTCTTTGATTTCATAGAATTAATATAAATTAAAGGGTTGTGATCAGAAAATACCATAATTTTATGGGGGGAGGTTCCCAGATAAATGTCAAAATGTTCCAAAGATATTACTAGGGCAAGAGCTTCTTTCTCTACAGTGGCGTAATTCTTTTGGTGACGTTTTAACTTTGAAGAAAAATAAGATAGGATGCAAAATATCAGTAGAGGGGGATTTCTGAAGTAACACCGCCCCCACAGCATAACCGCTGGCATCGAAGTGTTATATAACAAAATCATCTAGATATGCATCCACTCCTTCTAAATCATTGGTCAGCAGGTTCATCAGGCGCTGAAAGGTAGAGGCCGCATTACACAACCCGTAGGGCATAACACGATAATTGAATAATCCTCCTTGTATAGTAAATGCGGATATTTCTTGGGCTTGCTGGGTAAGCGGCACTTGGTAATAGCCCCTTAATAAATCCAGGCGGGTGACATAGGCGGCTCCTGATACTCTGTCTATTAGATCATCAATAAGGGGTAGTGGGAAACCATCTGGTACCGTGAGAGCATTAACCTTACGATAATCAGTGCACATTCTAGAAGTTCCATCAGGCTTGGGAACTAATATACAGGGCGAGGCCCACGGACTTTTACTCCGTTCTATGAGTCAATGGGACAACAAAAATTCTACTTCTTTGTTTAATGTTTCTTGTTTGAGTGGACTTGCCCTATAAGGTGACTGTTTGCAAGGCTTTGCTCCTTGTACATCTATGTCGTGAATTCCCAATGTACAACACCTAGGGACGTCATCGAATAAAACCTCATAACGTAATATCGAGTCTTTGATATCTTTGGCTTTCTTCAAATCAAGGTCCATAAGAAAGGTATCAAGAGATTGCAATGTCTCTGAATTTTTGAAACGTACTTCTATTGCTTTAGAGATACTGGGCAGACTTACATTTTCAGTTTCAGCTAAAGGAAGAACTGTCGAAACTGGTACGATACTAGGGTGGTAAGCCTTGAGTTGGTTTACGTGATAAGTACGTTTTGCTTTTCTCTTTCCTGGAGTTTGAAGTACATAATTTACCTCATTGAGCCGTTCAATCACTTCCAAAGGACCTTCGTATCTAGGTTGCAGAGCGTGTCCAGGTAAGAATTTCTGTGCCATCACACTGTCACCTGGTTTGAAGAAACGAGAGCGTGTGTGTTTGTCATAACAATGCTTCATCTTGGATTGGGCCTTAGCTAAGTTTTTTGAGGCTAATTCCCTCAGTTGTGACAAATGCTTTTGCATTAGAGTTGGAGTTGTTTTAAGCGAGGGTTCGGATTTTCCGGTCCATGAATCTTTTAGTACGGCGAGGGGGCCGCGTACTTGGTGTCCATAAATTAATTCAAATGGACTAAACCCAGTGCTTTCTTGTTCGCTTTCCCTTAAGGCGAACAAGAGGAATGGTATTCCTTCGTCCCAATCTCTGGAAAACTGCTCGCAGTACGCTCTCATCATTGATTTTAATGTTTGATGAAATCGTTCGAGGGCTCCTTGCGACTGAGGGTGATAAGCAACAGAAAATACGGACTTAATTCCGAGGCGAGATAAGGCATCACGAAACATCTTAGAGGTAAAATTTGAACCTTGATCGGATTGAATTATTTGGGGAATCCCCACCTGTGAGAAAAATTTTTGCAAAGCTCGAACAATGATGCGAGAATTAATTTTTCTCAAAGGGATAGCCTCTGGATATCGAGTAACGACATCCATAATTGTAAACAGATATTGATTCCCTTGTTTAGTCCTGGGTAACGGACCAACACAATCTATTATCAGGCGTGAAAAGGGCTCACCACTGACGGGAATCGGAATGAGGGGAACTGGTGGAGGTGTGTGTGAAGGTTTGCCGGTCACTTGGCAGACTTGACAACCTTTTAGATAGCTTTCCACAGTCTCCTTCATTCTGGGCCAATGAAAATGCTTGGCTATTTTGCCCAGCATTTTCTTTACTCCCAAATGTCCTCCCATGGGACCATGGTGGGCGAAACTAATAGCCAATTCTCTAAAGGTGCTAGGTAGCACTACTAGATGTTTGCTGGTAGCCAGATGATCGTCGGAAGACAAAAGAGACTTTTGCTTTCTCATTAATATACCATTAGCAAGATAGTAACAATTGTCCAGGTCTTGGGCGTCGTCTTCTGTAATAGCTATCTCTCGTAATTTCTCTAGGGATGGATCAAGGAACTGATTCCTTATTAAATCTTCTTTCGATAGCATTTTAATATCAAAATCTTGAAAAGGGCCAATCATAGAATATTTCAGATTTGAAGATCCGGGTTGTAAGGATCGGCTGAACAATAAATCGAGACCTAAAAACTTCGCCTTCACTTAGGACTTCAGTTGATAAAGGATTTTGAGGCGCTCTAGACATTGCTCTAGTTATAACATTGAGAGGAAATAAGGTAGGAGCCTCTTTTCGAGCTTCTATGGCACAGTTAATGTCAGTAGAATTATCAATAACTATAGGCTCTCGGCTTATACCCGGATAGTCTAGATCATTGCCTATGAGTAAGTCAACGCCCTGAATAGGGAAATTTTCACTGGATATACCAACCGACACAAAGCCAGTATAGGTTGGTGTTTGGATGTATATCCTGTGAAGAGGCACTCTTATAATGGCGCCTCCATAGGCTTCTAATAAGACATCTAGCTTTGTGCGAGTCATATCACTTACGGGAAGTATGTCCTGCTTCAACAATGTTAAATAACTTCCAGTATCACGGAAGGAATTAATTTCAACTAATTGAGTCTCGATAAATTAGACACATGTGCAACTCTTGGGAATCTTTATTGAGGAAACGTTTCGCCACACAGTGGCTTCATCAGTCCATACGTAGGAGAAACTTGAAGAACAGGAGGAGAATGAGGTAATCAGTCCCTCAACCTTGAGTCGATGTGTTCAGTCCATCAATCTTGAATAGAATACGGCATATGAGCGGAGAAGCAGCTTATAAACCGTACGGTTTATAAGCTGCTTCTCCGCTGATATGCCGTATTCTATTCAAGATTGATGGACTGAACACATCGACTCAAGGTTGAGGGACTGATTACCTCATTCTCCTCCTGTTCTTCAAGTTTCTCCTACGTATGGACTGATGAAGCCACTGTGTGGCGAAACGTTTCCTCAATAAAGATTCCCAAGAGTTGCACATGTGTTTAATTGAGTCTCGTCTATTCCAACTTTCACTTTAGCAAAGTAGGGACTCATAGCTGAGCGAATATCTTTTTCTGAAACAGCTCTAGTATTTAGTCATCTAGAATGACTACTGATTCGTTCTTGTGAACCTTGTTCGGTACTAGGGTTCACTTTCTTTTGAGTTGTCGATGAAGATATTACCTGTGTTGGGAAACGAAGTTGCTCGTTCCTGGTATCCCTCTCTAGCCAATAACAGTGTTTCCTTAAATGCCCTTTCTTATTACAATAAGTGCAGTTCAACTCACTGTTATGCCTTAGTGGTTTTGAACTTTTCCTAGAGTTAGATCTAAATTTATTATTAATGGGCGTGGAGGCATCATAGGAGGTCGGGTAAGGATTCTGTATGCGACGCATCTCTGTAAGATTGGATCGTCCTTTCTTAGGGGCATATTTAGTCACTGTTTCCTTACTTTTTGTTTCGCCAATCAATTGTTGAGATATTTCATAATTATCGGCAAGCGAGGCTGTTTCTAGTATATTTACTATGGGGCAATTAATCAAATACCTATGCAAGTCTTCTGGTAAATTATTATAGAAATCCTCATGCAGGATCAATTGGGAAAGACTTTCCATAGATTTACAGTTAGAAGCTCTACACCATCTCTCAAGAGCGATTTTCTTTTCACGAGCAAAATCCACATATGACTGAGTTGGCTGGCGTTTTAATGCTCTAAAGGTTTTTTGATAACTTACTGGGAGGAGATCATAAGCCTCGAGGATAGCCTTCTTAACGGAATCATAATCCACATATTTCTCAAAAGGTAACGTAGCTGTACAACTTTGAGCTTTACCAGACAACGAAGTATGTAATAAGGTTGCCCAGTGTTGTCGGGACCAGCGCATAGCACGTGCTTGATTCTCAAAGACTTCAAAATAAGTATCTAAATCTCCATCATTAAATCTTGGAACCATAGATGCAGCTATTTGTATATTGAAAGAATCATTTGAGGATTCAGTATATCTTTCACTCACATTTCCTTGTTGTTGTTGTCTTATATAGAGGAGCGTTTCCCTTTGAAAGTCTTCTTCATTTAATTTACGCTGAGCCTCAATTTGAGCAGTCTGTAAAATAAATAGTCTCTCTAATTTCTCAAACTGACTTTGAGAAATATGCCCTGATGGTATCGAAAATGAGGGAATTGAACTGGCGGTATGTGGATATTCCTTTGGACGTGCACCTTGGTGAGGGCCAGGCTGACCATTAATAGGAATTCCTTCAGTAACGGGCGAATGCTGAACAGCGGCTGCACCCTGCAGTACTTCATCTTCTTTATTAGAGGCCAAAGCGGGACCTAATCTATCTGATTCAATTTCAAGATCAACTCTTTGAAATTGTTCTTCTAATACTTCGATTCTCGACTGGTAGCTTACTTGAGAAACTAAACTTTCAGAGTCAGAATCTCCTGCTACATGATGGTTAGAGGCCCCTGGAAACAATTTGTTTCTAATTATTGCCCTTACGGTATTGGCTGTGTAATATCTATCGTATGGTACAAGGAGTCCAGCTTTGATAGTGTTAAATCTTCAAATAACTCGAATGTGATCTTCCATGATAAATATTTTGAAATTAACTAAAGATAAATTCCCAGTATAACTTTAATATTGTTCTTTTGATCAATGTCTTAGAACAACAGAGCTCCCGGACGGGTACCCCATTTGTTGCGAATAAGAAATTTTTTAAAGAACTTCGGAATGTGGCCTGTTACCATTTATTTCTTATGCAACAAGATTTTTGGATCCGAGTTATAGGTATTTTAGAGTCTAGGGGAAATAATTTCAACTGGGAAACTCCATAGAATAATATTCAAATTTATTAAAGTATTTAAATACAATACTTTATCTTCTCTTTGTAGTTAATGTAACTTAATACTTTGTACAATAAATTTACCATATACATTTAGTTCAAAATCATGGAAATGTCACATTAATAAGGAAGTTTAATTATTCTTCCTGTAATTCAGTCTTCAATGACATTTACGTCATTGTCTTAACAAGACTGTAAACTCAAAATACAAAAGGTACAAGATTTAACAAGACCTTTGAATCTGGCCGTAAAGTATCTCTATGGATTACTGAACTGACCAAGAATATAAATATCAAAAGAGTCTTTCAAAGCAATGAGGAACAAAGTGAGTCAGCTCTTGAGTCCAATTCTCAAAACCATTCAACTGTACACCGTAAGAGCCAATATACGATCAGTTGTCAGGGCTAGAGCAGGGAGCAGACTGGCTACTTGCCAGTCTGTTGACGCGTCGTCAGGTTGGATCACCTGACCTAACGTCAGTCAGCCAGACATAAACAATTGAACAATTCACCGGATGGTTCCGAGACTTAAACTCTACTCTATATACACAAGAAATCCTACCTAACAATAATAATAAAATAATAGTGATAATAACAAAATAGTGATAATAACAATAATAGTGATAATAGTGATAATAGTGATAATAACGATAATAACGATAATAACGATAATACCATGGTATTTTTCATATATTAACAGATAATAATATAACGCCGAAAGTCTCTATTTTAGCTATAAACGGGGATTTTCGCGCTATAATATTAAGTGATGAACATATTCTCTTACAATAGTTAAATAACACAGGATGACCAATTTCGAAGATATAACACTTAGCTGTAGCTGCTGCAATCAACAGTCATAGTTATGAAGTGTTTTGGTGGCTCCAATATGATGCCAGTGACGATATCTTAAAGTTAATCTCGTTAATGCAAAAAGAAAACACTGAATAAGTAAGATAAGGCACCTAAACTACTGGGAACGATTGAAGGCCCTTGATTTGTATTCCCTGGAACGCAGGCGAGAGAGATACATGATAATATACACATGGAAACTCCTAGAGGAATTAGTACCAAACTTGCACACGAAAATCACTCGCAACGAAAGCAAAAGACTCGGCAGGAGATGCAACATTCCCCCAATGAAAAGCAAGAGCGCCACGAGTACAATGAGAGACAACTCGGTAAGTTTCAGGGGTCCAAGACTGTTCAACTGCCTCCCAGCATACACAAGAGGGATTACCAATAGACCCCTGGCTGTCTTTAAGAAGGCACTGGACAGGCACCTAAAGTCAGTACCTGGCCATCCGGGCTGTGGTTTGTACGTTAGCCTGCGTGCGGCCAGCAGTAGCAGTCTGACTGATCAGACCCTGATCCACCACAAGGCCTGGTATCAGACCGAGCCGCAGGGGGGTTAACCCCCGAAACCCTCTCCGGGTAAACTCCTGGAGTGTTTTGTGCGACTTACACAAATAAACAAACACACACACAAAAAGTAAGACAGGAGAGACAGGGATGGGTAGACTGCATCTTCTTGGACTGTAAGAAGGCTTCCGACACAGTACCACGCAAGAGACTGGTTGAAAAGCTAGAGCAGCAGGCAGGAATAGCAGGGAAAGTATTGCAGTGTATCATGGAACACCTGACAGGAAGGAAACAAAGGGAGCTGGTACGTGGCGAAGTGTCAGAGTGGGTGCACGTGTCGAGTGAGCTTCCACAAGGGTCAGTCCTAGATCCGGTGCTGTTTCTAGTATATGTGAATGACGTGACAGAAGGGATAGATTCAGAGGCTACCTTGTTTGCACACGATGTGAAGCTAATGAGGAGAATACAAGTGGGCGAGGATCAGGTAGGCCTACAAGGAGATCTGGACAGGCTGCAAGCCTGGTCTGAGAAATGACTCCTGGAGTTTAACCCCAGCAAATACAAAATCATGAAGTTTGGGGAAGAACAAAGATGATCACAGATGGAGTACAGCCTGGGAGATCTAAGGCTGCAAAACTTACCAAAGGAAAAGGATCTTGGGGAGAGCATCATACCAAGTACATCTCCTGAGGCGTACATCAACTAAATAACGGTTGCACCATATGGGCTCCTGTCAAACCTGGAGTATACCTGGAGGGAGTTTCGGGGGGCTCAATGCCCCAACGGACCAGTCCTTGACCAGACCTTGCGGTGGATCAAGGCCTAATTAACTAGGTTGTTACTGCTGGCCGCACGTAAACCGACGTACGAACCACAGCCCGGTTGGTCAGGTACTGACTCGAGGTGCCTCTCGAGCTATTTTTTAAAGACAGCCAGTGAATCTATTGGTAATCCCCCTTATGTATGCTGGGAGGCAGTTGAACAGTTTTGAGACCCTGATTCTTATTGTGTTATCTCTTATGACTTTTTAACTGAAACTGATTTATTATCAGTCTTTGTTTTTTTTTAATAGGATGTTATGGGAATATCCTACGTTCATTCGCTGCCTGACAACGGTCGAGTGAGGTTGTGCGCTGCACCCCTCTGCTGTTCAGGCGAGCTACCTCAGTTCGTCACAACCATTGAGAAGTGAGGACGTGCGCTGCTCATTTACCAACATGGCGCTGCAGAGCTACAGACGCATCAACACTGTTTGCGTTGAGTTGACCCGTGGGGCTGTCACTGGAGCCACGATGGACTTGTTACTACCGGCGATTATCCGTGATACCTACGGTATCGCAAATGAAGAGATATGTGGTGTAGCACTTAATGGGACGACACGGATCTTCGTTAAAATGACGTCAGCAAATGTTTATGAAGCGGTGGTGGATAAGTATCAAGAGACCATTATAGCCGTCAATTCAGCTGTATCAGTACGTCTACATGATGTATCACGACACTACACATGGGTTAAAATAAGGAATGTGCCTTTTGAGGCGAATGAATTTGTTATAAAAGATGAACTACGTAATTATGGTACGGTTCATATGGCCTCTGCAGGTCGGTGGGCCGCTGGACCTTATGCTGGAAGTTTGGAGGGAACATATTCAGTCAAAATGACCTTACGCCATCCCATACCGTCCTATATTATGTTGCAAGCATTTCGAACTCAAGTATATGTAACATATGCGGGGCAACGTCGTACGTGTCGGCTGTGTGGATCGTATGACCACATAGCGGCACAGTGTGATAAGCGTCGTAGGAATCTCCAAATATCGCAACAGCAACAACCGGAAGAAGTCGAGGAAGTGGAGGGACGAGAACAGTCTTATGCTCACCCGTCTCGACAACGGACATCTTGGAGTGAAGAGGTAGAAAAAGCGCAGGAGAAGGCTTTGGAGGATGCAAAACAGCGAGAAGAATCACCATCACTGGATATAAATAAAGTATTTGAAGAGACTCTGCCCACTATGGGGGACGAGGATGTAGCGGCGTCTTTAGTGAAGGCACTGGATGTATTGTTAGACGAGTCGATCGTCAACCGTGTGGAGGAACCAGGTGCAAATTTGGGATCGGTTGAGCATCATGGTGAGGCGACGGATGAAAGCATTGAGTCTGGGGTGTCGCATGGCATGATGGTAAATATAGCAGAAGTGGAGGTGCATCATGATAGTACTAAAGAAATCCCAATGCAGGTGGAGGGTAGGACGCGAAAGCGAACTGCGACCCCACCAGACTCAGACGACGTGCTTACTCCTGCCCAAAGGCCAGGGAAAAAGTCTTGGGCGGATGTACAGAGGAAAGGGAACAGTGAATCCACGAAACAAGAGTTTATCAAGGTGATTCCCAAAAAAGGGGAGAGGGATAGAGGTGTAAAATGTATAAGTGAAAAGTCTATACCTAGAACCAAAGGAAAATCCCATTAATTGACTTTAAGGTTTTGACAATAAATATTAACGGTTTGAGATCTGAGCGGAAGCGAAAGTGGTTTAATGAATTTTTGGTGCGTCTAGATGTGGATGTGGTATTTATCCAAGAACACAATTACAGAATTGGATATGAGTTGGAATTAGATGGTTACGATGTGTATATGGAATATGCGACGAGGTTAAAAGGAGGCGTCGCCATTCTGGTAAAGGAAAATAGCCCGTTTGTAGTACGCCATAGTGAAAGGGGGGAGGGGAGAGTGATTAGGGTGGATGGTTTATGGGGTAGAGTACATATAAGTTTTGTAGGTGTATATGGGCCGGCCGAGGGAGATGCACGACTTAAAACTCATTTTGTACAAGATGTATTAGTATATCATCTACGTAGTTTACCAAATGTAGCGATAATAGGGGGAGACTGGAATTGTGTAATACGACGAAAAGATGTGGAGCCTCGAGGAGCGGGTTGTTGCTTGGGGTTCCTGGGAGATTTATTGACGAGTGTGGGTTTAATGGATGTGTGTGGGGGGGGTGGCAATGTGGAGCATACT
This sequence comes from Cherax quadricarinatus, assembly GCF_038502225.1. NCBI lineage: Eukaryota > Metazoa > Arthropoda > Malacostraca > Decapoda > Parastacidae > Cherax > Cherax quadricarinatus. Next base: position 24,641,699 of record NC_091332.1, read on the forward strand.
TTCATTAGAAGAGATTATGCGGCGAGATTAGATAGAATGTACGTGTCTAGTGCGGTTACAGTGCGGAGAGTGAGTGTGATAAATGTGGTTTTTTCGGATCATAGAGGAGTTGTAATGGATGTAGATATTGAGGGTGTGCCTAGAAGGGGTCCGTCATTTTGGAAATTAAATGTAAAGTTATTGAAGAGAGAGGAAAGTCGTTTGTCTTTTGGGCATATGTGGGAACGCCTTGTGGTTGAAGCACCTGGAGATGTGGCTTTGGTTAATTGGTGGGAAATGATAGCCAAAAAGCGAATTAAGGAATTTTATATTAGTCAGGGAGTGAGATATAATCAGTTACAGTATGGTTTCCAACGATATTTAGAGGGGCAGTTGCGCGACTGCTATGTACAAGCGAATGCTAATTATCCAGTTACAGAAATTGAACGAATTAAGGAGCAATTACGTAATTTACAAAACGAAAGGTTTGATGGGGAAAGGCTTAAGGGTGGAATCGAAGAGGTTTTGTGGGGAGATCGGCCGTCGGCGTGTGTGTTGAGGAATCAACACAGACGTCGCAAAGCAATGGAGTTAATGGGGTTGAATGTCCAGGTAGGTATGCAGGGGTATAGAGTGAATCAGGTGTTGACGACGACGGAGGGTATGAGTGGGTATATTGATGCTTGGGTTAAATTGAAAACGCAAAGTGTTGGAATAAGTGAAATTGCATTGCAGTCAATCGGTAGGTTTGTGCGTTGTGAGCTGGAGGAGCATGATCGTTTGATGTTGGGAGGGCCGATAACGGAGTGTGAGACTTGGGAGGCTTTATCTGGGGCGCAATTGGGTAAGGCGCCAGGAATAGATGGGTTGCCCAGCGACTTTTATATTCAAAATTGGAACGTTTTAAAGGGGTTTTTGGTACGTTTATTCAATATCATGAAGCGGGATGGGGTTTTAGGGGAACAACAAAGGTTGGCTGTGGTCGTCCTAGTTCCTAAAGGCGAGCCATTAACGGTTAAAGATTATCGTGCAATCTCGTTATTATGTGGGGACTATAAAATTTTTGGAAGGATCTTGGCCAACAGAATAAAAAAAGTCCTGGGCAAAGTGATTGACAAGGGACAATATGGGGTGCCGGGCAGGTCTATGTATGAAGGTCACGGTATGATTAGAAGTTTTATTGAAGAAAGAGTAAGATTGGGAGATGGGGGGGTATTGGCTATAGATTGGGAGGCGGCATATGATAGTGTGGAACGGGAGACGTTATGGAAGATAATGAGATGGCAGGGGTTTGGGGCGGAAATTATATCATGGGCCAAATTAATGTATCAAGAGGCATCTTTGCGTGTGCAGGTGAATGGGAGGTTGGGAGATCGGATTCAGATGGGAAGGGGTTTGCGTCAAGGTTGTCCCCTTTCACAAATTTTTTTTGCTTGTTTTCAAGATCCCTTTTATAGAGGGATAAGGGTTTTATTGGAAGCAAATGGGATGAGTAATGTAAGGGGTGGGGGAGCGGGCATTGTTGGATATGTCGACGACACGACGATTTTGGTGAGAGAAAACATGGATTTGATTCGGGTAGAAAAGTTAGTGAAAGTTTTTGAAAAGGCTACTGGCATGACGATCAACATGAGGAAAACAAAGTATATGAATCTTGGAAAAGGGTCGCGTGAGGAAGGAATGGTAGCTGAAAGGTGGGAAAGGGTGGACCAAATAAAGATATGTGGGATCGTTTATGTAAAGGATATCAAGTCAGCACAACAAATAAATTCCGTGCGTATCGTTGATAGTGTTCTGAAGCGTCTTAGTGGGTTGAGAGCTGCTAATTTAAGTTTGCAACAAAGGGTGATAACAACGAATGTGCTATTATATAGTAAACTATGGCATGTTACGGTAATATTTCCGATACTTCGTTGTGAATTAAAAAGGTTACAAAAAAGTGTTTTTAGATTCATTTGGGGAACAGGGAGCGAATGGTTAAGTAGAGCGGTCGTCACACTCCCGGTTGGCCGTGGAGGGCTGGGTCTTATAGATGTCGAAAAGAGGATAATAAGTATGTATTTAAAACATAGTTATAAGCGGGAGGGAGGGGCGAAAGAAGACGGTCTTCATAGGATACATCAGGATATGCGACGGTGGTGGGGGGGTCGGGAGTTCATGATAGGTGAGGCAATGTTACGGGTCTTCATAAACGTGAGGGATCACTCACAAATTAAATTGAGAAATCTTGATAGGGCAGATGGTAAGGCTCTGGTAGCGGCGGTAGAAGGAGTTTATCCGATGTATGATTGGCATAATATTTGGGGGCGTTTAAATAAATTGCGTTTAAAACCTAAAGTCAGAGAAGTTATGTATAGATTTTTACATGGAATCTTGCCGTCAGGAATGGTTTTATTCTATAAGAGAATACGAGAGGATGGGGAATGCAGGGATTGTGGAGGATTGGCGACTATTTATCATACGGTGTATTTTTGCGATTGTATTGAACTTATAAGGGTTTGGATGGGTAAGGTTTTAAGGTTAGTGGGGGGAGGGGGTTTGCAGGTTTTGAGGGTTTTAAGTTTAGATATAACTGGGGTGAATAAAAGGGTTGAGAATGCGATTGGGTATATGATTACGGATTATATATACATGATGTGGGCTATGAGGGAGGCGGACGTGCGTGCAAGAATTAATGCATTGGCAGCAACTTTTTATAGGACACAGTGTAGAAATAAAGGGGTGTATGGAGGGAGATGGGAGAGAGATTTTAGTGAGGGTTATCGAAATTTCACATTAAGGGATTTATGGGATTTGCAAAATGGGTAAAGGGATACGATGGGCTATTTTCCTAGACTTGGGTGTGAGCATGGAGAGCCGTTTATATGGATGTATAAATGAGTTTTGATATGTAGAGGCAGTAGGGTTATTACCCCGAGGTTTTCAAGAACTACACAATTATCATTGAGGAAGGTGTAGCACTACGATTGCATATTTTTATCATGTATAAATCATTTCAAGGACTTTATGATGAAAATTTTCTATGAGACTCAAATATGTGCATAGGAGTCTTTACTGTTTTTGATTCAATTGTAAGTGGTAAAAAGTGTTTCCTAGCGTATAGCAATTGGTTTTTATTTTGTTATATTTTATGCTGTGTTACAGTGTGCTTTTCAGTAATATTATATTACATGTAACTAGTTTGCATTATTTTTCTTTGTTTTGCTGAGATGTAAAATATCATATCGTAGTTTTGTTTTGTTATATTGGATGTTTTTATTGTGACTTTTAGTATTATCCCGTTTCCTTCTTTGAATAGTAAATACCTATGTATGTTAAGATCTCGTGATAATCGCCAATATTAATGTTTTGAGTATCGTGGTGCTCTGTTAAGCACCTAAGATCTTAGAATTAGTCTTGCATACGTGTGTTGACAGGCAGAAACCTCACCTAGTATGTGCCTGATGTAGTCTCATGTAGTGTAATGTGTGTGCTTGTGTGTGTCATTGTGCGTGTTTGTTTGTTTTTATCTCTGTTTTATTGTACAATCTTCATAATTTCCAGTGTTTGATGTTTGGTAATATGTAACCTTGTTAGAGATGTTCTTTAACAAATAAAGCAATACCACTGTAATGTATAGTGTTGTGTGAGTGTATTATCACTGTAATATACGGTGTGTTGTGTGTGAGTGTAATAATACCAATGTAACATACGGTGTGGTGTGTGTGAGTGTGTATTACCACTGTACTGTATGGTGTCGTTATTAGGTCTCGGGTTAAGTGCGAGTCTAGTGCAGTAATCTTTTGTCGTGTATCTTTTTAATATATTTCTGTCATTTGTATCGCACTGTTTTAAATAAAATATAAAAAAAAATATGATGCCAGTGACGATATCTTAAAGTTAATCTCGTTAATGCAAAAAGAAAACACTGAATAAGTAAGATAAGGCACCTAAACTACTGGGAACGATTGAAGGCCCTTGATTTGTATTCCCTGGAACGCAGGCGAGAGAGATACATGATAATATACACATGGAAACTCCTAGAGGAATTAGTACCAAACTTGCACACGAAAATCACTCGCAACGAAAGCAAAAGACTCGGCAGGAGATGCAACATTCCCCCAATGAAAAGCAAGAGCGCCACGAGTACAATGAGAGACAACTCGGTAAGTTTCAGGGGTCCAAGACTGTTCAACTGCCTCCCAGCATACACAAGAGGGATTACCAATAGACCCCTGGCTGTCTTTAAGAAGGCACTGGACAGGCACCTAAAGTCAGTACCTGGCCATCCGGGCTGTGGTTTGTACGTTAGCCTGCGTGCGGCCAGCAGTAGCAGTCTGACTGATCAGACCCTGATCCACCACAAGGCCTGGTATCAGACCGAGCCGCAGGGGGGTTAACCCCCGAAACCCTCTCCGGGTAAACTCCTGGAGTGTTTTGTGCGACTTACACAAATAAACAAACACACACACAAAAAGTAAGACAGGAGAGACAGGGATGGGTAGACTGCATCTTCTTGGACTGTAAGAAGGCTTCCGACACAGTACCACGCAAGAGACTGGTTGAAAAGCTAGAGCAGCAGGCAGGAATAGCAGGGAAAGTATTGCAGTGTATCATGGAACACCTGACAGGAAGGAAACAAAGGGAGCTGGTACGTGGCGAAGTGTCAGAGTGGGTGCACGTGTCGAGTGAGCTTCCACAAGGGTCAGTCCTAGATCCGGTGCTGTTTCTAGTATATGTGAATGACGTGACAGAAGGGATAGATTCAGAGGCTACCTTGTTTGCACACGATGTGAAGCTAATGAGGAGAATACAAGTGGGCGAGGATCAGGTAGGCCTACAAGGAGATCTGGACAGGCTGCAAGCCTGGTCTGAGAAATGACTCCTGGAGTTTAACCCCAGCAAATACAAAATCATGAAGTTTGGGGAAGAACAAAGATGATCACAGATGGAGTACAGCCTGGGAGATCTAAGGCTGCAAAACTTACCAAAGGAAAAGGATCTTGGGGAGAGCATCATACCAAGTACATCTCCTGAGGCGTACATCAACTAAATAACGGTTGCACCATATGGGCTCCTGTCAAACCTGGAGTATACCTGGAGGGAGTTTCGGGGGGCTCAATGCCCCAACGGACCAGTCCTTGACCAGACCTTGCGGTGGATCAAGGCCTAATTAACTAGGTTGTTACTGCTGGCCGCACGTAAACCGACGTACGAACCACAGCCCGGTTGGTCAGGTACTGACTCGAGGTGCCTCTCGAGCTATTTTTTAAAGACAGCCAGTGAATCTATTGGTAATCCCCCTTATGTATGCTGGGAGGCAGTTGAACAGTTTTGAGACCCTGATTCTTATTGTGTTATCTCTTAGCGCCCCGGAGGATAGGCGCATAGGGGAGCATGATAGCATGTAAAATACTGAAAGGATTTGACAAGGTGGATAACGACAGAATGTTTCAGAGATGGGACACAGTGTACGTTGAAAACTTAGATAAGTCACAGGAATATTAGGAAGTATTTCTTCAGCCAAAGAGCTGTCAGGCAGTGGAACAATCTGGAGAGTAATGTAGTAGAGGCAGGATCCATACGTGGCTTTAAGAAGAGATACGACAAAGCTCATGGAGCAGAAAGAGAGAGTGGACCTAGTAGCGACCAGCGAAGAGGCGGGGGCCAGGAGCTGTGAATCGACCACTGCAGCCACTACTAGGTGAGTACAACTAGCACACACACACACACACACACACACACACACACACACACACACACACACACACACACACACACACACACACACACACACACACACACACACACACACACACACACACACACACACACACACACACACACACACACACACACACACACACACACACACACACATTTGTTACTGACGTATCACAGAGTGATAACAATTACCCACAACAATACGGGGCAGAGTTCCATTATCTTGGTCACTGACTGACAATGTTGAGTTCCTCTCCTCTCTCTCTCCCTCCCTCTTCCTTCATGGGGAGTACCTGCTGGCCCATGAAGGGATCTTGATCCAAGGAACTGGAATTACCTTGCATAGGCCAGTAGGCCAGCTGTAGTGTTCGTGCATTCTTACGTTGGGTTAAAAACATAAGAATGGGGCAACACTGCAGCAGGCCTACTGGCCCATACTAGGGAGGTCCTTCTTAAAACCACACATCCATCTGCTCAACCTTTTTCCAAAGCTACGCGAGTTTTTGTTTCAGTACCTCAGGTGATGATCAAACACCATCCTTCTCACTCACATATTTGTTCTATCTTTTCTTAAAGCTGATGACCATACATTCCTCAGGCACTCTATGACCCCCCTATAGGTTTAGCTCTTTCCCATTAATATATAATGATGTCCTGAGGCCCGTCTCTCTCTCTCTCTCTCTCTCTCTCTCTCTCTCTCTCTTCTTTCCCTGTTCTTGTATTTATATAGTTATCTTAGCTCTCACCTTGAGTTTCAGACAGTATAAACAGTCACTCTGGCGCTGCTCTTTAAACTAGAAGATCCGCATTTGTAATAATAAACGAATTTAATATTAATAGAGTGAGATTTTTTGTCTACAACAGACACTGTATGTGTGTGTACTCACCTAGTTGTACTCACCTAGTTGTACTCACCTAGTTGTACTCAACTAGTTGTACTCACCTAGTTGTACTCACCTAGTTGTACTCACCTAGTTGTGGTTGCAGGGGTCGATTCATAGCTCCTGGCCCCGCCTCTTCGCTGATTTCTACTAGGTCCTCTCTCTCCCTGCCCCATGAGCTTTATCATACCTCGCTTTACAACTATGTATGGTTCCCGCCTCCACTACGTCACTTTCTAGGCTATTCCACGGCCTGACTACTCTATGACTGAAGAAATACTTCCTAACATCCCTTTGATTCATCTGAGTCTTCAACTTCCAATTGTGACCTCTTGTGTCTGTGTCCCATCTCTGGAACATCCCGTCTTTGTCCACCTTGTCTATTCCGCGCAGTATTTTATATGTCGTTATCATGTCTTCCCTGACCCTCCTGTCCTCCAGTGTCGTCAGGCCGATTGCCCTCAACCTTTCTTCGTAGGACAATCCCCTTGGCTCTGGGACTAGTCTTGTTACAAACCTTTGCACTTTCTCTAATTTCTTGACGTGCTTGACTAGGTGTGGATTCCAAACTGGTGCTGCATACTCCAGTATGGGCCTGACGTAAATGGTATACAGAGTCTTGAACGAATCCTTACTGAGGTATCGGAACGCTATCCGTAGGTTTGCCAGGAGCCCGTATGCTGCAGCAATTATCTGACTGGTGTGCGCCTCAGGAGATATGCTCGGTGTTATACTCACCCCCAGATCTTTTTCCTTGAGTGAGGTTTGCGGTCTTTGGCCATCTAAACTATATTGTGTCTGCGGTCTTCTTTGCCCTTCCCCAATCTTCATGACTTTGCATTTGGCAGGGTTAAACTCAAGGAGCCTGAGGTGCGCCTCAGGAAATGTGCTCTGTATTATACTCGCCCCAAGACCTTTTTCCTTGAGTGAAGTTTGTAGTTTTTGGCCACCTAGACTTCACCTAGACAGGCTTCTTTGCCCTTCCCCGATCTTCATGATTTTGCATTTGGCGGGGTTAAATTCAAGGAGCCAGGTGCTGGACCAGGCTTGTAGCCTGGCCAGGCCTCTTTGTAGTCCTGCCTGATCCTCGACCGATTTAATTCTCCTCATTAACTTCACATCATCTGCAAACAAGGACAATTCTGAGTCTGTCCCTTCCGTTATGTCATTTACATATACCAAAAACAGCACAGGTCTTAGGACTGACCCCTGTGGAGCCCCTCTCGTCACAGGCGCCCACTCTGACACCACGTCACGTACCATGACTTGTTGTTGCCTCCCTGTCAGGTATTCTCTGATCCATTGCAGTGCCTTTCCTGTTGTGCGTGCCTGATCTTCTAGCTTTTGCATTACCCTCTTTTGAGGAACTGTGTCAAATGCCTTCTTGCAGTCCAAGAAAATGCAGTCTATCCACCCTGTTCTCTCTCGTGTCTTATTTCTATTACCTTGTCATAAAACTTAAGTAGGTTTGTGACACAGGATTTTCCTTCCTTGAAACTGTGCTGGTTGGCGTTTATAAGCTTGTGTCTTTCTAGGTGCTCTACCACTCTCCTCCTGATGATCTCTATGACTTTGCATACTATACACATCAGTGACACAGGTTTGTAGTTTAATGCCTCGTGTCTGTCTCCTTTCTTAAAAATTGGATCACATTTGCCATCTTCCATACCTCAGGTAGTTGCCCAGATTCAATGGATGAGCTGAAAATTATTATTAGTGGCACACACAGCATCTCTGCTCTTTCTCTAAGGGCCCACAGAGAGATGTTGTCTGGTCCCACCGCCTTTGAGGTATCAAGTTCACATAGCAGCTTCTTCACCTCCTTCTCGGTTGTGTGTATTTCATCCAGCACTTGTTGATGTATTCTGAATACCTGGAGTCCTTCCTGTCTCCACTGTAAATACTTCGTTAAATCTCATGTTGAGCTTCTCACATACCTCTTGGTCGTTTCTTGTGAACTCCTCACCTTCCTTCCTCAGCCTGATTACCTGGTCCTTGACTGCTGTTTTCTTCCTGATGTGGCTATGCAACAGCTTCGGGTCAGACTTGACTTTCGATGCTGTCATTTTCGTATTGTTGATTAGCCTCCCTTCTTATCTGTGCATATTCGTTTCTGGCTCTTCAGCTAATCTCTTTATTTTCATGGGTCCTTTGTCTTCTGTACCTTTTCCATTCTCTAGCTCACTAAGGTTTTGCCTCTCTACACTTTTGGGTGAACCAAGGACTCGTTCTGGTCTTCTCAATATTCCTGTTTCCTCTGGGAACAAATCTCTCCTCTTCCTCCTTGTATTTTGTTGTCACATAGTCCATCATTTCTGTTAATAGTTTTCCTGCCATTTCTCTCTCCCACTGAATATCTTGCAGGAAGTTCCTCATGCCTGTGTAGAGTCCCCTTTTGTAGTTTGGTTTTTCCCGTCCTTTTCCTGCTACCCTCTCCACTTGTAGCTCAACTATGTAATCAAAGCGCAAAACCACATGATCACTAGCTCCCAAGGGTCTTTTGTACATGATATCCTCGATGTCCGAGCTGATCAAGGTGAATACTAGGTTCTGGCTGGATTGTCCTCACCTCTCTCTCTGGTAGTGTCTCTAACATGTTGATGCATGAGGTTTTCTAGTACCACATCCATCATCTTGGCTCTCCATGTTTTGGGACCCCCATGGGGCTCCAGGTTTTCCCAATCTCCTTGTGACTGAAATAACCAATGACTAGTAACTTTGCTTTCCCCATGTGAGCTCTTCTGGCCACCTCGGCTAGTGTGTCTACCATTGCTTTGTTGCTCTCATCGCATTCTTCTCTTGGTCTCCTCCAGTTCTGTGGTGGGTTGTACGTTACTGCAATTATCACCTTATGGCCCTCAGACTGGACTGTTCCTACAATGTAGTCCCTTTCGCCCATTCCATCCATTTCCTCGAATCTCCCACCGGTTTTTAATGAGCAGTGCGACTCCTCCTTCCCCTCTGCTCCATTTATCTTTCCTGAGGGTTTGATAGCCAAGTGCATCTGTTATCATTCTGGTGAGTTTCGCTTCTGTGAGTGCTATTATGTCTTGGGATGTCTCCTTGATTCTTTCATGCCACTCCTCACACTTATTTGTTATTCTGTCCGCGTTTGTATACCAAACCTTCAACTTCTTTTCTAAAACTGTGGTCTGGGTTGTTGCTGTGAAGGTGGAGTTTGTAATGAGGTGGGTGGGGGCATTGGGTATGGCATGTGTGTTTTGGGTTTGAATGTTTAGTTGCATTGGGGTGCTCTTGGTTGAGGGGCTTCTGTACGTGGTTGTGAGAGAGGTTGTATTTGATCCTACTCCTGAGTTTAGGTTCTGTCCATTTCCATCTTCACCTCTCTTTCCTTCTTTCGTCTTTGTACCCTCTCTTTCAATTTCTGCCTTTCTTCTTGTGTTCTGTCACAATTGAGATGCACCTTCTGGTATGCTGGCATGTCTCTTAGTCTTGCTTTCTTCTGCAGAATCCTGTTCGAGCCAATTCTGCTTTGAAAATCACTTTGACTGGCTGGATTCTTCCTCTTGCAAACCCCTCTCTTCTCAGGAAATTTGCCAGCTGGGTTATGTAATCTTCTCCTATTGCTTTCATGATGTTTTCAATTGCTTTTTTCTCCTCTTGTCTTCTTGCTTCATAAGTTTTCCCTTTAACTTCCTATAGCCCATAAACAAAGACTGATCTCTCCCCTTCATTTTCCTACTGCATATCCCTATGTATCCCCTGATTCGATTTAGTTGCCTCCATTGCAGCTTTCCTTTCATCAATCTCTTCACTATCTGCTGTTCCTGGGCCCAGTGGTCTGTCATTTTCCCTTCTCAGCTTTCCTTGGGCACTATTGTGGTCTGTTAGGGCCTCTATGTATAGCTTAGCTGTTTCATTTTTTACTGTCCCCTCGAGTGTTCCTGATGTGATCCTCTTTTTTTCTCGGGCTTCACGATGGTCTGATAGGGCCTCTGCATACAGTTTCACTCCTTCGTTCCCTATGGTCCCCTTGTTTGTTACTGAGGTAGCAGTTTCTGATGTCATGCCCAAATTGCTCTTTAGTTCTTTAGGCTGTTTCAGATTTTTCAGTTCCTCTTCTAATCTCTGCATCTTAGCCTCTGCTGCTGTGACTTGCATCTCCACTTCCTGCTCTCTGCAACTATCCTCTCCTCCATTTTCATGCTAAACTCATCTAGCTTCCCACCCCACACATGTTCCCTTTTCATGAGCTCTGCATGTTAGTTACCATTTTGTCCTAGGCACATGTCGATTAGACACTAGGCCTGTTGTATATGAGTATGTGTGTGTGTGTGTGTGTGTGTGTGTGTGTGTGTGTGTGTGTGTGTGTGTGTGTGTGTGTGTGTGTGTGCATGTATGTGTGTGTTTGTGTGTATGTGTTGTGTGTACTCACCTAATTAACGTAATTGTGGTTGCATGGGTCGAGTCATAGCTCCTGACCCCTCCTCTTCACTGATCTTTACTAGGTCAACTCTCTCCCTGCTCCATGAGCTGTATCCCACTTCTTAAAGCTATTTATAGATCCTGCCTCCATTACATCACTTTCCAGACTGTTCCTCTTCCTGAAGTAGACAGCCTGTACTGTCTGCACAGACAGCCCATGCTGTCTGCCAGCTTAGTTCATATTTTGCGCCACTCAAGTGCTGCCACCTATAGGCCTTGCCACTTCAGTATGCCCAGACTTGCCTCGCTCTCACTCACACAGCGGCCTAGCAGGAAGACACAAGTACACCCAGCTCTCTCTCGTGGGCATGGCCCTCCCGGGCCATGGGCACAACACAAGCCTGTGTACCCACTACGACTTAACAATAAAACAAAGAAGCCTCCGAAGACGTATCATTCACACCCGCTTGCTACAGCTTACCAAATAAACCCGTTATAAATGGTGGAAAGCGGTGGGATCAGCAGTTGTTTGCCCGTGAGAGAGGAAGGAGAGGTATGAAGTCATCTTCACTTCATCATCCCATACAAGAAGCATCCGTCTCTCAACGAGTTATCCAGATGTCGTGTCTGCACTTTTGAGCATCCAGACACAGGTACTAGTAGGATCCAGCCGAAATTTGTCGAAAGTCTTCGAGAATTGTGAGTGGCGTCACAGTGACCCCAAGCTACAGCGTCCCACGCTACAGTGTCCCACGCTGTTTCTCAAGTCACGTGTTCAGCGTCACTTGTATGTTGCTGTTGTTGTTCAGCTCAGCACAGCTGTTTCAGCAAGCCAGAGGTGAGTTTTGTGGTGATTTCTGCGTCCAGTGTGAGCTTCTCCACGTGTTTGTGGGTGGAGGAGGAGGAGGAGGAGGAATGGCTAGATGCTCGCCCTGCCATACACTCACCCACGCTCCTCGCCACCACACTACCATACACTCACCACTGCCCACTCCCTCTGCTGTGTTTTCTGCTGTTTTTCGTGTGAATTCTTTGCCAGTGCTGTGTATCCGAGTGCCCAAGGCCACTCGAAGCTGCGTGGATCAGCATACCACGTAGATCACGACACCACGTGGATCGACACCACGTTGGGTGTGGCCGATGTCACGTAGACCTACAAAGCCACGTGAGTTACCAGATGTCCCAGGCCACATGCTGTGGTCTGCTGCCCGCATCACATTGACGTCACCTCACGATGTCTGCCTGACATCACCTCATGATGTCTCCCTGACGTCACCTCGAGATGTCTGCTGACGTCACAGCCCTGCTGACGTCACCTCGCGACATCACGCCTGACATCACATGATGTCACCATCGAGTGTTCAGTAATTATATCAGTATTGTCGAGAAGATTGAGAGAAAATATATGTCGTGTGTTAATTAATTCCTCTTAGTCAGTGTTCTCACATTTTAGTATATGTCTTAGTGTCAGTTTTGTGCACAGAAAAGCATCATTTGCTAGTTAAGCCATGTTGTACCGTATGTACAGCGGTGTGTTTTTAAAGTTTCCGTGTGTCCAGTGAGGTCTGGGCCAGCCAGACCTGAGTAGCACCACTGTGTTAAGTCACCCGTGTGACCAGTGTGTTTGACAGCTGATTACTCAGCCCTGAGCATACGAGCCCTCTTGTACAGAAAGCTTTTATGCTCGTCGCTCGTGATGTTCTGCAGAATCGTACCTGCTACGATTCCCATCGAGATTTGTTTCACTTCACCTCCAGACCGTCAGAGTGCAGTTATATGTAGAGAAACAAGTCTGGGGATGCTTAGGCTAACCTCTGCTATAACTCCAACTGTCGAGAGATGATACTCGTTAAGCCGCAGCCAGGCCTGTCGGCAGGCGCTGTGTCACCCTCGTGTCACAAGCTTCAGTGAGCAGCCTGCACAAAGATGATGTCACTTTGACTGCTAGCTCACTCACTGCAGTCTGGTGTATGATGTTACGACTCCCAGATGTTTTGCCCAGTCGTCTCTGCCACGACTCACTCCACAACTCGCTCCACGCTCGCCGGCAGTGACAGCCCAGCGACAGTACCAGTCGAGAAGTGTCCTCCTGAGTCGCTTGCCAGAAGTCCTGCCCATTTGCCGAGTTTTGTCGACGCCTCACTCGAGGGCACCAGCATGTCGTGCCCTAGGTTGAGTGAAAACCTGCAGCGACTCCTACGATGACTGCTTCACCAGAGGAGACCGTACCCTGTTACGTCACAGCTCAGCCGCAGCAATGTCTCCCATGTTGCAGTACCTGTCCAGACGCAGGAAGGCGTGCAGTGATGCCCTTCGACGCTCATTGCCTTTGACCACGATGTTTAGCACACCCCATGTTTTTTCTTCCCTCCCTGTAGGAAGTTTTTTTTCCATGTCCATATGTATATATATGTTTTTATTTTGTGTTCTGTGCCCTGTTCCTATGAGAGAGAGACAGAGTTTCTTTTACTACCAGTATTGTCGCGTCGGGACGACGCACGGTAGGTGGCCGAGCATATGTAGACAGCCTGTACTGTCTGCACAGACAGTCCATGCTGTCTGCCAGCTTAGTTCATATTTCGCGCCACTCAAGTGCTGCCACCTATAGGCCTTGCCACTTCAGTATGCCCAGACTTGCCTCGCTCTCACTCACACAGTGGCCTAGCAGGAAGACACAAGTACACCCAGCTCTCTCTCGTGGGCATGGCCCTCCCGGGCCATGGGCACAACACAAGCCTGTGTACCCACTACGACTTAACAATAAAACAAAGAAGCCTCCGAAGACGTATCATTCACACCCGCTTGCTACAGCCTACCAAATAAACCCGTTATACTGACAACTCTATGACTGAAGAAGTACTTCCTAACATCCGTGTGACTCATCTGAGTTTTCAACTTCCAGTTATGACTCCTTGTTGTTGTGTCCAATCTCTGGAACATTCTGCCCCTGTCCACCTTGTGAATTCCTCTTGGTATTTTATAAGTTATCAGTCCTCCCTATCCCTCCTCTCTTCCAGTGTTGTCAGACTGCGTTCCCTTAACCTCTCCTCGTAGAACAAACTTCTCAGCTCCGAAACTAGTCTTGTTGCAAACATTTGCACTCTCTCTAATTTCTTGATATGGGCCTGACATATTCGGTGTACAGCGTCGTGAATGACTCCTTACTTAGATATCGAAATGCTATTCTCAGGTTTGCCAGGTGCCCATATGCTGCAGCAATTATTTGATTGATGTGCGTCTCAGGAAATGTGCTCGGTATGATGTTCACCCCAAAATTCTTTTCCTTGAGTGAGTTTTGCAGCCTCTTTGTCCTTCCCCAAGCTTCATAACTTTGTACTTTCTGGGGTTAAACTCCAGGAGCCATTTGTCGGACAAGGCTAGCAGCCTGTCTAGACCCCCTTGTAGGCTTACCTGATCCTCGTCCGCTTGTATTCTCCTCATTCATTTCATATCGTCTGTGAACAGGAACACCTCTGACTCTATCTCTTCTCTCATGTCATTCACATATACAAGAAACAACACTGGACCTAGGACTGACCCTTGTGGGTCAGTCCTAGGTCAGTCTCGTACCGACACACATTGCTTCCTTTCTGTCAGCTATTCCCTGATCCATTGCAGTACTTTCCCTGCTATTCCTGCCTGCTCCTCTAGCTTTTCAACCAGTATCTTGTGTGGTACTATGTCAAAAACCTTCTTACAGTCCAAGAAGATGCAGTCTACCCATCCCTCTTTCTCTTGCCTTATTTCTGTTACCTTGTGTCAAAAGCCTTCTTGCATTCCAAGAAAATGCAGTCTACCAACCCCTCTCTCTCTCTCTTGTCTTACTGCTGTCACCCTGTCATAGAACTCCAGTAGGTTTGTGACACAGGATTTCCCATCCCTGAAACCTTGCTGGTTGTCGTTGATAAGCTCATTCCTTTCTAGGTGCTTCATCACTCTTCTCTTGATAATCTTCTCCATGACTTTGCATACTATACATATCAGTGACACTGGTCTGTAGTTTAATGCTTCCTGTCTGTCTCCTTTTTTTTAAAAATTGGGACTACATTTGCTCTCTTCCATACCTCAGGTAGTCGCCCTGTTTCGATAAATGTGTTGACGATTGTTGTTAGAGGTACACATAGTGCCCCTGCTTCCTCTCTCAGGGCCCATGGAGAGATGTTATCCGGCCTCATCACCTTTGAGGTATCTAGCTTGCTTAGTAGCCTCTTCATGTCCTCCTTCGTTGTATGTATTGTGTCCAACACTTGACGGTGTACAATACCTCTCTGTCTTTCTGGAGTCCCTTCTACCTCTGAGAATACTTCTTTGAATCTCATGTTGAGCTCTTCACATAGTTCTCGGTTGTTTCTTGTGATCACCATCTCCCCCTTCCATCCTCAGCCTGATTACCTGGTCCTTGACAGTTGTTTTCCACCTGATGTGGCTGTACAACAGCTTTGGGTCAGATTTGGCTTTCACTGCTATGTCCTTTTCGTATTGTCGTTGGACCTCCCTTCTTACCTAAGCATATTTATTTGTGGGTCTATGCCTGCTCTCCTTATTGTCCTGGGTCCTTTGCCTTCTTTACTTCTTCCATTCTCTAGCACACTTGGTTTTGGCCTCTCTACATCTCTGGGTGAACCAAGGGCTCATCCTGTCCTCGTTATTTCTATTACCCTTGGGTACAAACCTCTCCTCAGCTTCCTTGCATATTGTTGTCACATATTCCATCATCTTGTTTACTGATCTCCCTGCCAGTTCTCTGTCCCACTGAACCTCGTGCAAGAAATTCATCATGCCTGTGAAGTCCCCTCTCTTGCAGTTTGGCTTCTTTCATCCTGCCCTTCCTGCTTCCCTCTCCACTTGTAGGTCTACTACATATTCGAAACTCAGAATCATGTGGTCACTGGCCCCGAAAAGTCTTTCATATGTGATGTCCTCAATATCTGCACTATTCAAGGTGAATACTAGGTCCAGTCTTGCTGGTTCGTCCTCTCCTCTCTCTCTGGTAGTGTCCCTTACGTGTTGGTACATGAGGTTTTCCAGTACCACCTCCATCATCCTAGGCCTCCACGTTTCTGGACCCCCCATGTGGCTTCAGGTTATCCCAGTCAGTTTCCTTGCGATTGAAATCACCCATAATCAGTAGCTTTGCCCTGCTCACATGAACCCTTCTGGCCACTTCAGCCAGTGTGTCAACCATCGCTCTGTTACTCTCATCATATTCTTGCCTTGGCCTGCTCTTCTGTGGTGGGTCATACATCACTGCAATTACCACCTTGGAACCTCCAGACTGAAGTATTCCTATTATGTAGTCTATTGCTTCTCCTCCGTCTTCTCTCTCCAGCTCCCCAAAATTCCATTGGTTTTTGATGAGCAGTGCTACTCCTTTACCCCCTCTGTTCCCTCTGTCTTTCCTCAGGATCTAATATCCCATTGGTAAGATGGCATCTGTTATCATTCCTGTGAGCTTGGTTTCTGTGATATCTATGATGTCCAGTGATGCCTCTTTGATTCTTTCGTGCTACTCCTCCCACTTACTCGTTATTCCATCAGCGTTGGTGTACTATACCTTCAGTTTCCTCTCCAGCACTGTGTTCTCGGGGGAGGGGGGGTCTGTGGTGGTTGGAGGAGTGGGGGACTTGGCAGTGTGCTGTGGGATTCCACTGCATGGTGTGGCGTGGGGGCTGTGAGAGTGGATTGTGATTTGTATTGGAATAACGTGTTTGGCTGTAGTGTTCTGAGGGTGGTTCTGTGTGTGCTTGCGCTTGTAGCTGTGTGTGTGTGTGTATGTGTGTGTGTTAGTTACCATTTTGTCCTAGGGACATGTCGATTAGACACTAGGCCTGTTTAATTTGCGAGAGTGTGTGTGTGTACTCACCTAATTGTACTCACCTAATTGTGGTTGCAGGGGTCGAGACTCAGCTCCTGGCCTCGCCTCTTCACTGATCGCTACTGGGTCTTCTCTCTCTCTCTCTCTGCTTCCTGAGCTTTGTCATACCTCTTCTTAAAACTATGCATGGTTCCTGCCTCCACTACTTCACTTGCTAGGCTATTCCACTTGCTGACAACTCTATGACTGAAGAAATACTTCCTAACGTCCCTGTGACTCGTCTGAGTCTTCAGCTTCCAGTTGTGACCCCTTGCCCCTGTGTCCCCTCTCTGGAACATCCTATCTCTGTCCACCTTGTCTATTCCCCGCAGTATCTTGTATGTCGTTATCATGTCTCCCCTGACCCTTCTGTCCTCCAGTGTCGTCAGTCCGATTTCCCTTAACCTTTCCTCGTACGACATTCCCTTGAGCTCTGGGACTAGCCTTATTGCAAACCTTTGTACTTTCTCTAACTTCTTGACGTGCTTGACCAGGTGTGGGTTCCAGACTGGTGCTGCATACTCCAGTATGGGCCTAACATACACAGTGTACAGTGTCTTGAACGATTCCTTATTAAGGTATCGGAACGCTATTCTCAGGTTTGCCAGGCGCCCGTATGCTGCAGCGGTTATTTGGTTGATGTGTGCCTCCGGTGATGTGCTCGGTGTTATGGTCACCCCAAGGTCTTTCTTCCTGAGTGAGGTCTGTAGTCTTTGTCCACCTAGCCTATACTCTGTCTGCGGTCTTCTTTGCCCCTCCCCAATCTTCATGACTTTGCATTTGGCTGGATTGAATTCGAGAAGCCAGTTACTGGACCACATGTCCAGCCTGTCCAGGTCTCTTTGCAGTCCTGCCTCATCCTCGTCCGATTTAATTCTTCTCATCAACTTCACGTCATCTGCGAACAGGGACACTTCAGAGTCTATTCCTGCCATCATGTCGTTCACATATATCAAAAATAGCACTGGTCCTAGAACTGACCCCTGTGGGAACCCGCTCGTAACAGGCGCCCACTGTGATACCTCTTCACGTACCATGACTCGTTGCTGCCTCCCTGTCAGGTATTCCCTTATCCATTGCAGTGCCCTCCCTTTTACATGCGCCTGATCCTCCAGCTTCTGCACTGATCTCTTGTGGGGAACTGTGTCAAAAGCCTTCCTGCAGTCTAGGAAAACGCAATCTACCAATCCCTCTCTCTCGTGTCTTACTTCTGTTACCTTGTCATAAAACTCCAGGAGGTTTGTGATACAAGATTTGCCTTCCATGAACCCATGCTGGTTTTCATTTATAATCTTGTTCCTTTCCAGGTGTTCGACCACTCTCCTCCTGATAATCTTCTCTATGACTTTGCACACAATACATGTCAGAGACACAGGTCTGTAGTTTAGTGCCTCGTTTCTGTTTCCTTTCTTAAATATGGGGACTACATTAGCTGTCTTCCATTTCTCAGGTAGTTGCCCAGTTTCAAGGGATGTGTTGAAGATTGTGGTTAGAAGCACGCACAGCATCTCTGCTCCTTCTCTAAGGACCCATGGGGAGATGTTGTCCGGTCCCATCGCCTTTGAGGTGTCAAGGTCACTTAAGAGCTTCTTCACCTCCTCCTCAGTTGTTCGTATGTCATCCAACACTTGTTGGTATATTCCCTCTTGATGTTCCCTTCTGTGCTGTCTTCCCACAGCCCTTCCTGTCTCTACTGTAAAAACTTCCTTAAATCTCCTGTTCAGCTCCTCACATACCTCCTGATCATTTCTTGTGAGTTCTCCACCTTCTGTCCTTAATCTGTGTGTGTGTGTGTGTGTGTGTGTGTGTGTGTGTGTGTGTGTGTGTGTGTGTGTGTGTGTGTGTGTGTGTGTGTGTGTGTGTGTATGTGTGTGAACTTCTGGCCCTGCCTCTCAACTTACTACTTGCCAGATTCACTTTGTCCTAGCCTCGTGGGTCATGTAGTATCTGTTCTTAAAACTATGTATGGTGTCTGCCTTCACCACTTCTTCATCGAGGTCATTCCACTTGCCAGCCACCCTCAGACTGAAGACAAACTTCCTGACATCCCTGTGGCTTAGTTTTGCCTTTAACTTCCACATGTTCTGTTGAGTACCTATTTCTCGCCTCTCAAACAGCCTCTCAAACAGTTTCTTTAGCCTTTCCTCATAGTTCATACTCCTTAACTCTGGAAGTAGTCTCCTTGCATACTTCTGCAATTTCTCCAGTTTCTTAATATGCTTCCTCAGTTGTGGATTACATACTGGTGCTGCGTACTCCAAGATGGGGCTGATATATGTTTTATTAAGTATCCAGAATGATTCAGTGTTGAGACTCCTGAAGGCCTCTCTCGGATTTACCTGGCGAGCATTGGTTGCAGAGGTTATTCAGTTGATGTGAGCTTTTGGCGATATAATAGGCACTGTTTGCTCCCTGGTTATTTTCTTGAATGAGGTCCGCAGCCTCTATCCTCCGAGTCTGTACTCTGTGTCCAATTTCCTGACCCTTTTTCCAATATTCATAGCCTTACATTTGTTGGAGTTGAATTCAAGCAACCACTTATCAGGCCAACCCTGCAGTTTTTCCCCTTCCTCGTCTGTTTGTATTATCCTCACTATCATTACATCATCAGTGAACAGAGGTATATCTGACTCACTTCCACCTGGTATATCGTTGACTTAAACCAGAAACAGCGCAGGTGGTCCTAATACTGATTTTTATGGCACACTGCTTGTTATTCTTTCCCATTCTGACGTCTCTTCCCGGATAATCACACTTTACTTCCTTCCCTGAGGTACTCCTTGATCCACCGGATTATGTATACACGGATGGTCTTCCGAGGGCCAACGCCCCCGCGGCCCTGTCCATGACCAGGCCTCGTTCCTAGTTATTCCTGCTTGCTCTTCAAGTTTTTGCCCCAGTCTCAAGTGGGGTACAGTATCAAATGCCTTCTTGCAGTCTAAGGAAATATAATCCACCCAACCCTCTTTCTCCTGTCTCACTTTCGTTACTCTGTCATATAACTGAAAAGGTTAGTAAGATAAGACTTGCCATTTCTGAACCCGTTCTGGTCTTTGTTTATGGAACTCACTTCTCTCCAAGTGCTCTAACACTCTCCTTCTGCCTATCCATTACCTTGCATGGTATACATGTCAGTGAAACTGGCCTGTAGTTTAATGCCTCCTGCCTGTCTCCTGTCTTCAACACAGGCACTACGTTCTCTGTCTTCGATGTCTGGCAGTTGTCTTGTGGACATTGACTTGCACTCTCTGAGCATAGCTAGAGGTTCAGACAGTGCTTCTGCTCCCTATTCCAGAATTCATGGTGACACCCTCCGAGTGTGGTTGCAGGGATCGAACACAGCTCGACCCCTGCTGGTCACTGCTAGGTCCACATCTTCCCCTGCTCCAAGAGCCTTATCGTGTGTGTGTGTGTGTGTGTGTGTGTGTGTGTGTGTGTGTGTGTGTGTGTGTGTGTGTGTGTGTGTGTGTGTGTGTGTGTGTGTGTGTGTGTGTGTGTGGAAGTGTGTGCTTACCTATTTGTACTCACCTGCTTGTGGTTGCAGGGGTCGCGTTGTTGCTCCTGGCCCCGCCACTTCACTGACCGCTACTAGGTCCTCTCTCTCCCTGCTCCGTGAGCTTTATCAAACCTTGTCTTAAAACTATGTATGGTTCCTGCCTCCACTACGTCACTTGCCAGACTATTCCACTTCCTGACAACTCTTCCTAACATCCCTTTGACTCATGTGAGTCTTCAGTTTCCAATTGTAACCCCTTGTTTCTGTGTCCCATCTCTAGAACATCCTGTCTCTGTCCTCCTTGTCAATACCTCGCAGTATTTTGTATGTCGTTATTATGCCTCCCCTAACCCTCCTGTCCTCCAGTGTCGTCAGGCCAATTTCCCTTAACATTTCTTCGTAGGACATTCCCTTTAACTCTGGAACTAGTCTTGTTGCAAACCTTTTCTCTTTCTCTAATTTCTTATCGTGTTTGACCAGGTGTGAGTTCCAAACTGGTGCTGGATACTCCAGTATGGGCCTGACGTACACGGTGTACAGTCTTGAACGATTCCTTACTGAGGTATCGGAACGCTATGCTCTGGTTTGCCAGGCACCCATATGCTGCAGTAGTTACCTGGTTGATGTGCGTCTCAGGAGATGTGCTCGGTGTTATACTCACCGCCATGAGTACATTGAGAGACAACTCAATAAGTGTCCGGGCCCCAAGACTGTTCAACTGCCTCCCAGCATACATAAGGGGGATTACCAATAGACCCCTGGCTGTCTTCAAGAAGGCACTGGACAGGCACATAAAGTCAGCACCTGACCAACTGGGCTGTGGTTCGTACGTCAGTTTGCGTGCGGCCAGCAGTAACAGCCTGGTTGATCAGACCCTAATACACCATGAGGCATGGTCTCAGACCGAGCCGCGGGGTCGTTGATCCCCGAAACCCTCTCCAGGTAAACTCCAGGTAACCCCAAGATCCTTTTCCTTGAATGAAGTTTACAGTCTTTGGCCACCCAGCGTATACTCTGTCTGCGGTCTTCTTTGCCCTTCCCCGATCTTCATTACTTTGCATTTGGCGTTGTTAAATTCGAGGAGGCAGTTGCTGGACCAGGTGTCTAGCGTGTCCAAGTCTCTTCGTAGTCCTGCCTGAGCCTCATCCGATTTAGTTCTCCTCATTAACTTCACATCATCTGCAAACAGGGACACTTCTGAGTCTATCCCTTCCGCCGTGTCATTCACATATACTCTGATACCTCGTCACGTAGCATGACTCATTGCCTCCCAGTCAGGTATTCTCTGATCCATTGCAGTGCCCTTCCTGTTATGTGTGCCTGATCCTCTAGCTTTTGCACTAATCTCTTGTGAGGAACTATGTCGAAGGTCTTCTTGCAGTCCAAGAAAATGCAATCTACCCACCCATCTTTCTCGTGTTTTACCTCCATTACTTCCATTACCTTGTCATAAAACTCCAGTAGGTTTGTGACACAGGATTTTCCTTCCCTGAATCCGTGCTGATTGTCGTTTATGAGCTTGTTTCATTCTAGGTGCTCCACCATTCTCCTCCAGATAATCTTCTCCATGACTTTGCATACTATACATGTCAGTGACACTGGTCTGTAGTTTAATGCCTTGTGTCTGTCTCCTGTCATAAAATTGGGGACTACATTTGCTGTCTTCCATACCTCAGGCAGTTGCTCATTTTCAATGGATGCATTGAAAATTGTTGTTAGTGGCACATGCAGCATCTCTGCTCCCTCTCTAAGGACCAAAGGAGAGATATTGTCCAATTCCACTGTCTTTGAGGTATCAAGTTCACTTAGCAGCTTTTGCACCTCCTCGGTTGTGTGTATTTCATCCAGCACGTGTTGGCATGGCCCTTGTTAGTGTACCCTCTTATTCTGACTTCCCAGAGTTCTTTCTGTCTCCATTGTAAATACTTCTTTAAATCTCATGTTGAGCTCCTGACATAGTTCTTGGTGTTTCTTGTGAGCTCCCCACCTTCTTTCCTCAGCCTGATTACCTGGTCCTTGACTGCTGTCTTCCTCCTGATGTGGTTATACAACAGCTTCAAGTCTGTCTTGACTTTCGATGCTTTGTCGTTTTTGTACTGTTGCTGGGCCTCCCTCGTCATCTGTGCATACTCGTTTCTGGCTCTCTGACTAATCTCTTTATTTTCCTGGGTCCTTTGTCTTCTGTACTTTTTCCATTCTCTAGCACACTTAGTTTTTGCCTCTCTAGCACACTTACTTTTTGCTCGTTCTGGTCTTCGCATTATTTCTGTTGCCCTTGGGAACAAACCTTTCCTCTACCTCCTTGCATTTTGTTGTCACATAGTCCATCATTTTTCTAACTGATTTTCCTACCATTTCTCTTTCCCGCTGAACCTCCTGCAGAAAGTTCCTCATGCCTGTGTAGTTTCCCCTTTTGTAGTTTGGCTTTTTCCACTGTACTCCTGTTACTCTCTCCATTTGTCACTCTATTATGTATTCAAAGCTCATCACCACGTGATCACTAGCTCCGAGGGAACTTTAATACATGAAGTCCTCGATGTCCGAGCTACTCAGGGTGAATACAAGGTCCAGCCTTGCTGGTTCATCCTCACCTCTCTTTCTCTGGTAGTGTCCTTAACATGTTGATGCATGAGGTTTTCCATTACCACATCCATCATCTTGGCTCTACATGTTTTGGGACCCCCATGTGGCTCCAAGTTTTCCCAATCAGTCTCCTTGTGATTGAAATCACCCATAACTAGTAACTTTGCTCTACCCATGTGAGCTCTTCTGGCCACCTCAGCTAGTGTATTCACCATTGCTCTGTTGCTCTCTTCATATTCTTCTCTTGGCCTCCTGCAGCTCTGTGGCAGGTTGTACACTACTGCAATGACTATGTCCTCCAGACTGAATTGTACCTACTGTGTAGTCCCTTTCGCCCATTTCATCCATTCCTTCCATTTCCTCAAATTTCCATCAGTTTTTAATGAGCAGTGCAACTCCTCCACCCCCACTGCTTCCTCTATCTTTCCTCAGGATCTTATATCTGGGTGGGAAGATCGCATCTGTTGTCATCCTGGTGAGTTTCATTTCTGTGAGAGCTATGATGTCTGGGGGACATATTGATTCTTTCATGCCACTCCTCACATTTGTTATTCCATCTGCGTTCGTATACCAAACCTTCAACTTCTTGGGGTTGGGGGAGTGGGAGACCTGGCAGGGAACTATGGGGAGGGGTTGCTGTGGGGGTGGAGTTTGTGATGAGGGTGGGGACAGTGGCTACAATATATGGGTTTTGGATTAGATTGTTTGGTTTCATTGGGGTTGTCGTGGTTGAGGTCCTTCTGTAGGTGGTTCTGAGGGAGGTTGTATTTGCTTTTCCTCCTGAGTCTGGGTTCTCCTTCTCATTTCTGTGTTTGTCTCTCTTTCCCCTTTGTGTCTTTGTACCCTCTCTTTCAGTTTCTGCCTTTCTTCTTGTGTCTTGTCACGGTCGAGATACACCCTCCAGTACGTCGGTATGTCCCTTAGTACTTTCTCCTGTGTGTGTGTATATCTGTGTATGTGTTTGTGTGTGTGTGTGTTTGTATACATGCATGCATGTTTGTATGTGTGTGTGTGTGTGTGTGTATACATGCATGCATGAGTGTATATGTGTGTGTATATATATAATGTGGTTTCAGTTGGACTTAATAAACATGCAAGACTTTAAGACATTATTTATGAAAGATCTAATACACTTGAGAGGAGCGTAAAAGAGTAGATGTATATTTACACTTGTGAAGGGAGACTAAAGAAAATAAATAAATTAATTAAAGAAGATGGAGCAGGTGGTGCAGCAGCGTAATAAAATACACTGATATAAAAATACACAGGAGTTACTTTAAGACCAGGATGACCTTACATGGAGGAGGGGGGTAAGGTGACTTGATGCTCTCGAAGGAATCTTGAATTCGCTCACACTGACTGACCCAGAAACTTGGGAGTATATCATTCGCTACATGATCCGTGGATGGTATCCCTTGTGTTGAAGAATGAGACACTTGGGCAACATTTGGGAATCTTTAATGAGGAAACGTTTCGCCAGCCAGTTGCTTCTTCAGTCTAATACAGAGAAGAACGGTGGAAGAAGAGGAGTTTGAGGCAATTAGTCCCTCAGCCTGGAGACAGGTATAGTGTTCTCATTATTCATTACCTTCCTCCAGGGGCTTTCGTTTATAAATACTGATCGCCTTACTGGATCGCTGCAGATTTACACCAGTCGACTATTAATAGGTAAAGATTCGTGGAGTAATTCACAGTTGCTCAGGTGTATATGGCCCACATTCGAAATGGCTTTTTGTGCAATGGCTTTACGAAGCCTCTTTTGGTCGGCTTCAAAATTTCAACGCTCCTACATCTTTCGTAGAGAAAATAAAGTTGGTTTTGTTAGTGGCGTGTGTAGGAGTGTGCGCGTGTGTTATATTTACTCAACAAATGTTGTTTGATTTACACAAAAGTAAAAATTATCCAGATATTGTTATATTACCATGTTAGAGTCTTACTGGCTTGAAAAATTGACTTCGTGTGGGGCTGGGGGGGGGGGGTGTTAGTGTAGTAGTGAGAGAACTCTGACCAACAAAGATCCACCGGCAAAATTAATAAACCTACAAACCAAAAAAAAAAAATCACAATCACGAATAAAATAAAAGTTTTTCTTTATTAGAGTTGGTAATATGGCCAAGGTCTTTCAACATGTTATAAATATTTATTTTATAAATATAAATTTATCCCTTGTTACAAGGGATTGCACATGAGACTTAATTAGTATAATTTTGCTCATTAACGAGGAACTCGGACAGTGTGTCAACCATAGTATTGTATTCTTCCTTAATGTGATGTATCTCCACAACGTGAAGCTGAATGTGCAAAGCCTTTAACATTAAATGTGCATTTCTATTATCTATAGTGCATATGAGTGTGTTGAAGTTATGATCTAGAAGACTAGTCTAGAACAATGTTCCAGACTGTGGAGCAGAACTCTTCTCTAGGCAGCCCATCACCGTCTTCAACGGTGACGGCTGATTAAGTCGCCCTTACATCTCTTCTGCTTGTGTTGCCTCTTCTGTATTCGACTGAAGAACCCTGCTATGTAGGCGAAAGGTTTCGAAATAACGACACCTAACTGCTGCACATGTTTTACTTATCAACTTGTCTGTATTATATACCATTATCATATATTCACAACTCTCAGGTTACTTTCAGCCAGATCACGGATCTAGCGAAGTTTATCCCCAAGACTGAATATTGGGCGAGGGAGCCAAGCCACTATCACTGGGCGGCTCTCGAGAGAGGTTCCTTGAGCTTGTGAGAGGTTCTTGACCTACGGTATTGGACTTGTACTCCAAGTCCTTGAATCGAGCCCGAACGCCTTCCATTCCCCAGGCACTATATGGCTCCAAAGGACAGAGTGCAATGAGAGAGCTCGTTTGGTAAAGCTCGCTCAACAGAGCGTGCAGTAAGCAACTATTCATTGCTTAGGATCGTCGTTGGCAAAGGACCGACAAATTCGATAACTAACTTTTAAAAAATACTCTCTAAACGCTGGTATAAGAAACAGTGGAATAGATCTAATACAATGTCCAGATTTTCATGTGGTTTGATAAGTGACATGTACTGACATGAGCAGCAACAGCTGCTGCCATTTCTGCCCAATAATTTTTGGGGGCTAACTTAAGCAGCGTCTTCACACCTATGGTCACCCTAGGGACTATTATGCAGCACTCGGATTATCTGGTATCTCGAAGATGCTTGGTGTTTTGCTGCATGGGTAGGGGAGGCATACTGACGGGAAAGTTGAGGATGCTGGGGATTCTACTATATTGGTTGTGGAGGAATGGCAAGGTGACAGCAACGATGCAAGAAGTTCGAGTATCTGGACTGGGGTGTTAATAGGAAGTACAAAGGTTGTTAATGGGAGCACCAGGACAAGTTTTACCCTTCATAATTGATTGTTACTAGTACCAGGCAGGGTAACCTCAGGCATAATTATACCATAGCGAGTTGAACAATAAGTTTTATTTTTATTTACTGTCTGTGTTTTAGTGATAGACTGAACACGAAGATAAAAGTATGTTATCCTGCCACTGATATTTCTATATTGTTCACAGATAAGATTTGTTTGTATTCAGAGGACGGAATCATCGAGCTGGACTCAGAATCCAGCTCGATGATCCCGCACGCTACATTCTTCAAACAAGCAGTTCTAGCAGAGTTTACCGTCATGTGCAAAACTCACTGACCGTATCACGGCCGCCATTGGAAAAGTTCTGGTGTCTAGGGTTTTTCGTGTCAGAACCTATTTTGTGAGGCCTAATGACTCCACCCAAGTGTTTCCCCAACGTAAGCACGTTGTCTTCTACTAACACTTGTGGGTATATACGGGAAAATCACAAGCGAGGTCCATACACATATAACTTGTAAAATACACACTTTCAACAGCAAGGCTGTGCAAAGGACACCAGATCTAGCCCCCCCCCTTCCCAAATGATTCTAATAAAAATATTAACCCCAGTATAAGAAATGTCACATTTAACACTGAGGACTGGAATAATGTACAATATATCTCACAGTCTCTGAAGAAGATACCTTTAGGTAGAGGCTCGGCATATGAGATTGTTACTCCAGATGTACGATGCATCGAAGGAATCACTACCCACATAGTTTCATTGGTTAGATGTATATAAGCCAAGTTGTCAATACCAGATATTACCGAATTTTCACGTGGCCCCTGTAATTGGTAATAATAAATAATATAATAAATAATATCTTTATTTCTATAAGAACATGTACAAGGTATACAGTCCTAGTTGACATCAGTGACATACTATGTAGAAAGCTGCATGTTATGCTGAGCATTTCGGGAAAATTAGGCCAGTTTTGTCCCAGGATGCGACCCACACCAGTCGACTAACACCCAGGTACCCACTTTACTGATGGGTGAACATAGACAACCGGTGTAAGGAAACACACCCATTATTTCTTCCCTCGCCGGGAATGGAACCTGGACACCTCACCGTGTGAAGCGAGAGCTTTAGTCACCAGGCCACGGGGCACTGTCTGCGTGGTCTGCGTGGTTCTTATAATGTCTGAGATGACCTGGCGTAAGTCAGCCAAGTATGGAGTGGATATTAGCATATGCCTTGTTCATTCTGTTGCTATAAACACTGCCGTTGAACGCGGCCAAGCCTTTTACCACAGCTGCACCTAAGTCTTGGAGGAGCCTGGCTTCAAAGTCTACCTTGACTTTACCTGGTCATACACCGGCCACCTGGTAGCAGGCAACTCAACAACTCACTCTGGCTCAAGTACATAACGCCTTTGCACATTAGTAGCGCAGCGACTCTTAATGGTTACAGTTATAACACATAATTTTTAAAGGAGTTGACCGATTAGCCAGCGAAAGGCCTCGGTCAGATGAACAAAAGCTCCAAATGCGGGTCGTCATATGACTAAAACCCACATCAGGAAACACTTGTCCTGTTAACTGACAAACCTTACCTAACCTAACCTAACCTAACCTAACCTAACCTAACCTAACCTAACCTAACCTAACCTAACCTAACCGGGTAGCGCATCAGTTGCCACAGTTAAATGAACGGCCGATGCTGAATGTTCCTTTAAAACTCATTGTTATCAGCTACATCACCCACCTGAATAGCCTAAAGCTATTCAGTTGTATTGACAATAATATTATTTATGAAAAATTATTGTCACCAATTTATCAAAGTCACGGTCTATGTTCACGACCCTACACCACTGTGGGAAGGCAACTTTTTCCCATGGCTTTGCTATTTTCAATTCAAGGTCACTATTCTGTTTCATCTGCTTCACTCCTCCCAAGATTTCCAGTGGCCAATTTGGCCACTGGAAACATGCCAAGAGCTCTCTTTCCCGGCATGAGAGAAACCAACATTTCTTGGAACGCGTTCCAGCAATGCTAGGACACCTTCCAAGTAAACACGTGAAGCAATCTGAATGCACTTCCAGATATTAGAGAAATATACTGAAGTGAGTTGTGATCATAATGAAGCTGCTAATAACCCGTGGCTTGGCATTTCGTGGCAGTGATAAGACCATCTGTTCACTTAACAACGGAAACTTCTTTGAGACTACTGGCAGCCAGTCTAATCACCAAACAAAAGAGAAGCTTCACGAGCTGCTGATGTACCTTTTAGTCATGGGGAATGTCTTCTTCTGCAGTTCGATCCCCATTGTGGTGAGTATGTTGTCCATCGACCTTTCAATGATGAAAAATTGTAGCTGTGAACGATCGTTTAGCATCCTCAGGCGTGTCAAAACTATCTGCATTGAACCACTGGACAGCAACGAATGCCATACCTCTCGATTCTCAGCAGTGGACACAAAATGCTGGACGTCCTACCAATCGATTAAATTATATCAAGCTTAGTCTCAATGAAAGCTTGCAAAACTAATGGGAAGTTGTGAATTGTACAATAAGTGTATGGTAGTACATCTTCATGCACACATCCCTAACGTAGCATGGGGAAACGCACATCCCCGCGTGTCATAGGGGAATGTGCATCACCCATGTAGTACCAATAAAGTGCCTTTGACAATTGGTAATTATTCGCTGTTATTTTTATTATATTCCATTACAAAGTTTGTCTTATTGTTCGTTATATATTTTTTCAGTTTTATTTCTAGTAATGAATCTTTATTAAGAGCTTCATAATATTAGGAATCAGTTAGTTCAGGGGTTTATTTCAGTTCAATGTTATTTACTAACACCTACCTTGTTAGGAAGCAGGTGAAGGCTCACACCCTGCACCTACCTTGTTAGGAAGCAGGTGAAGGCTCACACCCTGCACCTACCTTGTTAGGAAGCAGGTGAAGGCTCACACCCTGCACCTACCTTGTTAGGAAGCAGGTGAAGGCTCACACCCTGCACCTACCTTGTTAGGAAGCAGGTGAAGGCTCACACCCTGCACCTACCTTGTTAGGAAGCAGGTGAGGCCTCACACCCTGCACCTACCTTGTTAGGAAGCAGGTGAAGGCTCACACCCTGCACCTACCTTGTTAGGAAGCAGGTGAGGCCTCACACCCTGCACCTACCTTGTTAGGAAGCAGGTGAAGGCTCACACCCTGCACCTACCTTGTTAGGAAGCAGGTGAAGGCTCACACCCTGCACCTACCTTGTTAGGAAGCAGGTGAGGCCTCACACCCTGCACCTACCTTGTTAGGAAGCAGGTGAAGGCTCACACCCTGCACCTACCTTGTTAGGAAGCAGGTGAAGGCTCACACCCTGCACCTACCTTGTTAGGAAGCAGGTGAAGGCTCACACCCTGCACCTACCTTGTTAGGAAGCAGGTGAGGCCTCACACCCTGCACCTACCTTGTTAGGAAGCAGGTGAAGGCTCACACCCTGCACCTACCTTGTTAGGAAGCAGGTGAAGGCTCACACCCTGCACCTACCTTGTTAGGAAGCAGGTGAAGGCTCACACCCTGCACCTACCTTGTTAGGAAGCAGGTGAAGGCTCACACCCTGCACCTACCTTGTTAGGAAGCAGGTGAGGCCTCACACCCTGCACCTACCTTGTTAGGAAGCAGGTGAAGGCTCACACCCTGCACCTACCTTGTTAGGAAGCAGGTGAAGGCTCACACCCTGCACCTACCTTGTTAGGAAGCAGGTGAGGCCTCACACCCTGCACCTACCTTGTTAGGAAGCAGGTGAGGCCTCACACCCTGCACCTACCTTGTTAGGAAGCAGGTGAGGCCTCACACCCTGCACCTACCTTGTTAGGAAGCAGGTGAAGGCTCACACCCTGCACCTACCTTGTTAGGAAGCAGGTGAGGCCTCACACCCTGCACCTACCTTGTTAGGAAGCAGGTGAGGCCTCACACCCTGCACCTACCTTGTTAGGAAGCAGGTGAGGCCTCACACCCTGCACCTACCTTGTTAGGAAGCAGGTGAAGGCTCACACCCTGCACCTACCTTGTTAGGAAGCAGGTGAAGGCTCACACCCTGCACCTACCTTGTTAGGAAGCAGGTGAAGGCTCACACCCTGCACCTACCTTGTTAGGAAGCAGGTGAAGGCTCACACCCTGCACCTACCTTGTTAGGAAGCAGGTGAAGGCTCACACCCTGCACCTACCTTGTTAGGAAGCAGGTGAAGGCTCACACCCTGCACCTACCTTGTTAGGAAGCAGGTGAAGGCTCACACCCTGCACCTACCTTGTTAGGAAGCAGGTGAAGGCTCACACCCTGCACCTACCTTGTTAGGAAGCAGGTGAAGGCTCACACCCTGCACCTACCTTGTTAGGAAGCAGGTGAAGGCTCACACCCTGCACCTACCTTGTTAGGAAGCAGGTGAAGGCTCACACCCTGCACCTACCTTGTTAGGAAGCAGGTGAAGGCTCACACCCTGCACCTACCTTGTTAGGAAGCAGGTGAAGGCTCACACCCTGCACCTACCTTGTTAGGAAGCAGGTGAAGGCTCACACCCTGCATCTACCTTGTTAGGAAGCAGGTGAGGCCTCACACCCTGCACCTACCTTGTTAGGAAGCAGGTGAAGGCTCACACCCTGCACCTACCTTGTTAGGAAGCAGGTGAGGCCTCACACCCTGCACCTACCTTGTTAGGAAGCAGGTGAGGCCTCACACCCTGCACCTACCTTGTGGAGAAGCAAGTGAAGAGGATTCACACCCTGCACCCACCTTGTTGGGAAGCAGGTGAAGAGGACTCATACCCTGCACCCACCTTGTTGGGAAGCAGGTGAAGAGGACTCATACCCTGCACCCACCTTGTTGGGAAGCAGGTGAAGAGGACTCACACCCTGCACCCACCTTGTTGGGAAGCAGGTGAAGAGGACTCACACCCTGCACCCACCTTGTTGGGAAGCAGGTGAAGAGGACTCACACCCTGCACCCACCTTGTTGGGAAGCAGGTGAAGAGGACTCATACCCTGCACCCACCTTGTCAGGAAGCAGGTGATGACTTACACCCTGCGCCTACCTAGTTGGGGAGCGAGTGTAGGGAACTCACGCCCCCACACTCGCCTTGTCATCAGGAATGTTCAATAATATTTTTCCATTTTATGTATGCTAAACCTGTCAGCACACACACCCTCAAACTTACAGATCTCTACTGCCAAACTTTCCATGTCATCCCATTTGAGATTGTGCTTCTCCGGGTAAAGTTCTGCTGGAACTTACCTGCAACTTTCTCCAGCTTCTTGGTAAACTTGGATGTGATGCCAGTTTACATGTGCCCCTCATGTTATACTCCTGCACCTGGACAACGGAATGTTGAATTAAATTTTGAGTGTTCCTCGTCACGTTAAAACTCTTCGTGATAAAATAAGATCTGATCGGTGGCGGACCTACGTTATTGGGGCCCTGAAGCTTGAACTGTTATGGGGCCCTGAAGCTTGAACTGTTATGGGGCCCTGAAGCTTGAACTGTTATGGGGCCCTGAAGCTTGAACTGTTATGGGGCCCTGAAGCTTGAACTGTTATGGGGCCCTGAAGCTTGAACTGTTATGCGGCCCTGAAGCTTGAACTGTTATGGGGGCCTGAAGCTTGAACTTTTATGGGGCCCTGAAGCTTGAACTGTTATGCGGCCCTGAAGCTTGAACTGTTATGGGGCTCTGAAGCTTGAACTGTTATGGGGGCCTGAAGCTTGAACTGTTATGGGGTCCTGAAGCTTGAACTGTTATGGGGCCCTGAAGCTTGAACTGTTATGGGGGCCTGAAGCTTGAACTGTTATGGGGCTCTGAAGCTTGAACTGTTATGGGGGCCTGAAGCTTGAACTGTTATGGGGCCCTGAAGCTTGAACTGTTATGGGGCCCTGAAGCTTGAACTGTTATGGGGCCCTGAAGCTTGAGCTGTTATGGGGCCCTGAAGCTTGAACTGTTATGGGGCCCTGAAGCTTGAACTGTTATGGGGCCCTGAAGCTTGAACTGTTATGGGGCCCTGAAGCTTGAACTGTTATGCGGCCCTGAAGCTTGAACTGTTATGGGGGCCTGAAGCTTGAACTGTTATGGGGCCCTGAAGCTTGAACTGTTATGCGGCCCTGAAGCTTGAACTGTTATGGGGCCCTGAAGCTTGAACTGTTATGGGGGCATGAAGCTTGAACTGTTATGGGGGCCTGAAGCTTGAACTGTTATGGGGGCCTGAAGCTTGAACTGTTATGGGGGCCTGAAGCTTGAACTGTTATGGGGCTCTGAAGCTTGAACTGTTATGGGGGCCTGAAGCTTGAACTGATATGGGGCTCTGAAGCTTGAACTGTTATGGGGCCCTGAAGCTTGAACTGTTATGGGGCCCTGAAGCTTGAACTGTTATGGGGCCCTGAAGCTTGAACTGTTATGCGGCCCTGAAGCTTGAACTGTTATGGGGCCCTGAAGCTTGAACTGTTATGGGGCCCTGAAGCTTGAACTGTTATGCGGCCCTGAAGCTTGAACTGTTATGGGGCCCTGAAGCTTGAACTGTTATGGGGGCATGAAGCTTGAACTGTTATGGGGGCCTGAAGCTTGAACTGTTATGGGGGCCTGAAGCTTGAACTGTTATGGGGGCCTGAAGCTTGAACTGTTATGGGGCTCTGAAGCTTGAACTGTTATGGGGGCCTGAAGCTTGAACTGATATGGGGCTCTGAAGCTTGAACTGTTATGGGGCCCTGAAGCTTGAACTGTTATGGGGCCCTGAAGCTTGAACTGTTATGGGGCCCTGAAGCTTGAACTGTTATGCGGCCCTGAAGCTTGAACTGTTATGGGGCCCTGAAGCTTGAACTGTTATGGGGCCCTGAAGCTTGAACTGTTATGGGGGCCTGAAGCTTGAACTGTTATGGGGGCCTGAAGCTTGAACTGCTATGCTGCCCTGAAGCTTGAACTGTTATGGGGCCCTGAAGCTTGAACTGTTATGCGGCCCTGAAGCTTGAACTGTTATGGGGGCCAGAAGCTTGAACGGTTATGAGGGCTTGAAGCTTGAACTGTTATGGGGGCCTGAAGCTTGAACTGCTATGCTGCCTTGAAGCTTGAACTGTTATGGGAGCCTGAAGCTTGAACTGTTATGGGAGCCTGAAGCTTGAACTGTTATGGGAGCCTGAAGCTTGAACTGTTATGAGAGCCTGAAGCTTGAACTGTTATGGGGGCCTGAAGCTTGAACTGTTATGGGGGCCTGAAGCTTGAACTGTTATGGGGGCCTGAAGCTTGAACTGTTATGGGGCCCTGAAGCTTGAACTGTTATGGGGGCCTGAAGCTTGAACTGTTATGGAGCCCTGAAGCTTGAACTGTTATGGGGGCCTGAAGCTTGAGCTGTTATGGAGCCCTGAAGCTTGAACTGTTATGGGGCCCTGAAGCTTGAACTGTTATGGGGGCCTGAAGCTTGAACTGTTATGGAGCCCTGAAGCTTGAACTGTTATGGGGGCCTGAAGCTTGAACTGTTATGGAGCCCTGAAGCTTGAACTGTTATGGGGGCCTGAAGCTTGAACTGTTATGGGGCCCTGAAGCTTGAACTGTTATGGGGGCCTGAAGCTTGAACTGTTATGGGGCCCTGAAGCTTGAACTGTTATGGGGGCCTGAAGCTTGAACTGTTATGGGGGCCTGAAGCTTGAACTGTTATGGGGGCCTGAAGCTTGAACTGTTATGGAGCCCTGAAGCTTGAACTGTTATGGGGCCCTGAAGCTTGAACTGTTATGGGGGCCTGAAGCTTGAACTGTTATGGGGGCCTGAAGCTTGAACTGTTATGGGGGACTGAAGCTTGAACTGTTATGGGGGCCTGAAGCTTGAACTGTTATGGGGGCCTGAAGCTTGAACTGTTATGGGGGCCTGAAGCTTGAACTGTTATGGGGGCCTGAAGCTTGAACTGTTATGGGGGCCTGAAGCTTGAACTGTTATGGGGGCCTGAAGCTTGAACTGTTATGGGGGCCTGAAGCTTGAACTGTTATGGGGGCCTGAAGCTTGAACTGTTATGGGGGCCTGAAGCTTGAACTGTTATGGGGGCCTGAAGCTTGAACTGTTATGGGGGCCTGAAGCTTGAACTGTTATGGGGGCCTGAAGCTTGAACTGTTATGGAGCCCTGAAGCTTGAACTGTTATGGGGGCCTGAAGCTTGAACTGTTATGGGGTCCTGAAGCTTGAACTGTTATGGGGGCCTGAAGCTTGAACTGTTATGGGGGACTGAAGCTTGAACTGTTATGGGGGCCTGAAGCTTGAACTGTTATGGGGCCCTGAAGCTTGAACTGTTATGGGGGCCTGAAGCTTGAACTGTTATGGGGCCCTGAAGCTTGAACTGTTATGGGGGCCTGAAGCTTGAACTGTTATGGGGCCCTGAAGCTTGAACTGTTATGGGGACCTGACGCTTGAACTGTTATGGGGGCCTGAAGCTTGAACTGTTATGGGGGCCTGAAGCTTGAACTGTTATGGGGGCCTGAAGCTTGAACTGTTACGGGGGCCTGAAGCTTGAACTGTTATGGGGGCCTGAAGCTTGAACTGTTATGGTGGCCTGAAGCTTGAACTGTTATGGGGCCTGAAGCTTGAACTGTTATGGGGGCCTGAAGCTTGAACTGTTATGGGGGCCTGAAGCTTGAACTGTTATGGGGGCCTGAAGCTTGAACTGTTATGGGGGCCTGAAGCTTGAACTGTTATGGGGGCCTGATGCTTGAACTGTTATGGGGGCCTGAAGCTTGAACTGTTATGGGGGCCTGAAGCTTGAACTGTTATGATGGCCTGAAGCTTGAACTGTTATGATGGCCCTTCACAACCAGCAACGGCTAGCCTAATAACCTTTTAATTTTTTTTAACTGTTATTTCATATTGAATTACACTATATTATTATTATTATTATTATTATTATTATTATTATTATTATTATTATTATTATAAAAAACCTTCTCGTACAGTAGACCCAAAGTTTTTAAGCAATTTGGACTAAAGTTGCTTCTGGGGCCCCTCCGGGATTAGGGCCCCTAAAGGTTAAGCTTCAGGGCCCCCTGGGTCTGAGAGAAAAATTATTATATGTCAAAGGCTTAAAAGCTTTAGCATTTAGCTATATGACTTGTTTAGAAATAAGAAATTTATATATGGACAACATTAAAAGTGCACCAAGGAACACCTACATAAGACAAGTAAACATCGGCTCCCGTCAAGCCACAGGAACACCTACATAAGACAAGTAAACATCGGCTCCCGTCAAGCCACAGGAACACCTACATAAGACAAGTAAACATCGGCTCCCGTCAAGCCACAGGAACACCTTGCCCAAGCACTCTTAATTAAGAGAAAAATATTCTTGGAACTGTAATAACTTAATACACTGAAAAATGTAGACTATGTTCTCGTCTCTCACCCGAATTTGCTGGTGCATGATACAAAAAGTATTGTTGAAGAGTGTGTGCAGTGTAAACTGGGACAGGTGTAGGTAACTAGTACTGACGTACGTGTGTGCGTGTTGTACCGATGTCCGCGTCTCGAACGAGGTCGTGTTTCTCCCTGTAAAGTTCTACTCCAACTTGTCTAACTTTCTCTTGCCTTTGTTAACAAGAGCGTGTGTACGTGGGTGTTTACTGTTATTTGTAAGTGTTGTTATCAGGAACTGCCTCTCAAACTGCCTCTCATTACAGTTACACTATTAGTATACATTACTTTTTCGTAGGTTGCCCGGTGGCCTGTTGGCTAAAGCTCCCGCTTCACACACGGAGGGCCCGGGTTCGATTCCCGGCGGGTGGAAACATTCGACACGTTTCCTTACACCTGTTGTCCTGTTCACCTAGCAGCAAATAGGTACCTGGGTGTTAGTCGACTGGTGTGGGTCGCATCCTGGGGGACAAGATTAAGGACCCCAATGGAAATAAGTTAGACAGTCCTCGATGACGCACTGACTTTCTTGGGTTATCCTGGGTGGCTAACCCTCCGGGGTTAAAAATCCGAACGAAATCTTATCTTATCTTAACTTCCTGTAATCTCTCAAACGGTTCGCCTGATAAATTACATTGTTGTATTGTCTTGTAATACAGTATATTGATTTCTGACATGTTACATTACAAATTTCGTACTTAATAAAGGCACACAAATATGAACTAGAAACTACATAAAACTTGTTAAAATTAAACAAAGAATTACGTTTGGCCTTTATAAAGACTGATAGATCATACCTGGTGGTGACATAATTTACAGGGGAACGTAGACAGGTGTAAAATAAACAATTAGAGAAGTGCTGCAGTAGGCTTACCGGCTGACGATAGGCAGATTTTAAAACGAGTTCGCATTTTGGGTAGTGTTGGTAGTACTGGTAGTAATAGTAGTAGCAGTTCTAGTAGTAGTAATAGCAGTGGTGGTAGTAGTAGTAGTAATAATAATAATAAGAGTGATAGTATTAGTATTAATAACAACAGTAGCAGCAGCAGCAGCAGCAGCAGCAGCAGCAGTAGTAGTAGTAGTAGTAGTAGTAGTAGTAGTAGTAGTAGTAGTAGTAGTAGTAGTATTGGTAGTAATTGGCAGTTTTCAGTGGTGTAGCTGATTCAATGTGAGTATACCTACAGGTTGTGCCATTTAAACACTGGTCTGGTTCATGGTAATAGTGTTTAATGTCACCATGAAAGTTGTTTGGAAGCATTTCCTCTTCTGTTTTTCTCTCTTGTTTTATTGAGAGTCTTTTGTCAGGTAATCTCAGAAGGTTGTGTCAGCTCCTGCATTGTACACATTGTTCCTGCTGTCAGTTCCTGCTGTCAGTTCCTGCTGTCAGTTCCTGCTGTCAGCTCCTGCATTGTACACATTGTTCCTGCTGTCAGTTCCTGCTGTCAGTTCCTGCTGTCAGTTCCTGCTGTCAGTTCCTGCTGTCAGTTCCTGCTGTCAGTTCCTGCTGTCAGTTCCTGCTGTCAGTTCCTGCTGCCAGTTCCTGCACATTCTTGTTCCTTGACTTATTTAATTATTACAAAATGTCATTATCATCCATTTAATGATTAGAATTTTCCAAGATGGAGCTGGACAGATACTTAAGTCAGTACCCGATCAGCCGGGCTGTTGTTTGTACTTTGGACTACATGCGACCAGCAGCACCAGCCTGGTTGATCAGGCTCAGATCCACCGGGAGGCCTGGTCAAGGACTGAGCCTCGGGGGCGTTGACCCCCGGAACACTCTCCAGGTAGACTTGTGTTGACTGGCAACTCATACTTTGCAACACTGACTTGCAATTTACTACGTGTACAAATGTCGCGTTTCTATTAAGTTCACAGTCGTGGTAATTTGATCATAATGGCATCTTGGTTATTTATGGTAAAAATGTATGAGATATTCCATCCAAAATGGTAATCCCCATGTTAAAGTAACTCCTGCACTGCTGGAACGATGCCTCTCAAGTTGTCGTGATTCCAGGACCCAAAGTTAAGTCGAATGATTGAAGATATTATCTCCAACCTACTTTCATTACTTTATGTATGACAGGGTGGATGATGTGATGTATGACAGGGTGGATGATGTGATGTATGACAGGGTGGATGATGTTAAGTATGACAGGGTGGATGATGTTAAGTATGACAGGGTGGATGATGTTAAGTATGACAGGGTGGATGATGTGATGTATGACAGGGTGGATGATGTTAAGTATGACAGGGTGGATGATGTGATGTATGACAGGGTGGATGATGTGATGTATGACAGGGTGGATGATGTTAAGTATGACAGGGTGGATGATGTTAAGTATGACAGGGTGGATGATGTGATGTATGACAGGGTGGATGATGTTAAGTATGACAGGGTGGATGATGTGATGTATGACAGGGTGGATGATGTTAAGTATGACAGGGTGGATGATGTGATGTATGACAGGGTGGATGATGTGATGTATGACAGGGTGGATGATGTTAAGTATGACAGGGTGGATGATGTTAAGTATGACAGGGTGGATGATGTGATGTATGACAGGGTGGATGATGTGATGTATGACAGGGTGGATGATGTTAAGTATGACAGGGTGGATGATGTGATGTATGACAGGGTGGATGATGTTAAGTATGACAGGGTGGATGATGTTAAGTATGACAGGGTGGATGATGTGATGTATGACAGGGTGGATGATGTGATGTATGACAGGGTGGATGATGTTAATTATGACAGGGTGGATGATGTTAAGTATGACAGGGTGGATGATGTGATGTATGACAGGGTGGATGATGTTAAGTATGACAGGGTGGATGATGTTAAGTATGACAGGGTGGATGATGTGATGTATGACAGGGTGGATGATGTTAAGTATGACAGGGTGGATGATGTTAAGTATGACAGGGTGGATGATGTGATGTATGACAGGGTGGATGATGTTAAGTATGACAGGGTGGATGATGTTAAGTATGACAGGGTGGATGATGTGATGTATGACAGGGTGGATGATGTGATGTATGACAGGGTGGATGATGTTAATTATGACAGGGTGGATGATGTTAAGTATGACAGGGTGGATGATGTGGTGTATGACAGGGTGGATGATGTTAAGTATGACAGGGTGGATGATGTTAAGTATGACAGGGTGGATGATGTGATGTATGACAGGGTGGATGATGTGATGTATGACAGGGTGGATGATGTGATGTATGACAGGGTGGATGATGTGATGTATGACAGGGTGGATGATGTGATGTATGACAGGGTGGATGATGTTAAGTATGACAGGGTGGATGATGTGATGTATGACAGGGTGGATGATGTTAAGTATGACAGGGTGGATGATGTTAAGTATGACAGGGTGGATGATGTTAAGTATGACAGGGTGGATGATGTGATGTATAACAGGGTGGATGATGTTAAGTATGACAGGGTGGATGATGTTAAGTATGACAGGGTGGATGATGTTAAGTATGACAGGGTGGATGATGTTAAGTATGACAGGGTGGATGATGTTAAGTATGACAGGGTGGATGATGTTAAGTATGACAGGGTGGATGATGTTAAGTATGACAGGGTGGATGATGTTAAGTATGACAGGGTGGATGATGTTAAGTATGACAGGGTGGATGATGTTAAGTATGACAGGGTGGATGATGTTAAGTATGACAGGGTGGATGATGTTAAGTATGACAGGGTGGATGATGTGATGCATGACAGGGTGGATGATGTTAAGTATGACAGGGTGGATGATGTTAAGTATGACAGGGTGGATGATGTGATGCATGACAGGGTGGATGATGTTAAGTATGCCAGGGTGGATGATGTGATGTATGACAGGGTGGATATGTGAAGTATGACAGGGTGGATGACGTGATGTATGACAGGGTGGATATGTGAAGTATGACAGGGTGGATGATGTGAAGTATGACAGGGTGGATGATGTGAAATATGACAGGGTGGATGATGTTAAGTATGACAGGGTGGATGATGTGAAATATGACAGGGTGGATGATGTGAAATATGACAGGGTGGATGATGTGATGTATGACAGGGTGGATGATGTGATGTATGACATGGTGGATGATGTGATGTATGACATGGTGGATGATGTGAAGTATGACAGGGTGGATGATGTGACGTATGACATGGTGGATGATGTGATGTATGACATGGTGGATGATGTGACGTATGACATGGTGGATGATGTGAAGTATGACATGGTGGGTGATGTGAAGTATGACATGGTGGGTGATGTGACGTATGACAGGGTGGATGATA
This sequence comes from Cherax quadricarinatus, assembly GCF_038502225.1. Classification (NCBI taxonomy): domain Eukaryota; kingdom Metazoa; phylum Arthropoda; class Malacostraca; order Decapoda; family Parastacidae; genus Cherax; species Cherax quadricarinatus. The sequence goes on from NC_091332.1 coordinate 24,681,626, forward strand.
TGAAGTATGACAGGGTGGATGATGTGAAGTATGACAGGGTGGATGATGTGATGTATGACACAGTGGATGATGTGAAGTATGACAGGGTGGATGATGTGAAGTATGACATGGTGGATGATGTGACGTATGACAGGGTGGATGATATGAAGTATGACAGGGTGGATGATGTGACGTATGACATGGTGGATGATGTGAAGTATGACATGGTGGATAATGTGAAGTATGACAGGGTGGATGATGTGACGTATGACATGGTGGATGATGTGAAGTATGACATGGTGGATGATGTGAAGTATGACAGGGTGGATGATGTGAAGTATGACAGGGTGGATGATGTGAAGTGTGACATAAAGGATGATGTGAAGTATGACATGGTGGATGATGTGAAGTGTGACATAAAGGATGATGTGAAGTATGACATGGTGGATAATGTGAAGTATGACATGGTGGATGATGTGAAGTATGACATGGTGGATGATGTGAAGTATGACATGGTGGATGATGTGAAGTATGACATGGTGGATGATGTGAAGTATGACAGGATGGATGATGTGACGTATGACACAGTGGATGATGTGAAGTATAACATGGTGGATGACGTGAAGTATGACATGGTGGATGATGTGAAGTATGACAGGGTGGATGATTTGAAGTATGACAGGGTGGATGATGTGAAGTATGACATGGTGGATGATGTGAAGTATGACATGGTGGATGATTTGAAGTATGACAGGGTGGATGATGTGAAGTATGACATGGTGGATGATGTGAAGTATGACAGGGTGGATGATTTGAAGTATGACAGGGTGGATGACGTGAAGTATGACATGGTGGATGATGTGAAGTATGACAGGGTGGATGATTTGAAGTATGACAGAGTGGATGATGTGAAGTATGACATGGTGGATGATGTGAAGTATGACATGGTGGATGATGTGAAGTATGACAGGGTGGATGATGTGAAGTATGACAGGGTGGATGATGTGAAGTATGACAGGGTGGATGATATGAAGTATGACAGGGTGGATGATGTGAAGTATGACATGGTGGGTGATGTGACGTATGACAGGGTGGATGATATGAAGTATGACATGGTGGATGATGTGAAGTATGACATGGTGGATGATGTGAAGTATGACATGGTGGGTGATGTGACGTATGACAGGGTGGATGATATGAAGTATGACAGGGTGGATGATGTGATGTATGACACAGTGGATGATGTGAAGTATGACAGGGTGGACGATGTGATATATGACAGGGTGGATGATGTGAATTATGACAGGGTGGATGACGTGATGTATGACAGAGTGGATGATGTGAAGTATGACAGGGTGGACGATGTGAAGTATGACAGGGTGGATGATGTGAAGTATGACAGGGTGGATGTGAAGTATAACAGGGCGAATGATGTGATGAAGTATAACAGGGTGGATGATGTGATGAAGTATAATAAGGTGGATGATGTGGTGAAGTATAGCAGGGTGGATGACGTGATGAAGTATAATAAGGTGGATGATGTGGTGAAGTATAGCAGGGTGGAAGATGTGGTGAAGTATAATAAGGTGGATGATGTGGTGAAGTATAGCAGGGTGGAAGATGTGGTGAAGTATAGCAGGGTGGAAGATGTGGTGAAGTATAGCAGGGTGGAAGATGTGGTGAAGTATAGCAGGGTGGAAGATGTGGTGAAGTATAGCAGGGTGGAAGATGTGGTGAAGTATAGCAGGGTGGAAGATGTGGTGAAGTATAGCAGGGTGGAAGATGTGGTGAAGTATAGCAGGGTGGAAGATGTGGTGAAGTATAGCAGGGTGGATGACGTGATGAAGTATAATAAGGTGGATGATGTGGTGAAGTATAGCAGGGTGGATGACGTGATGAAGTATAATAAGGTGGATGATGTGGTGAAGTATAGCAGGGTGGATGACGTGATGAAGTATAATAAGGTGGATGATGTGGTGAAGTATAGCAGGGTGGATGACGTGATGAAGTATAATAAGGTGGATGATGTGGTGAAGTATAGCAGGGTGGAAGATGTGGTGAAGTATAATAAATTGGATGATGTGGTGAAGTATAGCAGGGTGGAAGATGTGGTGAAGTATAATAAGGTGGATGATGTGGTGAAGTATAATAAGGTGGATGATGTGGTGAAGTATAGCAGGGTGGAAGATGTGGTGAAGTATAATAAATTGGATGATGTGGTGAAGTATAGCAGGGTGGACGATGTGATGAAGTATGCGAGTAAAGTCATCATGGGATGGAAGGTTACCAGAACATGCTATGTGATGGGTGTGTCTGGTAAACATGGTTATTGCACTAACTCCATTAAGTTTATTCAGGTTCAGGTACACATAAATACAGTCACATAAAGTATCATACACAGCAGCACATGATCGCTGGTCAACAATCAAAATGCTTCCGAGACCAGAGTAACAATTTCCAAATAATTTTAGGTCCCTGATAATAAATATCATGACTAAAATTGTTAGATCTAGTTTTCAATATACACCAACGTGTCATAACAAGTTCCAACAGGTTTCCTACGCTCCGAATTATCGAAATATGCAATAAAATTACGTTTTAGCGTTTTAGCCCAGATGGAGTGAAACATCACTCCATCTGGGATCATTTATCCCCAGGATGACTCGAGTATAGAACACATTCGTACAGTATTATGATGTCAACGAGATAAAGTCAGTTGATCAGATGAAAATGCTGGCCCACAGATGGCTCCAACTTCATCCTGTTCCCTACTTGTATGTCTCATAACAATAAAAATGCTTTCAAATGAGCTGATGTAGGTAACATCTCTTAGCTTGCCAATAAAGTTAGGAATCCTTAACCTGCAAATAGCTTGTCAGTAATGTTAGGAATCCTTAACCTGTAAATAGCTTGTCAATAAAGTTAGGAATCCTTAACCTGTAAATAGCTTGTCAATAAAGTTAGGAATCCTTAACCTATAAATAGCTTGTCAATAAAGTTAGGAATCCTTAACCTATAAATAGCTTGTCAATAAAGTTAGGAATCCTTAACCTATAAATAGCTTGTCAATAAAGTTAGGAATCCTTAACCTGTAAATAGCTTGTCAATAAAGTTAGGAATCCTTAACCTGTAAATAGCTTGTCAATAAAGTTAGGAATCCTTAACCTGTAAATAGCTTGTCAATAAAGTTAGGAATCCTTAACCTGTAAATAGCTTGTCAATAAAGTTAGGAATCCTTAACCTGTAAATAGTTTGTCAATAAAGTTAGGGATCCTTAACCTTGTCAAACCCTGTGTAAAAAAAAAAAAGTCCATAAAAATATTTAATTAAAAATGTAATAGCCTCAATTAAAAAAATCTACTGAAATAGGTAAACTATAGGCAAATTATTACATTTGTACAATATGTAGGTTATGACAGTTCATGTTGAACTTTATGTGTAATAAGACCGACCTAAACAAACTTACAAGTTTCTCGAAGATGTTTTGTTGTACAGTTTTTCTTATGTCTGGTCCAGGAATTATTGTAGTACACAAAATACATTTATAAATACAGATTTATGTTATATTTGGCAAGTCAAGGAAACTCAGTTTAAAATAAGTGAACTGAAGTTAGTTTTTCAGGAGTTTTGATAAAATGTAGCAACAACTGACAAGTTGGTGAGCATAGAGACATATACTGAGAGGTGTATGTCTTAGTGTATATATACTGACAGGTGTATGTCTTAGTGTATATATACTGACAGGTGTATGTCTTAGTGTATATATACTGACAGGTGTATATCTTAGTGTATATATACTGACAGGTGTATGTCTTAGTGTATATATACTGACAGGTGTATGTCTTAGTGTATATATACTGACAGGTGTATGTCTCAGTGTATATATACTGACAGGTGTATGTCTTAGTGTATATATACTGACAGGTGTATGTCTTAGTGTATATATACTGACAGGTGTACGTCTCAGTGTATATATACTGACAGGTGTATGTCTTAGTGTATATATGCTGACAGGTGTCTCAGTGTATATATACTGACAGGTGTGTCTCAGTGTATATACACTGACAGGTGTATGTCTTAGTATATATATACTGACAGGAGTATGTCTTAGTGTATATATACTGACAGGAGTATGTCTTAGTGTATATATACTGACAGGTGTATGTCTTAGTGTATATATACTGACAGGTGTATGTCTCAGTGTATATATACTAACAGGCGTATGTCTCAGTGTATATATACTGACAGGTGTATGTCTTAGTGTATATATATATATATATATATATATATATATATATATATATATATATACTGACAGTTGTATGTCTCAGTGTATATATACTGACAGGTGTATGTCTTAGTACATATATACTGACAGGTGTATGTCTTAGTGTATATATACTGACAGGTGTATGTCTTAGTGTATATATACTGACAGGTGTATGTCTCAGTGTATATATGCTGACAGGTGTATGTCTTAGTGTATGTATACTGACAGGTGTATGTCTCAGTGTATATATACTGACAGGTGTATGTCTTAGTGTATATATACTGACAGGTGTATGTCTTAGTGTATATATACTGACAGGTGTATGTCTTAGTGTATATATATTGACAGGTGTATGTCTTAGTGTATATATACTGAGAGGTGTATGTTTTAGTGTATATATACTGAGAGGTGTATGTCTTAGTGTATATACACTCACAGATGTATGTCTTATTGTATATATACTGACAGGTGTATGTCTTAGTGTATATACACTGACAGGTGTACGTCTCAGTGTATATATACTGACAGGTGTATGTCTTAGTGTATATATGCTGACAGGTGTCTCAGTGTATATATACTGACAGGTGTGTCTCAGTGTATATACACTGACAGGTGTATGTCTTAGTATATACATACTGACAGGAGTATGTCTTAGTGTATATATACTGACAGGTGTATGTCTTAGTGTATATATACTGACAGGTGTATGTCTCAGTGTATATATACTAACAGGCGTATGTCTCAGTGTATATATACTGACAGGTGTATGTCTTAGTGTATATATATATATATATATATATATATATATATATATATATATATATATATATTTATATTTATATATATATATATTTATATATATATAATTTATATATATATATGCAAAACAACCACTCTGAAAAAATAGAGAAATTCCAAGCGCTTTCGTGACTACTCACATTATCAAGGAACTTGATAATGTGAGTAGTCACGAAAGCACTTGGAATTTCTCTATTTTTTCAGAGTGGTTGTTTTGCATATTCTGAAATCACCTGTTTACTGTGATCTTATTGCATATATATATATATATATATATATATATATATATATATATATATATATATATATATATATATATATATATATATATATATATATATATATATATATATATATACTGACAGTTGTATGTCTCAGTGTATATATACTGACAGGTGTGTCTCAGTGTATATATACTGACAGGTGTATGTCTTAGTGTATATATACTGACAGGTGTATGTCTTAGTGTATATATACTGACAGGTGTATGTCTTAGTGTATATATACTGACAGGTGTATGTCTCAGTGTATATATACTAACAGGTGTCTCTCAGTGTATATATACTGACAGGTGTATGTCTTAATGTATATATACTGACAGGTGTATGTCTTAGTGTATATATACTGACAGGTGTATGTCTTAGTGTATATATACTGACAGGTGTATGTCTTAGTGTATATATACTGACAGGTGTATGTCTCAGTGTATATATACTAACAGGTGTCTCTCAGTGTATATATACTGACAGGTGTATGTCTTAATGTATATATACTGACAAGTGCATGTTTTAGTGTATATATACTGACAGGTGTATGTCTCAAATCCATAAATACAAAACACCAATATGAAAAACAGTACAGAATGGGTCACATAACCAGAGACCAAACAAAACGTTACTCGTCAATCCTAACCAGCCTGATAAGAAGGGCAAAAAAATTGTATTATGAGAACAGATTATCCAACTTACGAGGTGATATAAAAAAGACCTGGAAGACCCTATCAGAAATTCTGGGAACAAAAAAGATATCACGACATAGCGAAATAAAATTAGCAAAATCAGATGAACCCCAACTCCCACCAACAGAAAGAGCAAACAGACTCAATGATTTCTTCTCCACTATAGGTCAAAACCTTGCCAATAAAATCCCAAGCTCACATACCCCACCAAATGACTACCTCACCGGCAACTACCCGAACACACTGTTCCTAGCTCCGACTAACCCATACGAAGTCTCCCTTATTATCAACGCACTAAAAAACAAGGCAGGAGATTTAAATACCTTACCACCCTTTATATACAAAAAAGCGTCACAAGTACTATCACCAATCATTGCAACACTCTTTAACAAATCCATTGAATCCTCCACCTTCCCTACAGTTCTCAAAATAGCAAGGGTCACCCCGATCCATAAAGGAGGAGACCAAACAGAGTTGAATAACTATAGGCCAATATCCAATTTACACCCTCTCTCAAAAATCTTCTAAAAATTAATTCATAAACGAATCTACTCCTACCTCATCTCCCAAAATATTCTCAACCCCTGCCAATTTGGATTCAGGCCTAATAAAAATACTAATGATGCTATTATACACATGCTAGAACATATATACACTGCAATAGAGAAAAAAGAAGTCCCACTGGGGATCTTCATTGACTTACGTAAAGCTTTTGATACAGTTGACCATGACTTGCTCCACGTAAAATTGTCACACTATGGTATTAGAGGGCACTCCCTCAACTACCTCAAGTCTTACCTCAGCAACAGAAGCCAATATGTGTACGCAAATGGGGCAAGCTCTTCCGCACAACCAATTACAGTTGGTGTCCCACAGGGAAGTGTCCTTGGCCCTCTTCTCTTTCTCCTATACATAAATGACCTTCCAAATGCTTCGCAATTACTCAAACCCACACTATTTGCAGATGACACTACATACGTCTTCTCTCACCCGAGCCCAGTCATGCTAGCCAATACTGTAAACACCGAATTTCAGAAAATATCTACCTGGATGAGGACTAACAAACTTACACTAAACATTGACAAAACCTACTTCATTCAGTTTGGTAGCAGAGCTACAGATGTCCCTCTTAACATAACGATAAACGGATCAACTCTCACAAAGCTAACAGAGGGAAAATTCCTAGGAATCCACCTCGATAAGAGACTCAAATTTCATACACATATACAACAAATTTCTAAGAAAATTTCCAAGACTGTAGGCATACTATCGAAGATACGGTACTATGTTCCACAGTCAGCCCTCCTGGCCCTATATCACTCTCTTATTTACCCCTATCTCACCTATGGAATTTGTGCATGGGGCTCAACAACAATTAACCATCTCAGACCACTAATTACCCAACAAAAGGCTGCAGTTAGAATAACAAATTCTCACTACAGGCAGCACACTCCACCAATATTCAAAACACTCAACCTACTCACCATACAAAACATCCATACTTATTACTGCACCTATTACATACATAGAACACTTAACTCTGATATTAACCCTCCCCTCAAACATCTCCTTGCCAACCTCAACAGAACACATGACCATAACACAAGGCACAGATCACTCTTTGATGTTCCTCGTGTCCATCTCACGTTATGCAAAAACTCAATGCACATAAAAGGCCCTAAAATCTGGAATTCATTACCTGTAAATATAAAAGAAACACTACCTGTTTATAAATTCAAGTCTCTTCTCAAAGATCACTTACTCACTCAAAACCAAATAAATACTGAATAACTGAACCTTATAAATTGTATATCCTATATGTTACTCACAATTATATTACACAAATGTTAAACCTAGGACCCAATCTAACTTTATTATTTTTTTAAATACACTACCTAACAGAATATTCCATTCGACTGAATGTACAGCAATGCAAGCAACCATATGACATGTCTTTGTAATACTCATTTGTGCTTTATAGTTATCTGTTTACAATAATGTTTTATCACTGATTTCATCATTGCTTAGTTAATCTTAAGTTAATTTTAAGCCAGCACGTAATGCTATGCATATAAGTGGCTTTGGCATGCTGCTCTTACCTGTATTTTTTGTACCTCTGTATGTATGCTAAAATTACTAAATAAATAAATAAATAAATAAATATACTGACAGGTGTATGTCTTAGTGTATATATACTGACAGGTGTATGTCTTAGTGTATATATACTGACAGGTGTATGTCTTAGTGTATATATACTGACAGGTGTATGTCTTAGTGTATATATACTGACAGGTGTATGTCTTAGTGTATATATGCTGACAGGTGTATGT